>NC_143012.1:249246153-249578653 GCF_055824585.1 Amblyomma mixtum
AACGCAACACGAGAAGAAAGAAAGGTACGATATAACCATAAGCACAACACAAATATCGTTCTTCCTATGCAGCGGTTATTAGTCTGAATGTGGTAAAAACAGAGCTTCTTGTTTTACAAGCTTTATCGCTTGCAATCCGTTTCGTTTGAATGCAGTCGAAAAGGCTCTTCGAATTTAAAATTCCTCTACTGCTGAGTGCAACACAAGAATGGCCCGTGTTTTGGCGTCAGGTGCAACCTACTCCTCCTTCATTCTGCCTCTACCACTCTCTTTAATTAAGCAACCTTAAGCCACATAATACTGAATAACTTCTGCCGTGACCAAGCTAACGTTCACTAATTCCTAATGCTGGATTTCACATTCATTAAGCGGGCTTCAATACATGATTACTGACGGTAACAGGTAATTTGTAACAAAGTGAAGAGCTGGGCGAGATACTCTAATTCGATGGTGGAGGCTGTGCGTCGCGTCTTTTCTAAGTTCGTTCTACGTGTGCCATTTTGTTTTTTCCCAGTAACTACAAGTCGCAATGTGCTTATGTGGGCTTATACAGGTGGAGGCGAACTTGCTTGTAATGTTTAGTGCGCGCGTCTACTCCACACTAAGCCTATCGAATAAGAAGAGCGGGAAGAGAAAAGTTAATTAGCTAATAAAAAGTGAGACCTAATCTGGCAATGTTTCCTTCCTTAGCTAGGCATTCCTATGAGGAAACCATACAGCTGGCATCAATCGACGTCACTGCGAACGAACGGTCTGCCGCGGAAGAGCAGGCGGCTTAGAAAAGCAAGCGAAGTAACGCACTGGAAAAGAAAGCCGGTGAGATTAGGTTAGCGAATAATTCTTATTGATGAAAAACACCACATTAGCCGCCCTGCAGGCTCAGTGGCTATTGCGTGCGGCTGGTGAGCTTAAGGTCGACGGATCGATCCCGGCAGCAGCACTGTGTATTTCGGTTGAGGCACAATGCAAACAGATCAGATCAGTGTGTCAAGGGTGTGGAGAGTATTATGACATAAGAGTTTCAATATATCCTAGAGTTCTACAGCACAAAATCGATAAGTAAAAAGTGGCCCCATTGTTGTCTCTTGAAAGAGGCTGCAGGCGTGTCCCCTTTTCTTTCTACGACACGCTACGGAAAGAAGCAGCATTCTTACGCAAATTGAAGAAAGAAAGAAAAAAAACACTGAATCAAGCGTTTCGAGTGCTTCAGGTGTTTTCCAATGTTCACAAGGCCAAAACAGAATTGTTTTGCTCCGTATGCAATAGCCGAACTAAACTGCAACATTCCAAAAACAGACCTTGAAAAGGAAGCCATTGCTTTTTCATTGCTTTTCAAGGTTTTCGTTGAACATCAAAGGCTTATTTACACTTTTATGTCATTTATCATACTGTATGCAGCGAAGACAACTGAGGTGTGCATTTTTTCAGGCTGTGTATCACGCGATGATATTTTACTTCAACTTTTAAAACAGAACACCCTTAGTTGTAATAACGGCAATTACTCATTGGCATCCATCCAAGCGCTGCCATACAGCCACAAAGGAAAGCTATACAGCTCTCTCAGAACTTTCGCAGTTAGAGAAAAATTATTCCTATTCCGGGGACAAATTTTTCTTTAACTGCGAAGTTTCTGAGAGACACACACTTCTTAAAAGCATATCTTCGAGTTTTGTATTAAGGTCTGCATGAGTAATTATGAGCATGTTAATTACTGGTGTCGCAATAAATCGAGTACCATATTTTCTCCGTTTCCGACAAATTTCCCCCGTGCTTGTCGTGCAGTCGTAGCATCATCATGAGGCCCCACCGAAAACCACCTCGCATTGCACGGCGCTGGCTCAGCAGATGACGCAGGTGGCGGACCGCGCACAGCTTTCACATTTCCGCACCTAAGGAGACATTTTAGTGCACCGGATAATTTTTTATTTAAATACTGAACGGTATTTCCTCAGGAAGACCGTGGCTCATGGTCCTGATAAATTAAAAAGCATGTCCTTGATAATTCAATTTGTTTTAAAAGAAAACACTTGACTCTTTTCGGCTTCCTAAGAAGAGGCCATATTTTTGCTGAGCCTCCTATGAAAATTCTATTAATTGTGCTTGCAAATATAAAGACATTGTAAACACAGTATGAAGCTTATATTTTACTGCAATAAATCTCCAGAGGAAATACTTGCCAGTTTTGCCGTTTAGCTAGATATTTCTCCGGGAGGCCCGTGCTTAACACTTAGCTTTTAATCCATGCACCGTTGAACAGATTACATGTGGACCATAGCGTGAAGTCACATAATTGCCTCCGCGTTACTCCCTGCTCCCATTGTGTCCCAGTTCTTAGTCACTGGCGCGGCAGCATAACGAGAGCTTCTCGGGCATTCCTCTATACCCCGCAAGGCATCCTGGTTTGCAGCTCATTTGCATTGCATTGCAAGCTGTCGGTGCGTACAAAGCGTCTTAGAAAGAATTGCGCAGTGACATTTGAAGGGGGCGGCTTCCTACTGAGTCGCAGCAGCGCTGTGATCACCTTACGAAGTCATCTAACACTGATCATTGAGAAGTATATCAAGTTATCTCATAGCGTCGTAACAAATTTTATCACCGTGAAAACACTCTCACAACACTCTCACACTCTCACAAAACACTCTCACAAGAGGCGAATACTTCGACAACTGTGCTGTTTTCATGTGCTCGCGAACAACCTGAGAAGTCTATTACGGAAACCATCATCTCGAGCTCGCTGCTTTAACTAATAAATCCTGCAGTGAAAGTTCTGTTATTGTTAAAAGCAAACGGCCAATAAAAGTGCTACAACTGCATTCAATATAGTTCCGTCTCTAGTAACGTCTCTTCCTGTAAGCAAAATAGATAATGCATGACGTTATTTCTGTTTCATGAAAACACAGCCCTTCTATTATTCAATAAAGGGGGACTCATTTTGCCTTTTCATACGCGTACAAAAGCTACTCTCACACAAATATTTTTCCATAAATGCCTTTTCATCAACCTAAAACTTCCTTGAGCTGTGTTTCCCCTTCCATACATTTGTGTGAAGTGGTTTAAGTCCCAAAGCCCACAAATGCCAAGCTCTCTATTGACAGTGTGGTACAGAACAGACCATTGGTAGCGGATGGTGCTCAGAGAGCTGCATAAAGATGTGGAACGCTCTTTTAGTTGGACAGCATACCTCGATTATTCTATTTTTCTGATAGTTTTTTTCAAGAAGAACTCCACCGAAGTATACCAATGACACGGACATAGGCAGAAGAAAGACGGTAGAAAGACCTTGATAAAAGTGCACGGGGGCAATGAGCCTCTGGCTACTAAACTAATTAAAGAAAAATATGTCTCTTCGATGTAAAGCTACTGACTTCTCGGTAATAGAACATCTCCCCTTTTCTTGTTATATTGTGCGCCGGCGCGTACTCAAGGTTTTGTTGACAAACAGAGGATCACACCTATTAGCCTACTTTGTTCACGAGGGTTTAACATCCCAAAGCGACTCAGGCTATGAGGGACGCCGTAGTGAATGTCTCCGGAAATTTCGACCACCCGGGGTTCTTTGGCGTGCACTGACACCCCCAGTACACGGACCTCTAGAATTTCGCCTCCATCGAAATTCTACTGCCGTGGCCTATTAGCCTACTGTCGAACCTGTACGTGCAAGGCTCGTCTATCTGAAGCAAAATTTTTGCTTAAGTAGCATGAAGAATCGCATGCGAATTTGACGGGTTTTTTTTGTATCAAGAAGAGGAAATAATGTAATAGACACGTTGATAAAATTATGCGGCACTGAGTTTTTTTTTATTTCATCGTTAAAAGCTAGCGACTGCCCTTCCTTCTGCCTACGTTTCTGTCTGGTTTTGCCTGCTTCCCATTTGTCTTTTCCATAAAGCAGGAACCAACAAAGCAAGCACCTTGTACTACATGTCTTTCTTGAACGAGACTTAGACCAGGTAGCGCAATGTCCTGTTTGTTGCGTGACTATAGTCACTAACATTTTAGGGATCAATACAGCGCCCTTAACGATATCTAATACTTTCTATAGCAGCGTGTGCTTGACGGCTTCTCTTTCGCAGTTTGCCAACCGTTGCCCTCTCAGACAAATTTACTTAGGAACGTTTGAAGGAGAGGCTTTTGCAAGCTTTAGCCGAGACTGAGAAATGGGTTTGTTTTTACACATGAGTGACAGATGCATTTTGCGCGCATTACGCTGTGGTTCTGTCTCACAAAACAAAGAGATCGTTAGGGTTTCGCACAAGGCGCAGTCTACGGTCGTGGATAAGAAAACCTAGGTATAGTTAGATGGCCCTTTTGGAGACATCAAAAAGAAAAGGAAAAACGCAGTCATTTTACACGCAGGCATGAAACTAAAGGTGAGTAATCTCCACAGCCATCGTTTTTTCTTTTCGAATTTCACTGGATCTGGCGGAAGAGATGATTTCGCCTCTAAGCATATTGCACACGATCAGGCGCTGCAGTCAATACTAGCTGTCGACGAGTTCGCTTTCCCTGTCTCAATCGTCACTAGGCGCTATAAGCAGTGAAAGAAGAGGCTGTATTGCAGGGGCGTGTGAATGCAGTAAAACATGACGCTGCTAAAACATTCGCAGTAAAAGAAGGAGATAAATGCAACAGCGTGGTTTCCAGAGGCGAAAAGGGGCTTGAAATGAGGTTTAAAACGAGAGGTTTTTCGCGTAAAACGTTCGTATATTAAACGATGCATACGAAGGAGCTAAAGCAGTTAATCTAGACAACGCAATTCCGAACTTGATCTTATTCAGCCGCCACAACCGACACTTGCTTGTCGGAAGGAACAACGGAAATGAAACGCGCTCAGACGGGGATATGAAAATGCTTGTAATCTTACCAAACTGCCAAATTATAAGTCATCTTTTTAGAGCAGTTGTACAGAGACTGCAGGCTAGGCTTCACCACCAAGCCATAAAAAATGATTTATGGATAGGAAATCGAAGTGTAAAAGCAGTTTGTATCGTCGCCTGAGAATGAAGAGTGCACTTCTTGTTGCATGCGATTATCTCTGACATATTTTTTTTTTCGTGCAAAATCTGAGTGCGTCGTTATGTGCGATTGCCAGGAGAGTTCTCCGACTGAGTAATGAATGGCGGAATTTATTGGTACACTGTCTTCTTTTTTGTGTTAAATGCAGCTGAAACCAATTTCACGGCTGGCACATCGCACGAGAACGGTGCTAAAGATAGAGATAGAGAAAGGAAGAAATCTATTTGAAAAATAACGCAACAAGGCATGAGTGGTAGAGAAGGGAGTTTGGCATCAATATCCAGAACTACTGGTGCAACTCTACAGCAAGAGAACAACGCTGAAAGTACAACGCAAAGAAGAAAACCACGCAGGTGCATAGAAGCGTTCTTTCGCAAAAAAAAAAGGCATACTTAATACACCGATCTTAGGCACGTGCCACATCGTATGATCGTTTATGAACGCAGCCAACTACACGAAATACTTCAAACAATAATGACTCTATAGTCGCAAAACCCTTCTTATCCTTAGCCCATAAAGCACTGCTATTGTTGTACTAAAAAATTACACTATTTTTCTTAGCGGAAACAGTGTCGAGCATTCGTCGCAAAAGCAGCGTCACACATTCGAAATAAAGCAGTCAGAATACAAAAAACAAGTTCAAATTGAAATTCAAATAACAACCTTGTAGCAGTAAAATCCTTTTTTTCCAGCCCCGCTATTCTACTAACAACAGCAAACAAAGGTTTCCCAAGGAGATTATGTCATGAGAGAAAATTTCAAGAAAGGTAATTTCCCTCTTTCGAAAAGCTACAGAAGTGTTCCTAAGGCATGTGCTGCCATTATTTTTTATCAAAATGGCCAGAAGTATTTCGCCGGCATCCTGATCGAGAGTCTTGCTTTGAGTACTAATAGAACAACATATAACCGGCTCACACCTGCATGCTATGCAAGGAGGTGGAAAATTGCTCGGACCCCCTTGGTCTAGCGACTTATCGTGCTCCCGTGCCCTCTAAGTAATCCAACATCCTTTCTGGCCCGCGCAAACACCTCTAGACAGGACTGGGATAACGTACACCGCATTGACCGCGTAGGGGAAAAAAGGCGTGTCATGCCTCGTATTGGGCTAGGGTTTCTACTATGCCCAATCCAAGAGCATAGATTTGCTTCACCATGAACCAACTCGCCCAATAACCTGTTATTTTTAATCATCTATGCAGCGTTAAAGCAAAGAAGAAAGCGAAAATCATAGCACGTGTATCTCTCGGAAGGTGCATAATTTGCCTAACATAGCTTGATTATTATTTCAAGTACCTTAGCCTTTGTTTTTCTGGGTGTTGCAATTATATTTACGGCACCGATGAGACACATTGTTTGCCGTGGAACGTTTTTTTTTCATCATATGCAATTAGCATGCAGAAGTTGCACATCTTACCAAAAACCGAACAAATCAAAGGAGCTTTTTACGGACTACCTTCAAAGAGTCTTATTTGGAGGCGCTTGTAGCGAGAATTGCTAGGGCTTCCATGGATACTACAAGTGCTCAACTGCATGGCGTTGAAGTAAGGCCCGTGGGCTCTCAACTTTCGATAAAGGATGTATATATAGTACATATACATTCAGTCAAGCTGATCGGTTCTGGTGAGATCGAATGCGGTATCGCGCATCGGAGGTTTTTACCATTTTATGTTTATCACACTAGCACTTAAAGTCGAAAGCACTGGTACGTATACAGAAAACTTTTGCAACTTCCAGAACTCTAGTGGGGAATATGCTCTTCTGGATGCACAGCAGCACTCCTGCCCGCATTCTGTAGCCCCTGCAAGCTTACAAACACAACGTAAGCTTATAGAACACAGCGAAATATCTGTCTACTAATGATTCCTGAAGTATAAATAGAGAACACGCAAATAAAACAAAAAAATCTCCCATTGAGAAGAAACACTTTTATTTTCACTGAGAGGACTATCGTGACGGAGTGAACCGCGCCATCACATAGCACGGCATAAAACCGTAATTCTAATTTTTCATCATTTTTTGTCCACTGGTTCTGCGTCAAACCAAAAAAAAAACAAACAAATCGAGCTTATAGTAGGGGAAACGTCGGGAATGGCACATTTGAGTCGTACATGTCGCGGTAAGGGATTTTAGTGTTACCCATTGATCCTCTGTGACCGGAACAAAAACAGAATCAAAGCCGCCAACTGAAAAAATGAAATACGCTTAGGAGCGTGTATATCGGCCTGATCATACCAGCAAAGCGCCGTACATCTCCATCGTGATTGTCCGTGCGCGTGTTCGTGAAGTTTCTTGGTGCCGGATGAAACAGAAAGCAAGAACAGGCGAGTAGACAAAACCATGAATAATTCACTCCAAAGCCAATGTGCATGATCATGCCAGTCTACAGCTGCAGCACGCCGGGCAGGGAAGGAAAAAAAATGAAGTGATGACTGATCAAATTGAAAAGACTATTCAATGGGCTTAACCGAAAAAAAAAGTAAAGAGATGGACATCTGGATGAAAAACAGGGTCTGGACATTCTGTCGGAACTTGGTTTTCCTTCGTTGCTCACCTCTAGCTGCATCATTTCTTCTCTTGCGCACGCTTCCCATTTCTGCTTAGTTATCGACAGCAGTTTCTGTGTAGTTGCTGGATATGGTAAGAAGGGGCCCCGAATCCCAGGCCTTAGAAATACTCTTTTCTTTAGTTCGGTATTATTGCTGTGACCACATTCCGGTCGCTAGGTAATTCTTGTTGCATATGGCCAGCGCCGGGAGCCAGCGTCAATTATTGAACTGCTATTTTTAGCCGAAGTGACAATAACCGTTCCTGCAGTAGCTTTCGTAGGGACATTTTTCTCACCCGACACTTTTCATCTGTGATAATGATTCAGGTACATCTTGGTCACCACCTCCTGCTTGCGCACATGAAGAAACAGTTGTCAGTGGTTAAATTACATGCGAGATACACTTTAAGCATGCTTACTATTGTGTATTTTACGGCGTAGAAGATCTATATCTGATATGGAAAACATAAACAGACAGCACGCTCGAACAGGACGAAGCGCAGTGACTGTGATCATTTCCTCTTGTTACAGTTTATCGAATACTAAAGAAAGCTCAAGTAGTGGCTTGGTAAGCAGCGCACCTGCGAATCATGTGCGGAATTTTTGAGCACGGAAAATATGAGAGAACTTGGGATTGGGAAGGGGGGAGAGGTGCACATTTTGGAAAAATTGGTCAGTCAGTCGGCCGCATCCCATCGCCCGATTTCGCGCAAGCACTTGTTCGCGTGCAACAAATTACATACACAGAACACCTAAGGTTGCGAATTGAAATTTTTAGACGTAATGCAATCGCTGAGAAGGAAAAAAAAAAGTAAAGAAAAGTCCCGCTGCTGTATAAAGAAAACGGCTGCTTGCAGTGTCTTAAATATAGGGTGCATCAATGTAAAAAAAAAATGAAAAGCTTGCTACTGGCTTCTCAACGTACTTAAAGGGTTCCGAAACATAAATGCCAAGTAATTATTTGAGTTTTCACCTCACTTTTGTTCATATCCTTACAAAGAAGGCTCAGTTGAAAATATGTCGTAATGCTCTCGTAATATGTTATACGACGAATTACGCCAAGATATTAACGCGATATCATTATGCGCTCGCGTCGCAGAAAAGCCGACGTTGTCGTCGTTTGCCGTGAGCAAAAAACCAATGACAAAAATTCTAGACGAGAGACTTAGAGGCCGGTGGGCCCCCTAGGTCACGTGACCTTGTGCCGTTCTCCTAACCTGCCCACCAAATGGTGAGCAACAGGCGGCAGACAAATTAATGATTGGTTGCGAGAGGCTCTTCGGAAGAGCAGCCAGGGTTTCCAAAGCCCCACCGGTGGCAGCTGCTTCCATCACAGGGCAGTGGCGCATGACTTGAACGCTGCACCACAGCGCCAAGAGTGGTGTGAGGAATCGCTGGGATCTTTTATTGTAAAGTATATAATCACGAAGTCTGCGCATATGGGCCTTGATCCAAAACATGTATCGCGTCATGCCTTTAAAGCGGAGCTTATGTGTACCTTTAACTTTTTTTTTTTTTGCACAGCCCAGAGCAGGACTTTGGTTAGGATAACGGGTATAATGTTTTTGTGTATTTCCTCAGAAACTTACTCATAAAGTAGGGGGGAAACATTTCAATCATAAAGAATCCTGAGATTTTAAGCGTATAAATCTAAGAATACCAAATTATATCTTGATAAAGTGGAAGCTTGAGCAAGTTGGTTGGATTATCGACGGAGCGGGAAACACGAAGACAAGATAAGCACTCGGAAACAGCGCTGTGTCCGCGGGCTCGCATTGTCCTTGTGTTTCGTGCTGCGTCGATAAAGTTCATCTCGATGTTTTTTTTTCAGGCCTGGAAGGAATATGTGGCTTTGTGAATCAGTTCAATAACTTTCAATAAAACATCATGTTTTAGTTTGAAAAAGGAAGGTAAGAGTGAGGTTTTCTGAAGAAGAAACTTCGAATTTTGAACTCACTTTTTGGTAACTATAAGGAATTGCTAGGATATTAATATTTAACATTTTACTACCTACAAAAAATTATTAAGGTAACACAAGCACATCACAAGCGTAGCCCCTAGACCTTTTACCTTTTTACTGGAGACAAAAGTAAGTTATATACAGCCCAGCTTTCTGTTTAAACAATCGAAGATGTCAGTGCTGTCATTGTATAGCATTGCAAAAAATTCAGAGGGGCACTTTGTTGACCTAATGTACAATGAGGCGAAAGCCTCAAGTGCGGTGTTGCTGCTTGTGTCAGTGATGTGTGGTTAAGATGTTAAACTTCGCCTCTAAGAGTGGAACGCGACAGCGTCTTGCAACGCTGCCGGGGAGTCCACAGAACGCTATCGGCTGTTCGGTTCCACACCTTGCTTGTCGTTAAATTTATTTTTGAGGAAAGGAAATGTATGTGTCTCGCATATCTCGATGGACACCTGAGCCCCGCCGTAACGGGAAGGGAGGAAGATGGGAGTGAACGAAGACACCGTAATCACTAGATGCGCCTTTGTTCATTCCAAACCAATGAGCTGGCATTGCGAAAAAAAAAAAGAAGCTGGCATTGCGGAGTGGTTAGCGTGCTCGTCTCGCTCTCCGGAGACCCTAGTTCGATTCCACAACTCGACCAATTTCCTACTCGGTTTTATTTATTTATCGCGTCTGACTAGAAAGGCTAATTAGGCTAATTGGTTAAATAATTAATTAACTAAAATCAGTCCCACTTATATGGAGCATCACTACCCGATCCCTTTAATTGGTTGCAGGATTACTAGCCAAAGTACAATTGGCCCGGTTTGAAGTTTGCGCACTGTGACGTCACGACCATTTCGACCAATTGAAACAAGGTAAGCGGAGCTACGGTGGCCCCCTGAGGTCTCCCTTTGGCTGTCGGAGTGTTGCTTTTGAAACAAAATATATGCCGACTACTCGCCACTGTAGTTGGTCCTCGTCTTGGAGCTTTTAACAGAAACGAAGAAAATTGCTGTTATGAGAAGTTTTCATTTACTATATTTGATTGATATTTAGAAAACCAACAAACTATCACTTTAGAAATAGGCGACTGCACGGATTTTTTTGCGTAAGAAAGCGTTAACCATCAAACTAGCACGGACACATGCGTTCCCTGAGGTTCGCCCAGAAGTTTGTGCACGCAGAGGCCACGAAATTGCTTAGAACAAAAGGAAACAGAAAGAAATAAACATAGCGCTAAATTTTCCATAACTCGCGCTCATCCTAGCCGCCTGCTTCCTCATGGCAAGCAGGAATCACAGAAGCTGCAAACAGGATGCTATGATGGAGAACATTCGGTCAGGCTCAGCAGTTTGTACTAACTTTAAATAAATTATTGACAGCGTGCATAGACCACCATCGCGATGTTGCAGTTCCCGGATGCCGAACAGCCACCGCGCTCAATTCTTTCATTTCAAAAGGCATTGTCGGAGTGGAAAATAGCACTGCCAGATGACTTAGCAACGGTATTGATGAATTTAAAAATGATATCAATACATTATCGTTTATCATCAGCTTTGTTTAATTGGATCGGGGTCGGTGGATTTTCTCTCCCCGCAAAAACCGATTGTGTCGTATTTATTACCTTCTGAAATGTACCTAGTTTTCTGCATTCAATGCGTGTACTAATGATGATATACGTTTTCGTTTCTGCCTTTGAAGGTAGTAATTTTAATGTTGCATTATTTTTTATTTCTCTGTGCGAATTTTCATTTTCTTCTCACTGTTCCCTATTATTCCCATCCGTTCTTTTTTTTCCGGTTTGGGCTGGTATATTTCCTTCAGTTGAAATTTTCCTTTGTCTGTTTACGACACTCTCGGATAGTAATTACTCTCCTGTATGCGCTCCCCTCCTTCAACCAGTCCGTTCTTGTATTTTATGTGCAGCTGCCCTCAGTAATTGCCTGCGCGCCATGAGGGTATCAGAAACAAATAAACAAATAGAGAGATGTTCTGATCCAAATCCTGAAAACAGGAACAAGATAAGGGGAGAAAATAGCCGAGCATACTCTCAAGTGTTCGCCTCCTTTTGTCCGGTCCCATCAACACCCACTCCTCTTGTTGTTAGTTGTTGATTAAAAGAAAGGAATTTTTATTGCTTCATCAAGTTGGGCTGTGTAAGGACAACTTTTATGACGTGACTCTCCGTGACGCGATGCGATAACCTACCCTTCGGGCTACGATGGGCTTCTGTATAGCTCAGTGTAGTCGGAATAGGTTCTGGAGCTAGAACTTTTTACTGCTACCCTGAACCAATAAAACGCTCCATGGTTGTCCTGTGACTGCCTCATACTGCTTCAAAGCACTCCCTTGAGAGCTGTCGTGTTTGGACGCCAATCCCCAAGTGGGTTCGGTTGCCTGCAGCATTTTAATTTTTGAAAACTTGATCTTCGCGAATGATACAATATTTTAATGTTCTCATCTTTTTGTAAAAGCGAATAATATAGTTATGTAGATAAAAAAACACCATTCGAAAAGCAATATTCTCGTCGAAACACTGAGAAAAGCTTTGAGTGTCTGGGCAGTCTAAACATTTCACTGCGCTGTCGGCAGAGCTTGAAGTCTCTGTCCCAGATTCCATCGACGATGGTGACTATTAATAGGTAAATTTCTCCAAAGAATTGAATTACTAGTAATGAACATTCCTGGGGACATGTAAATCTTGGTTGTGTTGCATGTTCTGTGAACTTTGTGCAGAAAAGTGCGTGTTACAAATTGTTTTGTTAAATAATCGTGTTACAAAATGCTTATCCGTCCTCTTTTTCCCTAACATCTAACTACAGAGTCATGAGCGGTTGACTGAACTGAACTTCAGAAGAACGCAGTGCAGAAAAAAAGACGGCGCTTTAATTGATAAAGATGTAGCAGTGCAGCGGAAATATTTTTCTTGTTTTCATTATTTTTCCTGGGAAATTATATTGCATACAGAATCCACCATTCCGGTTTTACTTTTTGCTCCAGGAGCAACCCTTTTCTTCCTAATTCATGCGATATAGCTTTCACCATCACCAACTTAGCAATCTCACGTTTGCCTCATTGTGGACAGAGCTGAAAAATAGAAACGAAGGACCTTAATTTAGGTCGAGAAATGACATATTACAGCAAAATAAGGAATAACCGCAACAGTTCATACGCGGAGATGTGTCATGCCTTGATAATAAGCGTCGTTAATATCGCCCGATGAATATAGGCTTCTTTATATATCCGGCAGATAGCTTCACACTTTGACAAAGAAAGCAGCAGTAGCACCATGGTCCTCGGCAGCATTACACTTTTCAATGTAGCGTGAGCTAAAATAAACTATACATGTAATATCTGTTTCATGAAATAATTCACATCAACAGTGCATCGTAGTTAAAGTATATTCTTCATTTGTACCGGACTGCAAACTACAAAACAAACCTCCTCTAGCCGAGGAAGTGAAGGGCAGCGTTGAGGAAACACTGTCGCCAGTCGTACTTGCTTTACTCGAAGCTGTAATTTTTAAACTTTTATTGTAATCTTAAGAATCTTAGGGATCAAATATTTGGCCCCCGTAAGCCATAACTATAAATACTACAAATAAGCGATGGAGACCAACCGGCCATTTTCTCAGGGGGAGTCAATGCAATCAACGCCACATTGAAGAAAGCGTCGGGAGAAGCTATCACCGAGATACTGCGGCGCCATCAGCGGAACCATGCCGACGTAAGAATATAATCAGGTTCTCGGCAGCAATATAGTTCGGTGCGCTTTGCGGCACTGGCCAGCGGCATTTGATCATCGTTTTCGTTATTTTTTTTCGGCCAAGTGTGACGGCGAATAATCGGCGTCTTCAATGTAAGATGATGTAAGGCTTACTTTTCTGACAAGTTCATATTTTATTTTGAGCATGCTGTTTGATTATTACAACGCTATTAGGTTTTTGATACGGTATCCGGCACCACTCATCCTAATCCTAGCCTCACTGAGAGTAATAAAATGATAATCATTCTAATAATAAACTACTTAATAGTTTCTGAAGGATCAAGAACACAATACGAAAACTAATGAAAAATGTAAAGAAACTCGATGAGTCCACGGGTAGTGCGAAATTGAGAACTGGAACAATCGAAAACAAGCAGGGTATTCTCAAAAAACATTCTGAAAAAAACAGAGCCGTTCTGATTCTGGAAGTCAACCTCATGGAAATAATTTTTGTGGTCGGCACCCACAAGTGCAAAGCACCATGCCCAATCTTCATCCAAAACTTGAATTTCGTAGAGAAAACGAAAACTCTGGCATGCTGTACCTGCTAACAGGCTATAAATTTTGGATATTTGAAGTCCGTTTGAGGAGGGCTCTGAATTAGCGCATTAATTTGGGTCGTTCTTCCGAAAACAAGACGGTGAATGGGGCAAAGCGGTCGCTTACCTTTGACACGTGAGGAAACAAAGGAAAGAGAAAGACGAAACAAAGCACACAAAGTTTGAGATAGCCAAAACAGTCAAAATCTACCAGGCACACCCTATGCTTGCAAATGCAGGGTAAGCTCGAACAGCAACTGTGACAGATGAACCATAAGCAAGATGTTCATATTTTGTCGCTCCTTACAAGAAGAATAGATACAAATTAGGTGCTCTAGGATATCTCAATTAGGCATAACATTCTAATAATAACGGACGCATAATTGCCAAAGAACGCTGCACAAGGAAACGGGACAAAATAACAAACGCACACGAGTGCTCTATGCAAGGGTGCTGGATCCTGAATGTTTTCTCACGCCGAGTAAACTATTTCGCAAGGATATAGAATTGCAAGAGGGCTGTGTATCTAGAGCTATCAAAATCAACATGAAATGTCAAACTTTGCGAGTAGTTCAAGAAAGTCAAAATGCGCAGTGTTAAACAGCCTAGTCCTCTATATACTCGGTGACGTGTATCGACTTCCGAATGATCCTCCTCATTGTCTTGAAACATTGCATGACTATTTCCAGTA
This sequence comes from Amblyomma mixtum, assembly GCF_055824585.1. Taxonomy (NCBI): domain Eukaryota; kingdom Metazoa; phylum Arthropoda; class Arachnida; order Ixodida; family Ixodidae; genus Amblyomma; species Amblyomma mixtum. The sequence goes on from NC_143012.1 coordinate 249,260,658, forward strand.
TGCTAATTAGAGACGAAATTTCATTGTATCCGGAGACTCAAAATAGACGACTGATGAATTGGACGGACTTTTAACATGTCATACGACAGACTATCCGAAGTCGTTTCTAATCACTACGTTCGGTTTCTCATTACATGAGCTCATCGCTGATGATGCCCCGGTTCTATCCTCTTCCCCTTCGCTTATTGATACATTTTTAAGCAACACACTGGCAGAAAGTACAGTGCGCATAGAAGACGGCATGTCCTATCATAAACTGCTGGCGCCCATTATTTTAAAACATTACGCACATGGAGATTAGTCCGCAGCTTTAAATAAGCTTGACTGTAATTTTACTGCGTCCAGTTTTTTGGATTCAGTGCATTAACTGTGGACGCAGAATTATAAAATAGGCTTCTAAATAGACCGTCGTTCTATTCGCTTTCAAGTATTTAGAACATCGGTGCCACTTGGACGCACGATCCCTTGAAGCCGGTCGGCTTAAGGCGCCTTCTTTGGGCGCGAATCTGGCGTATAGTTTGGCTTGAGCTTTACAGGACGCGCCATTCGGGTGGAGATTTCGGTGCAATTATGGCACTTCTTTCTCTTGTTGTTGCATTCTACTGAGGACAATGTGAGGTGTTTTTGTCCCTTATGAGGGTTCTTTCCCGCGCTATGAACACTCTACCTGTCAAAGAAGAAACTTTTTCATTGCTCTCACCTTAGGATACATTCAAGTGAAATCGCTTCAGAGCATTGTTGTTAGATCATGGTGCATGTCGCTCGTTTTGAGGCTGCTTTCAAAAGTTAGCAAACAAAAAGACGTGATTCCTACGCAGCATCCAGACCTCTTTATCCTTCTGAAGTTGGTTCCATGGTATACCTTTCTTGCCCGTTCGAATGTGAACAGGTAGGCTTCAGAGGACCTTAGGAAATTTTCCTTCTGGAGTGAGCGTCTAATCCACTTCAAATAGTACCGGTAAAGAACCATTCTACGTATACGTCTTACGCCGTTCCTTTCTTGAAAAAGTTTTTTTTAAGGAAAAGAAATGGCGCAGTAAATGTCCAAAGTCTTGGTGGACATCCAAACAGCGCCATGAGGGAAGGTGGGAATGAAATAAAAAAAATAAACAGGTACCGTAATGGAGGAGTAAGGAATATTGTCGACCACCTGGGTATCTTTAACGAGCACTGAGATCGCACAGCACACGGGCTGCTTTAATTCAGTTTCGCCTCCACAGAAACGTGGCCTCCGTTGTCGGGTTCGAACCCGGGTACTCCACCTCAGTAGCCGAGCGCTTTACCCACTGAGGCATTGCGGCGGGTCGTTGTAATTCAGTGTGTTTGATTTTATAAATTATGCGTAACTCGACAAAAACCGCGTACATTGATTCGTTCGCTTTGAGGCCGGAGAAGGAATGTTCACTGTGGAGAGATAAACACAAGCCAACGAAGAACAAGTGCGAAAAATACAAATATAAAAAGTGGGAGGCTTTACAAAAATCTGCTTAATTAGGGCAAATATTTTTTTCTTTTAAATTTTAGAGGTGTGCTCTTAACGTCGTTATTAATCAGCTCGAGTTTGGAATATTTGCATTGGCTTTTTTTCCCCTCGTCTGGTATTCCTCTAGAGCACGTATATATGTGTCAAATACACTTACAAAGCAAAGCGTTGGTCTTCAGAGATGTCGAGTAGCAGATGCTAAAACGATATACGGTTCCGGCCGGACGTCCTTAAGTAGTCTGGAATGTCAAAAATGTTTTGCACATGGGACTAAAGGAGATGCCAAGCGACAGTTTGTGCTAGGATTATATACATATATATACATAGCTTGTCTGGTAGGAAGGTGTTATAGGGCACATAGAATAAATTGGACATGCCAGCAGCTTGAAGACAGTCAGCCCAAGGGGTGGAAAAAGGCAGAAAAACAACAATAGCAGCCCAACTGTTATGGCAGGTTTGTATTTACAGCGTAGGCAAATTTACAGATAATCTTATACCTGCGCCATAGCTGTTAAATTTAACCTTGTAGCATTAAAACCACAAATGAAATACTATAACGATAGTTTAAAAGATCTGAAAAGCATGCTTTACAACATGTGCAGCGTCACAGAACACATTATTTCTTCTTGCGTGAAATCTGATCTGCTTGACAAGAAGAAAGCATATTAGCTTATTTCATTGACCAGTCTATAAACACCATGGTGTTATTTATATCGTTAACTCATTTTGATGCCTTGGATTTACGTCACATATTCGTTTAGAAATTCTGCTAATCCCGACTGCCAACGTCGCAGGAATGGTACAATATTTTCGAACGGCAAAAGTGCATATTATACCGCTTTGTAGATAATTCAGTCAATAACACTGATAATATCCGGTTAAGAATAACACGGGGCTAATAGGAAAAAAAATTAATAAAGCCCAGCATGATGAACCTCAAAGCAAACTTTTTATAAGTTAAGTTAGAGCAGTGGAAGAGTCGAACTGGCGGTCAAAATTTACAATGTGGATCCGATTGGTGCGGTTTATATAATTAAACAATTTTCTAAATATGAGTTAGGCACCTATGATGGTAAGTTGTTCAATTCTCTAGCTGCTGATGGAAAAAACTGAATCCGAAAACAGTCTGTGTTTTATTGATATGCTTCCAGTGGTTGTGAATGTTTTTGTTTGTAGATATTGGTTCTGATTTTGAAATATACCTTAAATTATCTATGTACGCGTTTTGAATTTGTTGATAAAGCAGTTTCTGTCGTGAAAGCCTGGCGCGCATGTGTAACAAAGCAACACGCAGGTAATTCACACAGCGGTGTTTATCATTCAGGCAGGTTGTCTGTATTTTTGTAGATTAATATTACAGCTTTTCGCAAGGCTGCCTTAGTTTCTTTATTAGGTTATCTGTAAACGAAAACCCGAATATATTTGCATTATCAACTGCGGGTCTAACAGGACTATTGTAGGAAAGTAATTTAATTTTAGATGGCGCATTTTCGGAGCGTCTAATTGGAACGAAAAGCTGTTTTAGCGCTGATGACGTAATGAAGTTCACGTAGGAGTGCCATTGAAGATCAGATCATGTAATAAAATCAAGTTTTTATTTTGTTTAACTGGGGCAAGCGGAATATTCTTTAGTGTGTATGACAAGTGGCACATACGGTTTCTTGGTACTTTTTAAGAGGGTTGATTTTTTTTTCATATTAAGAATCTATTGATATTTAGCTCATCATTAAGATACCGAGCTTTATGCATTGTTAAATGTTGCATGATTATCTGGTAGGTGCTTTCACGATAGAGTGTTGCGTAGTAAGACGCAGTGTTTTGATAGCTTCCAGTGTGTACTTTTCCGTATCTCTCACCTGTAACATTTAAAAGCATCGGCACCAGGTTCAATATAAACCACTAAATATCTGGTACCTTGAACAGAAAGTCCAGGCAAACTGACTACTGCACACCACTTCCGCGCTGCACATTCTGGAAAAGCTACACGCAAAAGAACGCGAAACCCATCGATCCAGTTTCCCACAGACCCTGCCAGCACTGTAAGACCTGTTGTGAAGCGACGGCACTCCTACTAACGACCAAGTACACCCCTTAAAGATTCATTATACGGGTCAGGGATCTCCGAAAGCAATTGCCGCCTCGCTGCGCCAGATTAACTGCGACCTCGGTACATCCAGCTCGAGAGCCCACCTTTGTGCGCTTGTCCGAGCTATTATGAATGCGCGTATACCTTGGAGAGCCAGACGTGTTGGTTTTAACCTTGGTAAAAATGAAGCTCGTACCGCCATAGATCTTGAATGGGGCTCGAGAGATGGGAACTTTCGGGGATCTTATACGTGTCACAATCTGTACGTGTTCCGGAAGAATGGTCAAGTTTTTTCGGCAGCTCTCCCCCGGGGCAGCTTTCTTGATGCGATAATTTCGGGAGCGGGTGTATGAGAATACCTTATTTTTAAAAGCTCACTAGGAATGTTTATTTTTACAGAACAGAGAAAGAGTTAGAGAATTACTTTTCACCATCGGAAGAGGCAAGCGTGATGAAAAAGAAGAATCAGGGGAAGGAATTCTCTTTTAGGAGTGATTAAGTTTGTTTAAGTGTTTTCTCTTTTTTTTTCTTTAGTCGCCACGGCACTGTGTTTTCTTAATTTCCACGCGCTGTCCTCTTGATTGTGCTCCTTGCGCATGCTCATCGACCGATAGTGGTGATTGGCTCCTGTATATTCGACGTGGTAGCTAATTCTAAAATGAAGTTTGTAAGTCAGCACCTGATCGTCTACATATTGTCGTCTGTGTATTTTTTGCACTATGTTTACAGAAAACTGTTACCAACTAGCCCAAACCAAGCCGCTGTTGCAATGTTCATGAGATAAGCAGTAACTTCAAGCTCGTTACAAAAGCTTTAAATATGCGGAAGTAACAAAATGGCGAACAGTAATTATCTGTCTTTTAGGTGGTCGCCTTTGTCTTTTTAGCACAGTAATATTTTTCCCGTCATGAGCCATCATGAGCGTTTCCATCTTGGTGGTTTCCTGCGCTAGTATGAACAACAATAGTATTATACCAAGCACCTGCGTTATACTATGATGGCTCACGAGTATTGGTACTTTTCTCCCGTCGCACTGGAGTTACTACCCTCCATACAATCATAATTTTATTTACTTCCCACTGAGTTTAATTTTTCAGTGCCAATAGGCGGTCTTTATTAATATTTGCAAAACACCCCTGGTCAAAAAAGAGCGAAATTTTTTCTCTTGACAACAAATTTTTTGTAGCATTTTCGCCATGACTGTGTAGTAAGAACCGAATTTTTTTAAGTAGTAGGCTGTGACTTCAACGAACACTGACTTTTCATTGTGACTTCAATTTTCTGCTACTGTCTTTTCTCTTTCATTTTTTTTATCCCCTCGCCCCCTTCCTCCCGCGTAGGGTACCAAACCGATTATTCTTTCGGTTAACCTCCCTGTCTTTCCTCTTCTACCTCCTCCTCCTCCTTTTGAAGTAGGGGGCTGCCCCTTGTCGTAGCGACAGATTGCAAAAAAAAAACTACAGAAAAATACTACTGTACGACAGAGAAATGCTAGATACTAATTAAATATATTACGTCTGCAAAAAACAACAAGATGTTTTAAGCTATTTTTGGGCATAGCTCTTTCGTTTATTTCGACAGCGAAAGTTCTTCTAGAAAGCGGAATTTCAGAGACGGAAGCCAATATGCACACTATAAATTTGTTAAAACATGTTATCTGACACTTGAGCAGAAACATCAAACAAAAGCACTCCCAATATTCTGCTTATTCCTGATACATACAAGTATTTTGTTTAATGAAACTGTATGTGCCCAAGCTCAAGAATAACAATACATTCAGAATCAAGACCTCTTTGGTCGCAACCCCACATGCTCTTAGAACGTATATTTGCTGTGACCACAGGTACACATGTACTTCACGAGTAAGGACGAGCTGTGAGCTGGAGATTGGTCGCACGAAAGTAAACGTGTGATCGTATAATGCATGCAATGCATTAATAAATAGAATTCCTGCTATGCTGGGAGGAGCCAGCCCTTTCTACTGTGATCAAAATGCTTCTGTTAAGTGCGAGGTTTGGAGTACGTGTGACTATGAAGTATTGAAGGACCCTGCTGAGCTAATGTACGATCTATATTGGCATGGTATCTTTATTCAAGAAGACATCGGTTTGAATGAACTTTGCTCTAACATAACAGCCCGTAGTAACAATTCAGTTGCCTTTCCTTAGTATGCCATATTATTTGTTATGTTGGGTATATTGGTTTGTTCCAGGGCGCATATAACTAGGTATCAGACTAAACAGAGCTCTCAAATGACACCAGTTTATTTTTTTATTGATATTGTGGAGTCACTAATTTGGTAGCAGAGGTGAGCAAAACATAACAAACAAAAAAGACAGAGTGAACAAACGCATCTAAAACCCTGTAAAGTGACATACACATAATAAACAAAATTTGAAAATCTAACCCTCTAGTATATCAAAGTTGGAACAAATATTTCCGTACTGGGGCTGTGCACTACACATTTCGGCAATTTATTCTAGTGGCTAATTGATTTCACAAAAAATCATCAGTTAAATCTATTACTGTGTGCTGAATATTATTGAATCATTTTTACATTATTATAACATAAACTTGCGGGTAAAACAGAAGTATTGTAATTATATCAATTTATTTTGAATTTATTATTATATAGTATAAGCAAACATTTCTGCATGACTGCTTTGCATCTCTGCTGAAGCGATTTAAAACCAAGAAAGTTGATTATTTTTATTGCTCTACCGGTTCTTTTAGGCCCATTGCAAATAAGTCAGGCGGAGTTAGTATCTGCTGTTTCAAGTTTTGCGATGTTTTTTGCTGTGAATGGATCCCGTAAACAAGATGTATAATCGAGACAGGGCAGCTCAACCTGCATCGGAGCCTTTGGAAATGTACGCCCGAAACACCGGGAAACACTCGTAAACATAGTTTCAAAATTCATATCCCAGTTCAAGTTATCAGGGATTTGAAGTTCAAGGTATTTTGCAGTTGATGATTCTCTGAGCTTCACTCCAGGTATAAAGTATGGATGACGCAGAAGTTTCCTTTTTTACAAACTCTAAATAGTAAACATTTCTACACGTCAAGAAACATGCCGTATTCGTATATTAGTTCGAGACTTTATATAAGTTGTTCTTTAATTTAATTTTATCCACTAACTTCTGTATAGAGTAAAGTTCTGTAGAGAAGGCAGTCAAATAGCGTAATTTTTACTTCTAAATGAACCACACTCACTCTGTCATTGACATAGATGAAAATTAGAATTGGCCCCAGAACTGTTCACTGTAGCACCCCAGTTTAGACATGAAGGACCTCTGAACACAAGTTCCATATAGATATCCCGTAATAAGATCGATAAGTTTAGAAGTGACTCCAACAGCGTAAAGCTTTTCCATGAGTTTAGTGTGGGGATCCTTATCGAACGCTTTGGCAAAGTTCAAAAATGCTGCAATAATCTTTTGTTGATTATTAACTGCAAAAAAAAATCTCGACAAAAGGTCTCCAGCTGTAGGACAGTCAGTAGACCACGCCCAAAATCATGTTGTGCATCACGCAAGGAATGGTTCGCTTCTAAAAACTTGGTCAAGGATAGGCAGATGACATGCTCCAAGATTTCGTAGCTGGCCGAGATCAAAAATACTGGGCGACAGTTGGACACGGCAGAACAATCATTGTACAACATGGGCGGTTTTCCATTCAGATGGGACGGAGCACTATAATAAGCATGGGATAAAATTACACTAAAGTGGTACGATTTCCTTTCTGTTTACCGGCACAGTAAAGCTACAGGATTGTTATCATGAACATTATTTTTTAGCGGGAAGCAGAAGGAGCAAATTTAAAATACCTTCGCCGCAAGCAACATCTGGCGTAGAAGTAGCGTACCCTTCTGGCTTAGACGAAAAACTCACACTTTTTTATCTGCGTACATTGATTGTTAACACTCATCTAATATATCCCCCATGTCTTTCGGGGCTGATTCATTATTTATAACAATACATGACCTTGTTTATTACCAATCATGCAACAACAAAACATTTCCTGTAGTTCGCTGAGGAAGTTTCTTAAAAGGAAGGGTAAAAAAAGAGTCCTTAGTATGCTCACGTTTAACTGCGTGGACTTGAACGCCGCATGCGCTTTAGCTTCCGTTTCGAGTGGGCTATGTTCCGCGTGATTCATGCGTTGTGTTCCTTTTCTTTATGGCATTCGGAAACAACAATGTCAAACATTCAAGGAATATCTTTTTAAATGTGTACCACAAAACGTTTACATTCTTTAGAGTGCTGAAACCATCAAGGCGACTTTAGAAAATGCAAAACCTCTGCCTCATCAGCTCTATTAAATTATTTCGTAACAATGGAACTCTATTTGACGTGAGCAAGCGTTGGGAGGGTGAAGAATAAAAGAAAAACGATGTGATGGTCCAACATAACCTTCATGACATCAAAATACACTCCACCTCACAGCAGAGGTAGTGAACAATAAATAAAAAAATGTGAGAGACTGGATGGATGGAAACAACTTTATTACACCAAAAAAATAAATCTTCCAGGGTGGTCCTCTATTGGTCCAGGACTCCACGGGCTTGCGCTTCACGTAAAGCCCGATCCACCAGCCATTTCTGGCCGGCGGGCTGAGCGGTCCGTAAAGCAGCCTCCCAGGAAGAATGAGTGGGATTGGGGATGGGGGGTACTGCCTTTGGGGAAGGACATTCCAAAAGGTAGTGGAAAAGTGTGGATCTGGGCACCCCACAGGTGGTACAATCAGGAGGAAAGGTGGGGTGAAAGCATGAGAGACGGTGGGGGGAAATAAAACAGCCTGTCTTTAATTGTCGCCATGTGGCGCTGGATGAGGGCGACAAGGTACTGTGGGGTGGTGGCAGTGTCATGCGGCTGAGTTTGTAGAATGATGTAATTTGATGATATGTATACAGGACCGATGTAGCCTCTTTCGCAGGGTTGGGTGCCTGATCATCCGGGGTCCGGGAGGAGAGTTCTCGGGCCAGCGCATGAACGCGCTCATTACCGGGGATCGAGGCATGCCCAGGGACCCACGACAGAGTAACCGTTCGGTCGAGAGAGGTGACTGTGGCAAGAATACGATGTGTTGCCGGCGCCGCCACGCCCTTTAGGTAGTGGCGGTACGCGGCCTGGGAATCTGTGCAACTTTCCGTTACGTTTTTGTCAATGGTGGAGTGGGCCAGAGCAAGTGCGATGGCGGCTCCTTCCGCTTCTGCAGGCGAATTAGTCCGGATAGTGGCGGCGGCCCCCACTGTGCCGTCTTCATAGGCTGCGACTGCCGTGAAATATCCTGGTTTCGAATTTTCTGCCGCGTCGACATAAAGGACATAGGAGCGGTTGCTGTATGTTTTCGTGTAATAGCTCGCTCGTGCCTGCCGCCTACCCTGATGGAGACTAGCGCTCATATTGCGCGGTAGGGGCTTCTGATATATGTGATCCTGAGTGCGCAGAGAGATCATGTAAGGTGTAGGACTTGTTGGGGTGGGAATGGGTGGATTGAGACGTAGCTGTCGCAGTAGGCGTTGTCCTGTTTCTGTGCGACTCAGGCGGACTAATTGGTTGGTGCGTTGAGCCTCTATTAATTCGGTCACTGTATTGTGGGTACCAGTGGCCAGGAGACGTTTCGTGCTAACCGTCCGTGGAAGACGTAGGGCGGAGGTGACAGCCGTGCGTATTAGGATGTCTGCCTGTTGTGTTTGCCGCTGAGTGAGTATGTGGTATGGGAGGTGATATATAATGCGGCTAATGATTAGTGCATTTGTCATATTGAGGGTCTCCCGTTCAGACAGCCCATGATTGCGTGCTGCCACCCGCCTGATAAGTGCAGCGACCTGTTTGGTCTGTCTCTGCAAGAACTGAAGGGTGGCGGTTGCATCGAGTGCGTTGTTAATGAGAAGGCCGAGAATCTTCACCTGAGGCACAATGGGCACTGGATTCCCGTACATGTGCAGTTCAATCGGGGGGTCACTGGGGAGGGGTTTCATCTGCAGGAGTTCCGATTTATTTGGAGAGCAACGGAGGCCTGTGTTTGCTAAATGAGTGGTGGTGATGTCTATGGCAGATTGCAGGATATCTTGGGCTGTTCCAAGGGATCCTCCCGTTGTCCAGAGGGTTATATCATCTGCGTATATGGCTGTGTGCAGCCCTGGGATAGCAGCAAGGGCCTTTACCAGTGGCGCTAGGGCAATGTTAAAAAGTAAAGGTGACAGGTGAAGAACCGCCCCTTGTGGGGTACCCCGGTTAGGCAGGGGGAAAGACTGGGAGGCAATATCCCCAAGGTAGAGTTCTGCCGTGCGTCCCTGAAGGAAGGCCCGAATATATTGCCATATGCGGGTGCCGCATCCCGTGGTGGTTAATGTCGTGAGGATATGGTCATGGCTTATTGTGTCGAAAGCCTTATGAATATCCAGGGCCAGCATGGCTCACGTACTGGCTGTACGGCGCCTGGTGCAAAAGAGGGACTCTTTAAGGGCAAGAAGTACGTCTTGCGCCGAGATGTTTGGGCGGAATACGAATTGAACGTTGGATAGAAAGCCTGTTGTTTCTAGGAACGGTTGCAGGCGATTGAGAATGGCATGCTCGAAGAGCTTGCCGACACAGCTCGTTAAGGAGATGGGGCGCAAGTTTTGAAGAATGAGGGGTTTGCCCGGTTTGGGTATAAATCGCATGCTGGCATGGGTCCAGGCTGATGGGAGCGTCCCAGCTTGCCAGTGGTTATTAAAGGGCTCCGTGAGTTCCTGGAGGGAGACTTCGTCCAGATTGAGTAGTGCCTTGTACGTTATGCCATCCGAGCCCGGCGCCGTAGAGCGGCGAATACTGAAGAGTGCTCGGCGGACTTCGTTTAAGGTGATGTCGGCATCAAATTCTGGGTTAGGTGGAGGTAGATTGGGTGGATCTGCCGACTGAAGAGATGTGGGTATATAAGTGTCCCGTAGTTGGCCAATTACGTCGGTGCCCTTTTGGAGCTCTTGTTGTATTAGACGTTGTGTGTTTACTTGTGTCTGAGATTTAGTGGTTGTTGGATCCAAGAGAGCACGTAGGAAGGACCACGTGCATTTAGTGCTTAATGTACCCTTGAGGTCGTTACAAAATGTTGCCCAGTTTGCGCGGGCTAGCGTGTTCGCATATTCTTCTGCCTCGCGAGTGAGAGCGGCTATGCGGAGTCTCAATTTACGATTGTGTCGCTGGTGACGCCAGCGCTTGAGAAGTCCCTGTCGGGCCTCCCATAGATGAGCAAGATGCGGATCAATCTGCGGTGCCTTAGCGGTATTTTTAATGCTTTTGCTGTTCGCCTGGATGGCCTTCACCAGACGAGTTACAGGCTCTAGTCAGAGCATAACTAATCTGGGTAAGATTGTGTGTTAAAGTAGTGTCCAGAGGAAGCTCGCAATACTTAGAATGATCTCCCACACTATTCGTGCGCAGCAATTCGATATTTAAAAGGTCAGAGTCGACCCCTAGAATGCCCTTCACTCGATCATCGTGGCTGTGGTCGATAGACCACAAATAATACGATAGTGCTGGCGCAGATAATAATCTTACAAGAGACTTTCATGGTTAACAATTACCGGCAGCATTAAAACGCTAATACTTCCTAAAGCACAATAGCAGCACCGCCTCCACGGCACCGCTTATCAAGTTGCAGTATTTTTTAGGTGTGCAGTACAGTTTGCTCATCATGAACATAGTAGTGCGACCATGCCTCTGTCAAAAGCATTGTGCGGGTCAAGATTGTAAAGGAGCGTTTGTAATTAAATAGTTTTATTTCTGATGGCTTGGACATGGAAAAAAACGAGCCGCAATGGCGGACTAGTATCTTCTTAACACTGATAAGTTTTTTCTTGTTTTATTTGGGTGTCTGTGCCTGTTGATGTAGAAGAAACACAGTCGCTGACTGTACCTAGCGTCCGCTACTAACCTTATCTTGATCGAACATATTAAGCTTCCTTCTTTCATCCCTCTCCTAATCCGAAACGTATGTCCCTTTTTGAAGCGGAGATTGTCAACTCCACTTCCAAAAGTACATGTCTTCAGCTCCCAGCTCCTAGTTGGCCGCAGTATATAAGTTGCGCAGCCTACAATGTCCTGTGCTTCCCCGTGAAACATGTCCTTCTCCAGCAGTTTTGCTGTCTCTTTCACAAGTAGCATGCAGTGCCACTATTAGGCTGAAAACTCTTCGTGCATTGACATTTAGGCTTATGGCTATAGCCTACTATGGTTTAACGCCGCACTGCGACTCAGGCTATGAGGGACGCCTTAATGAAGGGCTCCAGAAATTTCGGCCACCTGGCGTTCTTTAAGCATTGAAATTTAGGAAGACAGAAAATAAGTAATTTGGAAGAACTTTTCATTTCAAGAATCGACATAGTTTGAAAAAGAACGGCATTTTATGTGGCTGCCGTTGTGTGGCCATGTCTACAACCTGGAAAGCAAGCTTCCAGTTACAGAGGAAGGGGGATAAAGCTTATGATGTAAAAAATAGCGCACAGGGAACACACGGGACGTAAAGTAAACGACGCAGACAAGCGCTATCTGCGTCGTTTACTTTACGTCCCGTGTGTTCCCTGTGCGCTATTTTTTACATCATGAACGTTATCCAACTTGCCCAACTTTCCGCTTTGATAAAGCTTATGTTTGAAGCTGCTGAGCATCACTGAAAAACAAAGGCAAGTGCCTCAGAAATGTTCAGTTCCCTGGAGATGTGGGCATAACAACCATAATAATTTGGTACGCTCTGGTACGAATATTTTCCTACTCAGTAACCACACAAGACTTACATCGTTACAACTCCAAGAGTAAAATTTTGTCTGCAGCCGTCTCTTTCAGAGCGCTAACAAACTAAGGCACAGTCACTATTTTCGTTATACAAATCACAGCTATGACAGCCCAAAACGTTTCATTCTTTTAAGGCCGTTTGATTTTTAGGGACGCGAACAGTGATGAAATGTGCCACTCAAAAACAATCATCATGTGCCCTAAGGTGTTTGTAGCAAGGCCATACATTGCTTTGCTTTGCTGATTTTCGAGTTGTGTTATCCCCGCAAAAAAAAAAAATAAATAAAAAATAAGCGGTGCACGCTAATCAAATTGATCGTGACACTCTAATGCTGAAAAAAGCGGCATGGGTGGCCAGAAGCGACAGACGCTTGCGCTCTTTTGCGTCTTAACAAAAAACTTGAGACAATGTTTCTCAGCTCTTAGATGTAACCTATGGTAACTAGCTTCGTGCACTCAATTTTTTATTGTTTTCAAAGCCATAACTTTATTGTGTGACCCCGAGAAGTTTACCATCCCCTACAGGGTTGCTGGAAGAAGAATTGCAGCCAAAGAGAAACCATTTTTGTTTAGAAATACTGACCGTCCCTGAGGAGCTTTGTATTCCATCACCTGGAAGAAGATTGAAACCATAAAATCTTTTCTTACTCATAATCACGCTAGCCAGACCGAAACTCAAGTTAACGAAATATTTTTCTTCTCTCTGTATATAACAGTGACATCAGTGAAGGCTTTGTCAATATTTTTACGCTTTTGGAGGAGTGCTTTCAAGTAAAATAATCGTGCTTACTTGAAAAAATTGAGACGTGAAGGCATAGATAATCGCTTTAAAGAAACAAGTGCCACTGGAACGCCCCATTCACGGACAATATTTACCTTGAATTGGTTAAAGAGGTACCGAATAGTACTTTCAAATGCACTACTATGCCAAAATAGCGGACAGATCTAGACGAAAGAATAGTTGGGATACATATAAGGCCATTTGGAATCTTTTAACCCGGATAGTTTCTCGTCCCTTTTCCCGGTTCAAGAGCATCGTGTGCCATATGGCGATTTCAAAGGCTTGAGTAACGTGCTGTGTTGAACTTGAACGTTCCGTCCCCAACCCGCTCCAACTGACAATTTTCTTACGATATCTATCACTCGCTCGATTCGATTCTGATGTAGAGGAGCTTTGCCTCTGCCCGGAAGTTCACATGGTTATTGAAGAGAAGCAGAAATAAAGCTCGGAATGCTGGTGAACTACAGCGAGAAGAAAGCACCCTTTCAATTTCTGAAAACGTTACTCAACTGAGTAGCGAACGGAGATTTCACTCTGGCGATCTAGAAAAATTACTCTACATCGCGGCGAGACATTGTCCCACCCTAAACGCAATACGCCTAGTGGCATTACAAGTAACTATTAACAGAACAAGTAGGTGCGAATGAATACGCCTATTTTTATTGCATTTCTCGTCTGCGTACCTTACTTAACACGGTTCTTAAGCTCTCCCGACTTGTCCTAAACATCACTACTGTCTCGCACTTAGTTCAGCGTCGAACTGAATTCATGCTGCTCACGTAACGAGACCCAGCGGTTAATGTAATTAAGTTGCGCACGGAACTTCTGGCCATAGATAACCGATATTTATGGTGATAGCTGGGAGCTACCGAAGTATTTTTTAAGCATATAATAATCTTGAACAAGAGGGAAGCAGCGCAACAAACACAAACGACACAAGGAGACCACTGATGCGCCCAAATGGGCCAACTTTTCACTCTACGTCAATAATCCACATACCTATATTCAGATAAGTACAATCTGTACATCGCAAGGTCTATGTTAGATAAGATACGATTCTAATAGAAGTTTTAAGAACCAGAATGAGAGACACAAAACCTGTCCCTTCTTTCTACATGCGCTGCCACTGAGGTTACGTTTAACCCACTAGCCCAACAAGCATCAATATTTTTTTCAGCCCCCAAAAAACAGAGCGTGAAATCGTGTGGGAGGAGAAGACAGGGACAGTCATAGTGAGTGTAGCCAGTAAATTTGTAATGCGATATGTCAGCGACCTCTGAAAAAGTTCTGTCAGGACCGCTACTTTCCTAATACGTGCTTCACTAAGACATTCATAATTCCACGTGCTGTAAAATGGTGCATGAACACTACCATAACACATCTGAAGCTGTGGAACTTACTTAATATGCAATTTCTTTCCGATTTCATTGGTTGCTAATAAATTGAAGTGTCTTTATTACACCATTTGAAAAGTGTAGAAACTATTTTGGAATACGCAATAAAATTACTCCAAAGCGAAAATAAGCCTCCTTCCTGAATACGTCTTTCTAGCCTACACGTAGAAGTTCTTTCGCCGACATGCGTCGCTTGGTTCCGATTACGTGGCACGCTCGCTGCATAACTTATTTTCCAGAAAAGATCGGATAGAAAGCCCTTTTACTGACATATTGTGCAGACAAGGCAAGGGAATTGAGGAGCTGGTTTTGACATACATATGATGGGTGCCAACAGCCATTGAAACTAACGAGCTTAGGGGACAGTGTAGAACAGAAATGACGTCTTACTATCATGGTCACTATAAATAAGATACATGGTAGTTCGCGTATGAAAAGCGGTAGCTAAGAAAGTAGTGCGAGATGTCCGCTTCTTCTACGCTCGCTGAGGAGCTGCCAGAAAGCGTACTCTGGTTGCTCCACATACGCATACGAAATGACACACAACTGCAAACACGCGCCGGATAAAACCTACGCGCTGCAGTGTCCTCTCTTAAATTACCCCCGCGTAAGTCCTGAGGAACGCAAGCTTTGCAACTTTTTTTATTTTGTTCAAGATTTTATACCCGTTCTGCGATCTTTTGTTGATTCTCGGCAGGAACCTAACACGGCGTTTATTTAGGGGCTGAAATGCATGCATTAACGCTCGAGAATACAACCCTCGGCGCAGGCAGAAGTAAGGATCATCTGCGTCGGACTTTTTACTCGCATCTACAGAGATTCGTAGAAAAAGCGCTGCGATTGCCTTCCTTCCGTCTTGCTTATCATTATGCCCTGGATGGAAAGAAGGCAAATTTGTGAGTCACTGCGCAAAAGAAGGCTGAGGAGAGTAGTTATCATCTTTATGTGACTGAAGCGAAACTGAGACCGTGTACCTCGCTCTTGAAGCACACCCGCAATTTAGTGTGAGCGGTGGATATTGCGAAAATCTGCGTTTGAAAACTTTTCCGGAAAAGAAGACTAGTCGATAGGCTTTCAGGGAGTTGCCGGCCGTGCGCGAGTCACCCTTAGGAAATAAGGAGGTTGCAGGATGCAATAAACCTAGACGTGGCAGGGAATTCGAGAGTTAGACGGGCTCGTGAAAGTTAAAACGCCATTCGATAAAAAAAAAGAAGAAATGTGTTTCTCAACTTCAGCGCTCCACGCATCTCTTTACGAACTATTTGCGCGAGAAGAAGCTTTAAAACTTCCTGAAACTTGCCAACGTTTTTTTTTTCGCCTTTTATGAGAACCCTCGTTTTCCGCCGCGGAATTTACCTGTCACTTACATCGAAATTACAGTAAAACTCGTTCACTAACCTCATATGTTGCATAGCGACACAACAGGCCATGTTCTTGAGTGCGTCGCCATGAAGTGAACGAAAAAGTGGCGTTGTATTGGAGTATAACCTGCGGATCTTCGGTAGTAGTTCACGCGCAATGCAGGGCACGTCCTTGTAGCATGCCTTAAGCTCTCTGAGTAAACTTTTTTTTGCGTAGTACTTTGCGCCGTTTTTTCCACTTCATATAAAAGAGCATAGACGGCCCTGTTGGCTACTGTGGGCATGGCTTCACACCAGCAAATGGGGCGCAAAAAAAAAAGTGGTCATGAAATTGGAATTCAGTTGTTAAATGCCCAAGCTCAAATGGATATCTCCTGCTTCACAACTGCTGGCTGAAATTAGAAAGCTACAGCTCGTGGCACTGAACCATGAGAGGAGATATTAGAGTGATTTTTGCATGTTGGAGATGCGCTAGCGCGGACTTATTACGGAGGCCCATTACGCATGCAGCTGCTGGTGCATGTCTGTACTTTACCCCTGGGCACGTGGGTCTCTATCACCGTCCTGCCTTGACATTGAATTAAAGGTGTAGACCCTCCTCAAATGGAAGATGTCATCGCGATTCTCTCGCGTATGTCCTTTGGACAACAGTGGCACTCACGTGTGAGCTAGTAAAAGTTCCCTGCTGTCAAGCGCGTTCTATTAGACGTATGACTTCGGGAACTCAGTCGCTGACTGCCTAGTGCCAACTTGAACTTTAACTGAGTTCTCTGCGTTTTTCGATTTATAGTACAGAATTCTTTCGCAGACACCCTGCTGTGCTTTGCACCACAACGAAACTTCTGCGGAATGCAGGTATAACAAAGAAATTTCATCTCGCTATATCATGGCATTCCGTCGAAGCTACGAGTGCGAGACGGCGGCATCCATAAGTCTCTGGTTAAATCGTGAACGCACGAGAACTGGACGGGGCCATTGTTGCCTGCTGCTGGCTTCTATGGAAAGGCAAATCGGTGACCCGCACCGTTGACGACGCTTCAAGAGACATTTCAAGCGAGCATTTACCGCTGGTGTAAAGACGTCTTCATTCCTTTTATTACTCCGCTGCTCCCAAAATTATCAAAGCCACTTCACCAACTCTCCCATATGTCAAAGTGGTACCCGTTTTGAATTCACTTCACCGGAACATGAAAAATCTGGAAGGTGCTCAACCAGTGAAAACAACGCCATCAAATCATGGAAGAAACTGCAGTATCTTTACCTTACAGGATCTGTTATCCTGCTGAAACGTAATACCGGAACGAACATTGTTGTTTGACGGTGACTCCTATTGCCTCACTTTCTTGCAATTGGTAATGCTTTAAATGTTCCCATTTTTTTCACCCGTTGCTACCTACCACTACTTTTCAGCGCTTTCTAGCGATGAATAAAGCGCTGTTCCTTTGAGTTCAAAATTGCGAGCTGTATTAATGGCTTCTAAAATGAATGCCTGATTATGCGAACGATTCTTCAAGTCAAATCCTTTAAAGCAGTGAACTTAGCCAGTATAGGACCTACGCTGTCAATCAACGGTCTTTAAAACGGGTTAAAAAATGATCACATTTGCTTTGAACAAGTATTGAGATTTCATTACTAAAGACGCTCGATGTCTGTTTGACATTTCAATGTCTTTTACTGTCGCTTCTATAACCAACTGACACCGCTATGCCCGAGGCTCATAGTTAACGCCGAACGAAAGCATCATTGGTACGTGCAGAGGGATTGAATTCTACCTCGGCAGTGTTCGGCGTGTGACGCGAGTGCTTCCACAGAGAACGGCCGCACCTGCTTCTAGTTCTCGAGTGCACGCCTCCCGATTTGTGCGCACTTCCGGGGTTGCGTGCACGAAAAAGCGGGCAGGGCTTCTAGCATGCAAAATGAAGATGTAGAAAAGGTACGAGGAAGGATTTCGCTAACGGCAGGCAGCAGCAATATTGGCAACTCCCGCTGGATCAGCAGAAACAGAACCGTAGAGATTCATATGCTCCCGCTGAATCGCTAAGGTTCTTTTTCTGCTGATACAACTCGTCTGGCATAACAAGATATGTGATCTTTTTTCTGGCAGTATTTCTGGCGTAGAAATTTAAAAATGTAGAACTTAGGCATTCTATCAGCGTAACACTATCACCAGTAGTCATGACCCCTTTTTACTGCTAGAAAAAGAATGAAGCAGCATGATAGGGCGATGACTGGTTTAATGATTTTACTCCTCCAAGGTACACAGTGAGCTAAAAAATACATAACAGTCTAAGGTTCTGGTGCAAGTTCGGCCACCTGAGGTTCTATCACGTGCACCGCATTCTGAATCCCCGGCTGTTTTTTGCTGTTCACCCCCATGGAAATGTGGCGGCGTTGGACGGGATCGAGTGAGCGAACCCATGCGCACTAGCCGAGTGCCATAACCAATGATTAACCGTGGTGGATGCTAATGACACCAATTTCTGATTAGTATAGAATGGTGGGCAATGACAGTGAATTCATTGCGTAAGCTGTTTTAACAGCGAATTAGATTCATTACCGCTATTACCTTGCGGGCAGATGATGCTTGATCAAAGAAGTCAAAATCTCAGTAGTGCGATGTCCTGTGTTGCTGTACTTCGCGAGGGGCCTTATTTCACGTCCACATTTTGTCTCTGATGATTACCGCTTCGGCATATTGCGGTATGTAATAGCTTGGTGCTGTTACAACTGTCAATGAGTTCTACTGTTTTAATAAAAAAAAAACTGCTAAATTCTGGTACATAATGGCTATGTGCAAAAAGCTGTTTTTACAGGCCCAGTACAGAATTGTGATGATGATGGGGATAGTGAATTTCGTCTTTCCTCTCGTCTATATTTAGTCTGTTCGCTTCAGCGCAGCTTGAAGTGCAACAGCAAATCGTCCAGCCCGAGGAGTCCTAATGAGGCAACGCAGCACCAGCAGAGGAAAGAAGAAACGTTTTTCTAGTGCTTACGGCTCTACCTATTATACTCCTTTTGCGTTCTTAGATGAGTTTATGGCCTGGTTGAAAACACTCGTCGTAGTTAATTTAGCTTTGGTCTGGACCAGCCAAGAACACCTTTTCGCTGTACCCGTCACTGGTACGAAACAACACTGAAAACGTTGCTTGATATGGGCTGCTTTCATGGGCCGAGAATTTCCGAACCTAGTTAAGGTTGGTCAGTAAAAAAACACCTTAATGGCGCATTCAAAATCTTATGTTTGAAAACCTCTCAGAGGAGCTATTTAAATGCACTGCAAATGAAAACGCATCACACTTCTTAACTTTTTCCTGGAACACCATTTTCTGTTCTTTTGTATCTGTGTTACGGGACGGCTATTCAAACCCTTGAAGGTAATAAACATCTCCTTTCAAGTGAAGTACAAAGTTGCAGGCGTAAATGCCGTGCCTAATCTAGATAATCAGGACCACTCAATTTTATATCTGGCCGGGTTTGTTTACCCATTTAAAAAGGATCGCCTGGGAGCCTCTAAATATTAGAACCTTCTTATCTGTTCCGTAAAAGTTAAACTTAATTTATCATTGTGATAAGTTGTTGAGTCGCGGAAACTTGGTCACCTTCGACTGAAATGAGCACAGAAGGAACCCAGCCTTCATTTGTAATAATATTGTTATGAAATGTGTAGTCTAACTTTACTAGTTCTCTTTAAATGATTTGTTTCACGGTGCGTGAATGTCTTCTAGGATTTGCTTTCCTTCCTAGCGAATCCTACACTTTTATACTCATCTTCTGACGTGCACGGTTCAATCGACTACCTGACGCTAACTTTCTGCCTTTTTAAGAATAGTACAAGCTCTTTCAACATTGTTTTAAGTCGATGCCCTGATCCCTACAAAGGCAAGATATTTTATATATACTGCTACGTGACGGCCAGCCGAAGAACGAGACGAGATGAATGATGTCTATGAGTTGATTTGGACGGCCGCTGGCCTAGAGTGAACGCTCTGTCCCGCGCCACTGGCAGCTTCGTTTTTTTAGTCAAACTACCCGGGGCCATCGAGCGATCTTCCTGATTGTTGAAAAAGAGACCCGTAAAATGGCGATGGGCTTGAGAGGATGGTAGAATAGTAATGACGAAGTGGTGAAGCGCTGGCCGCTACGATGAAAGAGACGGGTCAATAATTCCTGGTCAGTGAAGATTCCAGGTCACAGGACGCCAGGAGCCGGCGGTTGACGCCCTTGGAAGCAGCGAACGGCACTAAAAGGGGGGCATTGTCGTAAAATGTAGGCAGCGTCTCGGTTCGGTGGGTCGGAAGGTCGGTCCATGCTTCGGCGCGCAGTTTATCGTCTCAGGTGGTTTGTCGGGTCAGCTGACCGTTATTAGGCACAAAAATGTTTATTGCCATTTTATCGCGATTCGTAAGTTTCAAACTCAGTCATAGCATGCTGTTATTATACTTTATATGTGTTCTATTGTCCAAAATGGGAACCAAAATTATATTTATAGGCTAGGACGCGACCAGTCATATGCAGTGGTGCTGAGTCACGTGGGGTGAGAAGAATCTCAAAACGCCACTAGGTTACATTCTACGCGCTGCTCACGCGTACTGGGTCTATGTATCCACTCTGGAGCCAGTAAACAACCGTCAGCAATTCCAAAGGGCCAGACTGATTGCTTTTAGACCCATTGCCTCCTTCCTCGTGCTATATTTCGCCCCTTCATTGATTGCCTCTTCCGGGCCGCTTCGTGCTCTGCAACGGGGCAGATTTGTGGCGTATCTCTAAGATAGCGTCAAAAGCAAAAGCGACAGAACGGAGACAAACCTAAGAAAAAATTCTTACAAGTGATAGCAGGTAGTGAACTAGGAGAAACTTCCTACCACGATGCTGCTATGCTCTCGCAATCAAACCTTCCTGGCGTTCATGGCCACGAGCCGCGGGATGGCGTCCAATACGGTTTTGCTCCGTACTTCCGCTCCGTAGCCACGCATAACAAAATAATTAAGGACGGGAAATTGTGGCACGGTTTTGCGACCTAGAAATTGTTTATCACTATGCGTATACGCACCCAAAAAGTCACCTGCAGCCGAAATAATTGCCTAAAAAGCAATTCGGTGCACTGAAGGTAATATAGCACAAGTACAAAGTTTTACTACTAACTGTCGAGCTCCCGCACGGGTTAACGATGTGTTGCAGAGAACCGTACGACCCCTTGACCTCTTGAGAGACAGAAGCAGGACTCGCGTCTCTACTTTGTGACCCGGACAGCTAAATAGATAAGGTTGTATATCACCGCACATACCGTATTGGGAGCACAGCGTATAATACATCAACTCTGCCATAAATAGCCAAGCTCGAGTCGCAGCAGAACCCCTGCAAATTTGGAGTGGTGCCCCTAACTGGGCAAAGTAACAATATATGACGCAATGCCTGGTTGCATATTACAGACAATTTTGAAATATCAGGCAATATTGAAGGTCATGACTTAAAAAAAAATTACCGCGTCCAAACGTGATGACAAGGTGAGGGACAAAAAACAGCGCTGACGTCAGATAAATTCATTGCATAAAATGCAGAAAATTATAGGCTCTATGCGTAAAATATGCAGCTATAGTTCCATCTGAGCACGAAGGGCTTTTACCTGACATAGAAAAACTAGAGACAAAGCTATGGCTCTTATGTCTTGACTGAGGTGCTGCAGAAACATATTTTGGAAGACTGGACAGTCGTGAATGCCTCCTGCAATGATGATGTTTCTCCACTGGTACCGTGAGGCATATAAGTAAAAAATTCGTTGTTGCACTGGTTAAATCAGCCAGTATTTCATGTTTCTGCTATATTTCTTATAGTCTGCGTGCACATCCAGCTAATTATTCAGATGAAAGCAAACTGCATGTGGTATTGTTTTTTTCAAAACATAAGACTCACGTTTCGGTTCCAGAGGCAGCTTACAGTTGCACTTTCTCTGAGGTAAACATCATCAAAGATATATATTGTAAAGAAAAACTCATATTCTTGTTCAGGCCAGTCAGAAGTTGAATCAGCAAGTCAAGAGAGCGGAATACTCAGGAACAATCCCTGAGCTGTGAGTTCAGTAAGGCCCATACCTAATTCACCTGAATATGGTTTAAATACAGACACACGCGTCTACTATCACACGCACGACATCCACTTGCAGAAGTCAGTAGGTCTACTCCAGGCCGTGAGGTCGCAAGTCATATGTTACAAGCTAAATAGCAAGTTCAATTTAGAGCAAACCGAATGTATACGAATGCATTATGCGCTAATATTTCTGCTTGTACATGTCCGCCAATTTTTTTTCCGCCCTGTTCACCCCACAACAAAACTCCGGAGATAGGCTTAAAAAAGACGGGACACTTAATCTCCGTCTTAACGGCATGATGGGATAGTGCATTGCGGTAATTCTAAGATATGCAGAAGGTCATTTTCTATTTTATACATTCATATATCCCTGGGACTCCTCGTATTCTTTCTAGCGCAGTGGTGCAGCGGTTAAGCGATGCGCCACTCACCCGCAATGGCAGGCGCTTATAGCGATGCGCTTTGTGTGGTCCACGTTGCTGTTCCCGAGAGACCAATTTTTTTTTAAATTTAGTGGTCACCTACCACAGTGCGCAGTTTGCTCACTATCCGATGGGCAGGTTGCGATGACATTGCTAGGTCACGTGACCTAGGCGGCCCACCTGCCTCCTAGGTTGCTCTCTTGGCGGCACCTGCCAGTCATGCTCGTGAGTGGGATTCGCCTGACGTTAAGAAAAAATATGATTTATCACTCTCTCTGTCTTTTGCGCCGTGGCAGGTAATTTCATTGTTTTCCTGTTGAAGACCATAGCTCCTGGATTGTACAAGTTGGGAAACTCCGCACCAAACGAGACTTTTTTTCGTGGCCGCCTCGCACGGCTGGGGTTTAGGAGATGGTGTCGCCGCCTATGACCAGGGCAGCCACCTAATAACTGCATTCTCTGTATGCCTGCAGCCTTAATTTCTAAACTGTGGCCGTACTTAGAACAGTAGTGAGCATTTGGAATGAACACTAAGTGGCGTGACGGGGTGCCAACATCCAAATTTTGCCCTGAACACAGCACCAGTGTTTATACGCGGGTTCTACAGGAAGCCTCGCAAACAGAAAACTGAAGAGCTCGGCTGCAGCTGCGGCACACGTGATCCGGGGTGATCCGGGTAAGTCTCGCTGAGGCGCTCTTATGCCTCAGGATAGAAGCATAAGGGCTGTGCAACCGTTGTCATTTCTCCGTTTCAAATATCGTTCCTGGCAGAATGTTGTGCCGTATGTCTATTTTTAGCTGCACAAGTATGCAAAGTAGAATTTCGATTTCTATCAGAACCCAGCACTTCAAGCCTTCTCCGATAGGCATGTTTTTCTTGATTTTCACTTTCTACCTGATGTCATATCAATTTGGTAGTTGCGTTTTTGTTTTTGCTTTTCTCATCAAGAAGAAGCTTCACAGATTGGCATGCCCCCACAGAACGAGTGTTGTGACCATCTTTCCCGTAAAATTTGCCGTTAACGACGCTCTTAATTTTTGTGATAAAGAGCTGCTTCGTAGCGTGAAGGAACTGCTTTTTTGCACATTATTGTTTTCGTGCTCAGAGGCTTCATTCAGTTCAATAAAGCAAAAACAGCATAATAGACGATGTCACATTACGCATGATTAGCCCTTTCGTACCACAGCAGTTGCATCACTGCCTGAGCGTGACCTTTGTTCGCCGAAAACTAAGAGCACCAAGTGCAAGGAGAACGTGCACAGGTTCCTAATGCGAGTCCCGTACCTTGTTTCACCTCATACCTCTCAGAGTGGACGGTGGTGTTCTGGCCCTAAAAGGGCAGACCACCCTACTGCGGTGGAACAAGGCATGACGGGTCCTCTTGCGGAAAAGCCGCTCCAAGGAAAAGATAATTACGGGGATTCCCCATAGGCTCGAATGAGAGCAGCACAGGGGAAGCTCGTTAGAAGCCATGTACACGGGATGCGAATTAGCGTCTCGACGAGAAACACTTTTCCCGGGGCCTGGGGTTTCCGACCACCGGCTGTGGCAGCCCCATTGCCGCCTGTCACACTTTGTTGTTTTGCCTCAGGAAGGGTACAAACGCGCTTTGCGGATCATTCTTATAGCGACCCGCAGAATGCGCAACTTGTTTATCCTCCTACTCCAATGTTTTTCTTGGCGCTCTCACGTTCCTGAAGCCGTGTCCTTGTTTCTCTGATGTTTGATATCCCTGTCTACTGAGTGTTTATGAGGTATGTCAGGTCCGACAATACATATCTACAAGTGGAGGAGTGCTATATTGAAGGAGGAGTGCTATATTGGTGAAGTCGGTTTTAAGTCAAACGTTTTGTGCTTTTCTATGGCGCACTGACGTTCAAAGCAAAGGCGGGTTGTTCAATTTTTCCTGCATTTAAAATGCAGTCAGAGCGACTGGAATTCTTCCCTGTTCTAGAAGCATCACTTAACGTCATTTTTTTTCACTGTATTGAAAAATACATAGTTCGTTAACTATAATGGATGGGCATGATAGAAAACAAAAACAGGGATTGTCAGAATTTTAGACCCCTCCATAGGAAAGTGACCAGACGTTACTTGTGATGCAATAGGTAGCTGATAACACATTCCGAGTTCTAAACGTCTTGCTGCGTCATTTACATAATTACTGTCAAAGTTAAGCAAGTTATGCCCGTGGGCATAACACCAAAGCGTTTTTACTCGCGTTAATGCTGATTTATTATCCCCTCTATGCAGCTTATATTTGGCTGGGATTGCTTAAGTAAGAAAGATTTCCTAACTACCAAGCTTTAAAATAACGTTTCAAATCTCTACAGATATCTACTGACCTGTTTGCCTGTGATCATGAATTTCCACTGCAGCGAGGACACTCACCCCGGATGCAGCCTTAAGAAAGTAGCACGCGTTCCACGTATGAAACTTGATCCAACAGCTTGCTGTCAGTAAAGAAAGACACCTAATGTGCTACGCTTTTTTAGGCTTGTCTCGGGATTTCTGATATTCAGTTTCTAGGATTCGCCAGCCCAACGAATGCCTTGAGGTTTGCACAGATGTTGATTTTGAAGCTTGAAAACTCAAGCTGGTGTCGTTTCTAAACAACAAAGCTGACTCAGAGATGCATATCACTTGTGGCAGTGCCATATCAAACTTTTTTTGGCACTGTGGTGCTATTCACTCACTGCATGTTTCTACACAATCTCATTGATAGGCTTGTTTGTTAGCTTCTTTTCTAACCGTGCGGCTGTCATATTCGGCCGCATACAATCGGATCTCACTAATTAATTACATTGATTCTTGAAGCGACTGCAACGAGAAGAAATATTTGATAGGCAGGCTTGTTAAAACTAGATTACCTAAGGTGCAATGAGCCAGCAAACAGCAGTCTTTGGAAGGCAAGGTATCAGCGAATATTGAATATATGAAGAATTATTTCTAAAATAATATTTGTTGTCAAATTCTGGGCTTAGCGAGCAATAAGCGTACTTTCTTACGCATACTTCTTTTCGACTATTTTGCAATGTCGTCAATATTTTGCGCCTTCTTTCTTTCATCCTTTTTGAACAACGTTCAAAAACGTTTTTTGATAGCGGGAGAGTTTGTCTCCCCTTCATTCGCTCTAACCAAGCTGTGCGGTTGCAGTTCGCTTTATCTGAGACAGAGTGCAATTTTGAAATAAAAATTTCGAGTCAAGCACTGGCTTCGCAATTAGCCGATCTTTCCTTAGAAGTGCAGCAGTTAAAATAGGACTGGAATGTATATTCTAACAATGATTTCGATTGCTTCTTCTAAGATGAGATTACTTTTTATTCGATCTTCGGTAACTGATGCAGAATTTACTTCAGATTAGGTGTTCGTCGTGCCTAATAAAAATTGCTCTTATGATCAGACGTGCTGGTCAAGAGGACTGATGCAGGACTTATGCCCACTTCGTCTGCTACTGTAAATGCTAAGGGAGACGAGATTTTAGTGCCTCGTCTGCATAGTTCCCGCCTCCTGCGAAAGTTACCGGGCCTTTCATCTCAGTGTAGGCTTTTTATTCTTGCAACGCTAGACAAGATGCAGTTCTATTTACCGTGCTCTGCCCAGGTTTCTTTCTCCTGGTATCCTCGGCGAATACGAGATTGTTTTCTGTTCTCCGTTACGAGCGAATGTTTCCCTTTATACTGATGTTCTAGACTACTGGCGGCGAACTCCGAGACTGGGTCAAAGTTAGTACTGCCTCTGCGGGCTTACAATTTGTTCAGAACAAACTGCAGTGTGCAAGTGCGGAGCAGGAGTCCACTGAAAAATATTTTTTCTATTGCGCTTGAAGCCCCACAAAGTCACAGAGCAAGATAGATTCCTGCGAAGCTCTTCTTATCAGTCACTTAGCTAAACTGTAGTGTTTGCCTTGCAGACCAGCGAGACCATGGAACCATACACGCTGGCTATGCACGCTTGTTTACTTCATAGTACGCGCTATGCACTTCGCGTACGGTGCAGCATAGCATCAAAACACGCTTTTCACACTCAAAATAATATCGGGTACTACACGAACAACTTCTTGTCGAAGAAAGCCAAATGAAGACTTCAAGTGTTTATTTTTTTATTTCATTTTATTGAAACACACTGTCGCAATAATCACAAGAGACAAAATTTAACACGTGCAGTTAGTGCGGACAAAACCTGGTAACTACGATCCCTCATCTCTTTGCAGCTGAAGTACTATTATTTCGTTTTGTATACTTTTTTAGCCTTCTAGAACTTCAAGGAAGTCAGCAAATATGATTCGCTGAACGTCCGTAGTGCCCTAAGGCGATGTAGAACTTTCGCTGCGGAGAACTCTTGACTTCCATGGTTTGTCTCGAAGAAATGCATAAGATCTTTTCTCACAAACACAGAGACGTGACCTAATCTACTTCCGAGTTTTGAGCTGGGAGGACCCCACGCTCACCACTAGAGGTTCGCTAGCAGTGGGGTCGTTTTGAACGCTATTGTTCTTCGAGTATCTGCACCTTGCGCTCCTCTGACTTACTGCTTCTCGCGCCATTATTTCCTGTTTTTGAAGGAAAGTGACTACAAACACCTGAACCCACTGTTTCCGCTTCCCGGGATCCTGGTAGTACAATCTTTTGTCAGAATGAATATAGAATAAATAATTTTTGTTCAACTTTTGCATTCTTTTGTTTAAGGTGTTACGCAAAATGAAAACATTTTACCGTAAAATAATCTTCCCCACCCTGAAGCTAAGCTAGTATTTACTCTGCTAAGTGCGAAAGCACATTATACTAGGAGTTAACTTGACGACTTAGTCGTATCCAAGGCTGCTTCCCCAGTTTTCCTGTGCAAAGAAAGAACTGATTTCACGCTTTCATGGTTTTTTCACTTGTATGCAGCAACTTGGCAGCCGAATTTTAGCAGCTTTTTTGGCGTGTCAAAGCTGAATGCTGCACAAGAAGCGTCCAGAATAAAAGTATCCATACTATCTGCAACCTATACCCACGGTAGAAGCTGAACGCGAGGGAAACGTTTGCCCACAAAAAACGCGCTCCTCCGCGTCTAGTTCAATACTTACATGCCAGGCTCTTGGACTTTTTCACGAAAAAAAAAACCCTGTTCTGCACTGGTTTGAACTTTTCATTTCTTTTTCAACTTGAAAAATCAAACCAAGAGTTTTAGAAGGAAGATATCACCGGCTACAGACCAATTTTTGTTGATAAGCTCGCTACTTCATCACTTTTCTCAGTTTGACCTACTTGGAGCGCCAAGTCTACTACCCGCCCTTCGGAACAGTGTAAAAAGAATATTCCCAGGCTGACCTCTTGTAAATTGCTTGAATATTGTATCGCTCTCCACCGTCTCGTCTCATCCTCCTGCTCTAAGCTTCTTTCCCGTAAGCCTCCACACACATCCGCCTGAGTTCGCTCGCGCGCGTGTGTATGCAAATTGTTTTCCTAACGTAGCGTCGCCTTTTTGCTGCCGTGTTGCATATTTAGCTTGCCTTCCCTTCCAAGGCATCAAATTGCCCGTAGCCTTTGGCACCCCTGTCAGCTCATTAGAGCTGTATCTATGCTTCTTATTCTGGGATCCCGGCACCAAGAAAGGCGAGCTGAGGCGACGCTGTGAGCTTGGAAAAGCTGAAATTCTGCAGTGGCTGAGCTGAAAACAAACAACAGAACAAAGATTTGTTGTGAAGCCGCTTCAGCTACTCAGCGCAAACGAATCATGTGCACTGTGCGCAGTGCCGCGACGGTTGTAAAACGAATAAAAATGATATATGCTGCCTAATTCGCTGATGCGGGTATGCAGTTTTGACCGCACCCCAATAAGGATGTCATTTTCGTCGGCAACCTTTTTATTTCACTCGTTTTTGATGGCTAAATCCCACTATGTCGTTCGTGCGCGAGACTACTTCAGGTCAATAGTAGAACACACATTAGAGCACATTTCATAACACTAAACATCATTAATCAAGATGGCAATATATGCTAGTCAATGATAAAAGAAAAAATAAAAGAAATACATTTTGTTGCATCAGAAAGCAATAACACCGGCTCTTAAAAAAACAGTTTTCTTTGGCGATTTGAAATTAGGACGGATAGTGTGATAACGTGATAACATCCTGATATGACCATTCTGTGTAGCGTGTTGCTGCCACGTGCCCATAAGATCACCGGGTGTGTTATCGTGTGTGATCATGTGACGTTCGACGCCATTTCCCATTCGACTATATATGTGCTATGTTCTTGTACGTTTTTTTCAGTAAACGTTTGCCTCGGCTGTGACTTCAAAGAGTGAAGGTGGCGTGCCAGTTTGATGAAATGGACACGTGGTGGAGACCGTGGCGCTTGTAGATAGTGCTAGCATGTTATAACTTAAAAAGCTTGGTTATCCCTAAATACGGCGAAAAACCGGAGATATATGCCAGCATAATGTCTGAAATCTTGAACTCAGTGCTTGAGCACCCAATTCGGTTCTGGAAAGCGAAAAAAAAAAAAGCATCCTACTTTTTGTAACATGCTGAGTAGGACCTTGGCGCGACAAGTATTTACTCAATGGAACCTGAAGCGTAGTATTCACATTGCGCTGCCATTTCAAGTGACCCATTTCTGCCGAAAGCAATTGTTATGCAAATCTCTAAACACGCGCGGAAGATTAAAATATATTCGTACCCAAAGTGGGCCAACCGAGATGTGGAGAAAGCTCAACTTTCTTGGATGTCCGCGCTCAGGCGCTCAACCGTCTAAAACTTGCGGGAGCACAGCCTTCTCCTTGTGTGGAAGACAGGGTAAAGAAGGCACGCATTGATCCGGATTGCCTGCGCGACGGACGCAGCTGGACCCTGTCGCCTCGCGTTGTCATATGTAGTTGATTTTTCTCACCGAACACGACCTGCCTGACAGGCTCGTTCAGACGTGAGGACGCGACCAAGCAGAGCGCGAGGGCATGGCTTTGCATCGATTCTGCTGGGCGTCGACGGCGGGGTTCACTTCTTTCGTACTTCGCTCGTTTCTTTGTGAGGTTTGTGTTCGCTAAGTTGAGATTTAGGCACGAGTATGCGAAGGAGCAATAACCGAGGGTCACACAGCCTAAAGACGACCGTCCACTTTTAGAGACCCGAAAATCTCCGCCGGAAAATGGAAACAAAACTGACAAGAGAGGAAAAAAAAATTACCGACGATTACGTTACTTCCTAATGCGAAATTTGAGCGCAGCAAATAAGCTGTTTCACCTTTTCGATAGATTGAGGCAAAGAAATCGAGCAACACATGTATGCGCTATCACAGAATTTTTTTTTTATTTTTCACACGTATTCGCAATTTCGGCTCGGGCGGTGCACATATACAGATCCGCCGCCACCGATCTGGCTCTCTGATTGCCACCGCACAGGGGTTGCATTGGAGGAGGAGCGAAGAAAGGAATTAAGTTCGAGCCGGCGCTTTGACAACCGGAGACTCGCAGGAAGAGGGGGGGGGGGGGGGGCGGCGTGTACACCCAACGGCAAACGATGGGGGCAGAAGCGCGCGCAGCAAGCGGACAACACGATAAGGGGAGGAGAGAAGAGATAGCAGCGACTGACTGATGCCGCTGACGCCGATAGCGCTGGGGGGATGAAAGGGGGGCGGAGCTGGTTACGAGGCCGACGCCGACGACGACGCGAAACCCAGGAACGGACGCCAAAGAGCTGCGCTCTAAAACACATCAGATCGCTCATTTCATTTTGAGTATCGAGACGTGTTACCAAGAAACCGGTAGAGGTTAAACGCCGGCGGTTTTTTATTGTTACCCCCACTGCAAAGACTTACATTGTTGAGACGCTATCTGATAAGACACTAAATGGAGCATTGAGGTCAGCGCAGCATTTTACAAGAAACCAAGGCACAGAAATAAATCTTATGCTGACAAATAGATGGCTGTTTGAGTTAATCTATACTTCTCGAGAAAGACACCATTCTAGATTCCTTAGATCTAAGCTCAGTATCTTGTGAACACAGCGTCATTCATAAATTTTCAGCTCATATATCAGACTCATCTACACCTATGTGGTAACACAACCAGAGATTTTCACTCCTCAGTTGAATAAAGCATGTAATGTTCATGAATAGGTTGTACTTCGTGAGCATAGTATGACGTTTGTGTGATAATAATGGCGGAATAATAATATAAAGTTGAATACACCTCATCAACAATCACTGAAATCACACAATGATTTCAGTTATTGCTTTATGTCCGCATGACTATCCTGAAAGATAGAGAGGATAGATATTTCGAAAGGCAAGCACGCTGAAATGTTTAGGAAGAACAGGTGCTGTTCCTCAGATTTCAATGCTTTTACGTCACTGGCTGTCCGAAGCATGTGACACCCCTCAACAAGGATGTGAAGAGCCGTTACTTCGCGGTAAAGCGCAGCTCCCGACCTTCCGCTGCACGTAGCAGAAGTCCCGTCACCGAGCCAGCACAGACTGCGAAGAAGAATCGAGGGATGCAGGGAACTCGATATCGAGCTGGCCGAGAAACACTCACCGGCGTCAAGTAATGTGTCCTTGAGAACGGACCAGCTGCTGCCACGTAGGGTGACACGGCTGTATTTCAGAACCAGAATAAGAAAGGGAAGGTTACGCAATGCCGTCCACGTTTTGCTTCAGAGAGATTATTTCGCAGGGCATACAGGACATTAAACTCAAAACCCGAGCGGTAGTCGGAAACCTGGAGTGTCACGTGGACCGTGAGCCTAGAATGAACTCACTCGCAACAGTGAGTGTAGCTGTCCGCTGAAGGGTCTTGAAATTATCAGCAAATGGCATTAGAAGAGCAGTGAACTTAATGAAACTCTTTTGGGGACATGTAAGAAGGGGTTCAAAATCATTTTGAGAATTGGTTACAACTAAATGCACGATAACCCTCTTACCATCGGTGGACATCCGTACCGCGCCGTGGAGGAAGGGATAAAAGAAGGGGAGAAAGAAAGAAGAGAGAAAAAGCGCTCTACAGAAGGGTTATTGAAACT
Organism: Amblyomma mixtum; assembly: GCF_055824585.1. Taxonomy (NCBI): domain Eukaryota; kingdom Metazoa; phylum Arthropoda; class Arachnida; order Ixodida; family Ixodidae; genus Amblyomma; species Amblyomma mixtum. Next base: position 249,292,048 of record NC_143012.1, read on the forward strand.
TTTCACTATCTACGGTTCTTTAATGTTCACTGGTACAGTGCGGTATACAGCCGCTTCCGCAAAGTGTGGGATACAAAAATGACGCATTTCTCATTGTATATTCAGCTCCCTGTGACTTCCTGGATAGAGCAGTTTGCATCCTCGAACGTGAAGTAGAAAAATCATTGTCCGAGCTATTAAACACTTTTCTGGACTATGGAGAAAGAGGAATGAAAATTAGAATTGTATAAAAACTGACAATACCTTTGTTTCCACCGCTATGCTTCTCCTATGGGTAGTTACTACTGTTTCTACAACTAACTACCACTACTGCTGCTAGAACATTCATTGTTGCTACTATTCTTGCTACAATTATACCTACTGCTACTGCTAGGACAACAACGATGTCGACGTGACCGCTTTGGAAACATCACCCATATAGCGGTTTGTATCAGAAACGCGCATTGATATCTACATTTTCGAACATTAGGAGTTACAGGAAAAGATAATACTTAGCACGGATTTCTTTCAGCACCGAAGATAAGTTATGATGTTCGCCACATATTGGACATATTCCCGCTAACTGTTCTAAATCTGCAATTGGTACGGGGTTTGATGGGTTTGCCGCTTTTTTTTGTCGGTTTCGGGCAAGTGTTCGTCAGGAGGGAAGTGGAATCATACGGACGAGTAATGACTATAAATTGGCACTTGTAACACCCGCACCCTAAACAATGGCTTTAATAGTGCCTAAAACTTGTAAAAACCTATTGCCCTTTCTATTGTGCGTGCAGGGTGGTTATTAGATTTCCGGGGCGACACGCACTTTCTGCTGAAGAAACTAGCACGTCTGTGCCAAAATCTGAGAAGACAGGTAACTATTGGAATTTCTTTTGTGACTCTGGCACTGGTTTACAATCGCTCTCTATGTTCACTGTGCTATGTGCTTTGTTATCTTTGAACTCTTTCATAATTGCTAAGCCGAATTCATGACAATATTACATGGTTGACTGAAGAGAAAACAAAGTGTTATTTAAGAAACTTTTGCCGTAGCTTGTGTATGTTAAGCATCGTAACATATCAACCTGGTACTCGGGACAATACAAACTGGTCCTAATAAGTCGCTACATCCGTATTGCAGACATTATCCACATTTTATTACTGGCTAGAGAAGTATTTGAATGGCGCCATGAAGAAGCTATCTTACGAATTACTAAGAGGTTCCTGTGTTAAGGGTTTGTTATTTCTGGCTTCAAGACACCACTCAGACAAGCCAGGCAAGAAGCCAGGAGTGGCTCCAGAAAGGCAGTACTGGTGGTTGGAAGGATTCGGTCATCTTGTTTCTGTTCCTGATGGCACTGTAGTTGCGGAAGCGAAGCCATACACAGAGGAGCTATCGTCCAATACCAAAAATATAGCTCCACAGATATAACCTATTGAAGTGCTCAAAGCTCTTTCGAGCCAGGCGCTTTCTAAGCATACGCATCGCAACTTAGTTGTAAACACATAAGGTGTCGCTCTCGGCTCCATTTTGTCCGCGTCATCATTCATTAATCTCAGCCGACGGCACAGCTCTGAGTCGCCGACATCACAGCCTGGCCTACGACCTCGCCCATGCCATGCGACGCGACGGAGCGCACTCCCTACGCGCTGACCAGGCATGTCACCAGCGGCGCGGGGTCGGGCGTCATGTGATTACACCCCTGAGCGCTCAATAAGAAAGATTGGCCCCTCTACAACACTAATCGAGGTTTCAGTGACGCCGTCTATTGCTGCTGCTGCTCGGTGAACTTGCTTATTCTCTCCCCGTTCGCTCCAGCTCCTTCACATACTGTTTTCTCGGCCACTTCTGAGTTCAGCGTTTTGTTCGCCATACCCGAGTCGTGCAACGTAACGTGAAATATGGAGCAAAGAAAGTAAGTGATACGTAAGAAGATTTCCTTTTTAGGTGAATAATGGAGAAATTACACCAGGACCACTGCCGATGCAATGCATGCAGGCGGTATTCAGCTTTGGTTTATCGGAAAATGGTGCCGAACGAGATACGCGTCTGGCAGCTACGCGAAACACGAAGAAACTATGTCCGGCTAAGACACGGAGTAATATGCACACCCATTGAGAGCTTATAGCTCTGCGCGTGCCCCTTTTTGCATAACGGTGTGCGAAGCTCAGAGTGCAAAGGCGTCGCAGGCAGAAATGCGGGGTCTCACGTCTCACGTACACCTCAAGGTCTCACGTACACCTCAAACGCATGCAGTGCTGTCAGTCTCATTAAAAGCGGCGTCTGGGATGAAGCTGTCCCGATCTAATTAGTAACATTTAGAGCAGGTGAATTGGACATGCCCAGGGAATAACATACTCCTCACCTTAGCGCTGTTGCGCTCTGCGAAACTAAATCACAAAGTTCAAACAGTTTTGCAGCTCATAAGAATAGTGGCAGTGAGCCTTTCAATTTCTTTTTAAACAACTAAAAGTAGTGCGGGAATAACTTCTTATGAAAGGTTGTTCTTCCTTTGAAATTCGAAGTCAGCCATCTTTTATTGCTGTCGTGTGTTTGTAGAGGGTTTTAATTTTTCAAAACGTGCACGTGGATTCTATACATCAAAGAGGAAATCAGGCTCTAATATGACGTAATTCAGCACTAGAGAACAGAAGTCGGCTTCAAGCACAGGTTTTAACCGATCACGAGCGGCGGTCCGCTGGCGGTCTGGAAGATACATACACAATGCAGTGTTCGCGACCAATTCGAGGCGCATACCGTCTCAAATACGTGCGTTTCCAGGGTCAGAGCCTTTCTCAAGATCATTTTACAACTGCCAATTATCCCCTTAAACTAGCATATTCATATGATCAGAATATGAATTGCGTGCAAGGCCTGGATATACCACATTTGCATCAAGTCGCCATTGATTTCGCTGAACGCTTCCTGAAACGAAAATGTCATTCGGCGCCTGTTATGAGCCGAAGCAGGTGTTGAGTACAAATACGTGGTGAAACAAAAAAGTGAAATTGAATTATGCATAGCTAGCCCATTCCTAACAATATTAGCATCTCTTCCTGACCGTGCCCTTGGTCTGGCGGACACCTGGTGCACGAAGTACAAGAAGAACAAGCTGGAATCCTAATGTGCGTCCTGTACTTTGTCTAGTCTGGCACCTCTGAGAGAGAATGGCGTTGTTCTCGCCGCAACAGGGTAATCTGCCCAATCTCGGCGTAAGACGGCCAGATGGGACTTCTCCTGCTAAGGACCCCGTGAGAAAAAGGTAATTACGGAGAGTCCCTCGAGGCTTCCCTGGTAGCAGTGTGGGGCAAGCCTGATGCGGCCCGCGTGCGCGATGTGCGAATTAGCATCTGGGCGACGCGAAACATTTCCCTCGGAATGAGGGGGTGAGGTCTTTCGATCACCGGCTCCGCTGACCGCCCTGCTGGCATACCGAGGTTTTCGCTGTCAGGCGTCGAAAAGACTCAAAGGCACTTTGCCGATTTTTCTTCTTACCCGCGGCATTCGTTAGAAGTTTTTTCTTCTGCTGAAATGTACCCTTCATGCGGTCCCGTTCCTGAAGTCGTGTCCTCCTAATACATTGTTTTATACCCCTGTCGTCTGAGTGTTTGTAAGGCATGTGAGGTTCGACGCCTCGATGCTACACGCGGAGATGCCGTAGTGCAGGGCTTGGGATTAAATTAAACCCCCTCTAGCTCTCTTGTGAGCTTGCATCCACTCCACATTGGCGCTTGTGCATGTTGCCGCCGCTGAAGTGAGGACTATGTGACAAGGTTTCGATTCCGGCACCTTGATGTCAGGAGTTGAAAGCCAAATCGAGTGAGCCGCCATGTGGATGCGTGTTTGCTAGTTTTAATGCTCAGGTACCTACTGATTTTCTTCTGGTAGTTGTGTTTTGGTCCTAGTGTCACTATGTTTATTCTCAGCGAAAATGTCATGTTCTATGCACTATTGTCAGTGCATTTATGTGTAGTATTATCGTGTAGGGACCCTTAAACAATTCTTGTCGGGGCCAGTCAGACATCCTCTGCAATTTAAATTATGTAAACTAGAAACACGAAGGGCCAAGAAAATAATCTTTGCCGAACTCTTGGCACTACCGAAACGTTATGCTTGCGAGCCATTGAATAAAGCGCGTTGCATCCGGTCATGGAAATAACTTTCGATCCAAACAAACTGCAGTTCGGTGAAGACCAAAGAAAGACAATATACAGGTATGTAACAGCAGAATATCGGGAACCGAACTAAACCCTTTTTATTATCTAGCAAATTGCAGTCTACCTGTACCACAGGAATAAATGAGGGAAAAGATAATTGCTTAATTCCAAGGCTTTTGTCGATCAAGGAAGTCCAGGCCAAAATCGTAATGAGATTGACAAGAAAAAATTTTCTATAGATGCTTTAAAGGGACTGTGCAACGAAATAAAAGTCGCTTGTAAATATTTTCAATGCTTAGAAATGATGCTAAGAAATATTCACACCAAATAAGAGTCTTCGGAGCTGCGCCGGCAATTTATGATGAATTTTTAAAACCGCGTTTTTTTTAAATTCGCGGGCCGATTGATGAGCTTGCAGCGACCGATTTTGAAACTAAAATCGTGACAATAGACGTCCCGTGATGTAGGCAGGCCACCACACGCTGTCATTCGCTGGAGACACGGCAGCCACGACGTCACGGGCACACTTCAGGTAGCCATGAAAATCGTCTGCTCGTGCCGCCACGTGACCGCCTCGAGCGAGCGCGAGCCAGCTAGGTATATCCTTCGCGCATATGGTTCCAATTTACCTCTGCCGCGTATTTCTTGTCGGGAGTTCCGGAGCCATGCGCGATAATCCTGGAAGGTGAAGGGAGACCGGAGCAACGCTGCCGATGCTGCTGCTGAGGTGCTGGGTGCGAGAACTGAAAGTCGCATACCGAAAGTCAGCGAAAGAGGTATTAATAGGTTTGGCCCAGTCCCAGAGCTGTTTTCTTGATTTTTTTTTCTGGTGCCCCCCGTGTACTAGTTCAGTGGGGAGAGGACAAGCGTAATTTTTAGTCGTCTATATCTTTGTTGTTATTGATGCTAGCTCAAAAATTCTGGAGCCGGGGTGACGAGTGATGGAATGCCTATCTCTCGGCTGCTTTACGTAATCTCAATTCATCTATTGCATACTCTTTAATACTGCATGAAATTATTTTTCCGCTAAACTAACTTGTAATGCAAACTGGCCTGTAATTTGGGCAATATTCTCGGTCGCAGTTTTGTGCATCGTGACTACGTTCCCAGTTTGCCATTTTGAGGTGAACATGCAGATTTTTTTCAACAGGGACACAATATAGTGAGTAATCTTGACTGAACATGCTGTACAAGAAAGGATGAAATGACGCAAGATCCAAGTACTATGGTATTTGTACACTACTAAGTGTTTTATCAGTATCGCTGTGTGCCACAGTCACTTCTGGGATGGACTCGAATACAATGTCATGGATAATTATTCACGAAAATTTGCACTGGTGAAAGCACACTGGAAGTAAACATTAAAATAAGGAGCTGCCATATGTCCCTCTTTACAACAATGACACGAAATGTCAGCCATGCTTGGTGATGATGGGGAAGGACGTAGCAGGAGAGGCCAGCTTAACGAATGCCGTGTCGGACAGCTTTCCCGCTGTTTTGTTCACTTTTTACGGATTAACTCAGACATACTCGAGATTGCTGCTGGTGGCGGCATTGCCGCGGTATTTGTACTACATCGTGGAAAGAACTACGAAGCCAGCTCCCTTGTCAGGTTCACCCAGCCTTGAGTTCAGCGCCCTATAGGCAGGACGGATTGCGATCGATCTCCTTGGAGCGGCCTTTGTTTCTTTGCAAAAAGCTGATACGCTCAGTGGTGCGTCTGTCTGCCTCATCACATTTTTAATTTGAGGCAGAGCTTCACAGCATCGACGCCATCACTATCTTGTCAAGATTGGCCTTCACAAAAAAAAACGGTGGCCCTAACCTCAGGGCGACATTTACTTCGCTCGGCCAGTTAGTCGTCCCAGTAAAATATGAGGGGTTACACACAAGAACAAGTTGCTCGAAATGCGTCTGCGGTAGGTTAAGGTGCTTCCCCAAAAGGTAGTCGGTTGCCTCAGAAGCCAGTCTCAGTTCTTGGGAAGAGCGGTTGAGCAACCTGCCAAGGCAGGCTTCAGGGATACATTCCATAAGAAGGTAGTCATTCAGTTAGCGAACCTGCCTCCAGTATTCCAAGCGTAGAATGAGGTATACTCGCTAACGTTTGCCTAAAAATGGAGGAGCAGGTCCCACCAGACAGACGACATTGGATGGTAGGTACGAATATTCTATTGAGAAGGTGTATCTGACGAACAGCTCGAGAGACGGTGGCTACAATGAGAATAACGCAGAAAAAAAAAGAGGTAGAATCCACCAGAGCATTTGGAGGGGTAGTTAGATGGTAACCGAGAGAAGCAGCCTTAAAAATAAAGACAAAAAAGTCTACATATACGCAGGTTATCAACTGGAGTTTATTCATGGAAACAAAGGAAATTATAGGTCACACAAGCTATCAAAGTGCTATAGCAGTATTTGTTGTAAATTGCACCAATCATATTTTTTAAGCTGCAGAAAACGTACAAGAGAACTTTCTAACCTACCTGAGTTAAGATAAATAAGAATTAACTCGCGCGTCAAGCCGCACAATAGCAGCAAGCAGTGGCAATGAAAGTGGATGAGATCAAAATAGATGAAAGTGGTCATCAAGGTACTGAAGTTCATTATGGTTCAGTGGGAGCGTATGTACAGCGTTCTGTCACGTTCTTGCTTTTAGATTTGTTTCCTTGACTTAAAAGTGTTCACTTCAAGGAAACGTAGCCAACACGGTGGCTCAGTGGCTAAGGTTCTTGGCCCCCGAACCCGAGGACGAAGTTTCGATGCTGGCCATGGCGACCATGTTCTAAAGAAGACGATCAAGCGGCCGTGTACTGTGCGATGTCCGGGCCCGTTACAAATCCCCAGGTGGTCAAAGTTTATCAGGGTCCCCGCACTGCGGCACCTCTGTATGTCTTCCTTTTTTTCACTTTCTCCTTCCTTACATCCCTCGGACGAGGCGTAGAGCGATGTTTCAGCCCCTTATAGCGCCTTTCCATCGTAATGTCATCTGTCTTAGCCGTCTAGTCCACGCCACATTTCTCGCATACTGGAGCCGCAGATGCAATCAAGAAATGCCCTTGAAGCTGCAGTCTCCGCGTAGTTCACTGGATAGGGACCAAGCACTGAGCTCTTTCGTGATTGATGCAGCTCCGGTGACAGCAGCGTCTAATCTTGTTAACAACTACGCCTCTCTCTGTGTGACGCCCTTTTTTGCAACGTTGCTTCTGATCTCACATATTCCCATTGTTTTTTCGTTTCCCCTTATAGATCTCAGCAAGGCAAGGAATTATTACTTCATCCTCAGCTTGCTACAAGAAAGGTACCCCCCTCATTTTTTCTGCGTCTATCTCTCTCATCCTCCCCGCTGTTTCAGATTCATTTCTCTCAGTGCTGACATCGGACTACGTTGGCCTCGGAACCGCGTATTTACTGTCCTCCTCTACACTGCTTCTAGGACCTGCTTGAACAAGTATTTCTGAGCCATTATGCAAAGAGCAATCAAATGTCTTTGCACATTCAGGATTAGGGCAACACTGTGGCTTGAAATTTTAAAGGTGCAAACGTTTGGAGTCTGTTCTTAATTTTCTCAGGGCGTTCAATGATGAGCGCTGACTCGCACTACAAAGAACTGCAACCTTTCATACCACACATTAACGTGATCATTCTCAACAGAAGTAGAATGCATGCAATAAAAACGCGAAATAAAAAGATAGGCACAACCACTTCTCATGATAGATGTGTTAATTTCCACAAAGCGCAAGGAAAGCCAAGACAAAACGCAATAGCGATTTAAAATGCATAAGATCACAGAGAAAAGATTTAACGAATCAGGATGCCATTTCAGATAGTGTTTCCAGACCTGACCTTGCAATGGTAGATGGTTGCAAACATATGCGATAATGTTGGCAAGATCATTTCAAATATCGATGGCACGTCGAGGCGTTTCGCGTATGTACTTGATCCGACACTGATCTTACAAATAGAAAGAAATGCGTGAAAGGGCTTTGAAAGGCAAGAGATGCGGCCTCATACTGTAACGACCGTTATGAAATAAGCGAAAGAGCGAAGGAATTCTTATTTTTTAAGGACTCGGGAGAATATTCAAATTTCATCTTTCGTATTTGATTTTGGGGTGTAGTTATGAGTAATTAAATGAGAGGATCTCTTTTTTACGGATTCTAGCCCGCTGATTAGGTAGTCTTGTTGTGGGGACCATGCTGATGATGCGACTGTGCACATTTTTTCTATTAGGTAGTGTGCTCAATTTTCGATTGGAATTCCGCATATTCCTACGTACCGTGGCGAACTGTAAACGCTGGCGAAAATGGGGGTAATATGCGTAGCTCATGAGAGATTGCGCGTGACGAAAATTCTTTAATATTTATTTAATGATTCGCGAAGCACTAAAGTGCTATCCATGTGCTATGAAAAGCTGGAATAGGAAGCTCTGCTGCTGAAAGAGATAACCTTATGCTTTATAACTGGAAGTGTGGTTCAATTTACCGCCGACCACAACTGTTGCTACGCCGCCGCCAAGTCATTCAGTTCTTTGCGGGCGCAAGGCAGCTAGAATGAAAAGTTTTGTTTGGAAGCCATTCTCGCTGTTTTCCTGCTCGCCGGATTTCAGTCACGATTACATGACAGTATGCAGCAATATTTCACAAGCATTCCGCCAGCGCAACAAAAACAGCTCGACAATCTCTTCCTGCTGCTCTATTTCGCGTCTCTGAGATTTCATTCAACGTCCTTGAAAATCTCTACTGCCTGCACATCAGATTACGTTCATCATCAGCTTAAAGAGCGAAAGCGTAAAGCAAGGTCTTTTCTCTAGTAAAGTATATAAATCAGTTAGTGCAAAGAAAAACGGGATCACTCGCTAACCGCTCGTCTTTATTAATCATAAACTGATTTTTGTCCGTTAGTTTACCGTTTATCGTTTTTGATAAGTAAACTACGTCTTGGTTGATTGGGAGCCATCCAGTAGTGGTCATTTTTAATCATCAGCGTTCCAAATACCTCAAAAGAGAAACGCCCTCACTTCTTCAACCTCTTGAATTCCATGAGCAGCTGGAGAAACACCAGCACACGGTATACATGTGATCAAAGCTGTACCTTGCCTTCAATAGGGCTGCTTTCGAATGCTGCTTCGAGGTCGGCTGCAGAAGCGTGAGGAATCAGTGCAACCAGGCGGCTAGTTGGGAAGGGCCACTTGTCTACCGCACCACACCATTCTTTGCTTCAGCTCGGTCACCCTGTTTACGTGGTTTCCCAACTCTTCGTAGAAAATCCTTTTCTCCTTTCTTAACTCTATATTATGCTGCGTTCAGCCCGTTCTTGTGGCCTCTCTCTCCTCACAGACGCCCACACACTACAATAAGAGGGTATTTGTTTTCCTTAGTGGTGTTATTGTCACAGCCTTGCTTCCTGTGGCCTCCGGATATTGGTTCGAGGTCTCAGGAGCGCCGACTTCATTCCGGATCTCAGTTTGTTCTCGTTTGGTCGAAAACCCGAACCTCCATTCAATGTTCCAACGCAGCGAATTTTGCCATGCTTGCTCCGGCTGCTGTCCGGCTTGCGCACGCCAGCAGCACATAACGCACTGCAAGTACTGGACGCGCTACAGCCAGTTCTTGCAGCTCTTCATTAGAAGGCACCATGGCTCCCCCGGAACAATCTTTTACGAAGAAAGTCAAGCAGGCTTTTATTTTTCAGTGGAATGCTCGCGGGCTCCAGCCCCGGATTTCAGATATTCGAAATTATGTTTATGAAAACCGCTTCCCCATTCTTGTTATCTGTGAACCGAATCTACCCAACATTTTGCGATTATCCGGTTATGAAGCTGTTACTTCCCCCACGCGCAACAGAACCAGCAAAGTCATCGTCTACATTCGACGTGAACTTACATATGTGCATCATTCGGTTCCCCCACACAGTGACAACCAGTATGTTTGCCTCACAGTGAAGAGCCGTGACCTCACGTTTACGCTTTTGGCTGTGTACATGGCGCCGTCAAGCCGCTTTGACGAAAAAAGGTTGAGTGATTTGATGCAAGCCACCTCCGGTCCATGGGTGATTATAGGTGACTTCAATGCTCACCACACCATGTGGGGAGGCGTTAGGATGAACCTTAGTGGAAGGAAACTCGTCTCCTTCGCCTCTGACCACGGCCTCCAGTGCCTAAATGACGGAACCCCGACGTATATTCGAGGGGTGACCTATAGCAGCTGACTAGATTTGACTTTCGTTTCGCGACGCCTAACCAACAACGTCCAATGGTTTTCGGATGTAGAAACCCATGGCAGTGACCACATCCCAACCTACCTGATTTTTACCGGCCATTGCACATCCCGATCTGCCACACGTATGCAGCGCATTGACTGGACAGTTTTTAAAGCGCGTATGGAGGATGCATGCATGGAAGGATTCTCGACAGGTCTTGAACAAAAAATTAAGGAGGTCATGGAGAGCGCAACGTGTTGCTACAACCCCGTCGCAAAGTACACGGACTTTGATATTGAATTACAACGACTGCGGGCACTACGGCGCAGGGCAGAGCGCAGATACCGACGCACAAAGTCGCGCTTAGACCTCAGAGATGCAAGACGCCTGTAGAAGAAAATCTAGCGCAGAATTCAAGCCCTGCAGACACAACGTTGGAGAACATTTTGCGAGACACTTGACCCACGAAAGCCTTTGTCACGCGTTTGGAATGTGATCCGTGGCCTTCGTACGTCCCCTCAACAGCGCCACCCGTTTAAATCCCTCGCGCTCCACCAAAAACGAAGCGAGGTCGCGGTAGCCGAAGAATTTTGCGCAAGGATAACAGGCCAACCGAACCCATCCACAACGCTGCACTGCAGTGATGTTCCACCCTCGCGGGATTCACGAATGGATAACTTGTTCTCCATGGAGGAACTTGACGCTGCGCTGGCTTCTTGCAGAAGGTCGTCATCGCCGGGGCCCGATGGTGTGACATACTCCGCGCTCGCCAACCTTGGCCAAGAGGCTCGACGGGTTCTTCTGGACACATACAACAAGTCATGGTGCGAGGGCATAGTTCCTAATGCATGGAAGACCAGTCGTCTCGTACCATTCCTTAAACCGGGAAAATCACCACTCGACATTTCAGCATACCGACCAATTGCACTCTCCAGCAGTGTCGGGAAAGTCATGGAAAGAATGTTGTTAACACGCGTGGAATGGTACCTGGAGCGATACCAAATTTACCCTGCATTTATGTCTGGGTTTCGACGTGGCTGCTCTTCCATTGACAATGTGGTTGACCTTGTATCGTCCGTCCAGCACCAAAAACACTTGAAAAGATTGACTGCGGCACTATTCTTGGACATCAAGGGCGCCTACGACAACGTAACGCATCAGGCCATTTTGGACGCATTAGAAGCTGCTCAGATTGGAGGCCGCATGTTCAGCTGGATACGCAGCTATTTGTCAGGGAGGTCGTATTTTGTCCAGACTGAAGACGGACCAACCTCTTCGCATCTAAATTCGCGCGGAGTCCCGCAGGGTGGAGTGCTGAGCCCAACTCTTTTCAACATAGCTCTCGTCGGCCTGGTTGACTCATTGCCACAATCAGTCCAGATCTCAATATACGCCGATGATATCTGTATTTGGGCATCAAGCGTGACCCGTCCCCAAGTTTGTGCGAGACTACAAAAGGCGGCAACGATACTGAAGTTATACCTTCGTCAGCAGGGCCTAAATATTTCAACCGAGAAATGTTCCCTCGTGGCGTTCACGCGAAAAAAATGACAAGTTACCCCATATATATTAATGGCAACGCCATTCCCTATGAGAAAAACCATCGCTTCCTTGGCGTTGTTATTGATAGGAACCTCTCGTGGAGTCCCCATCTTTACGACATGCGAAAGAAACTGACAGCGATTGTTCATGTTCTCTCCTTCCTCGGGGGAAAGTCCTGGGGTGCATCTGTACGCTCGATGCTTGAACTGTACCGTTCGCTGTTCCTGGGATACATGCGGTATAGCTTTCCCATTTTAAACAATATCAGAAAGACAAACCTTCAGACACTTCAAAGTGTTCAAGCGCAAGCTCTACGAATCTGCCTTGGGCTACCTAAACGTGCCTCAACGGCAGCCACTATTCTTGTCGCTGGGGAGCATCCTGTTACTTCATACATTGCTGTTGAAACCATGAGAACACACATTCGGCACCTCACGCGAGTTCCGAGTCATCATCTTGCAGCTCTTCCCGTACTCAGACCACATACAGCATTTGCAAATGTAATTCAAGCTCACCGTGCCTATCTTCATTCGCAGTTCGCCCACTCATCAAGATCATGCTCACCCATATGGAGTCTCCATGAACCCCGGGTGCACCTATCTATTCCTGGAATTAATAAGAAATCTGATTTATCATTGCCTGCTCTCAAGCAACTGACACTGCATCATTTGCATTTTAACCATACACACCACATACATGTCTACACAGACGGCTCAGTGACTTCAACAAGCTCTGCTGGGTCTGTGGTGATACCGGCCAGGTCTATTTTAATGAAGGTGAGGACTACCTATCACACCTCTTCAACTGGTGCAGAACTAGCTGCCCTACGGGCTGCAGTTCAGTTCATTATTCAGGAATCTGCACATGACTGGACAGTTTTCACCGACTCTAAAGCAGCCCTTCAAGGCCTGCAAACTGCACTACGCCGTGGGTCACACGAACAACTCGTTGCCGAAATCCGCAAGCTCTACCACGACGCCACATTGAAAGGACATAACATTATTTTCCAGTGGCTGCCGGGCCACTGGGGCATTCATGGCAATCACCAGGCTGACGAAGCTGCCCGTTCTGCCCACAATGACGGAATCCCCGTTAATATCCCCGTAACGAGAGCTGACGCATCGTGTGGGCTTCGTTCCTTGAGGCTGGAGCTCACACTTTCAGCGTGGAACTCTGGTGAGTTGTGCAACCGTCGCCTCAGGACTTTGGACCCTGGACTGCGCCTCCGTCTTCCGTGTAATGTAGCGCGTCGTGAAGCAACACTACTGTGTCGTCTATGGCTCGGTGTTGCCTTCACGAATAAGTATGCTTTCCGGATCGCGATGGCCGACAGCCCTTCTTGTGTGAACTGCGTCTGTGATGAGACAATCACCCATATCTTGTGCGAGTGCCCTGCCTTTGTAGCCGAAAGACATAAGCTGCGATGTGCTCTGGACCGCCTGGACCCTCGCCCTTTCACAGAGGCCAAGATCCTCGGTCCGTGGCCACAACAGTCAACTGCCATCAAGGCTTACAAGGCACTCTTTCGCTTTTTGAGAGCGACTGCCTTGATTGACAGACTGTGATTATTTCCCTTTACTTCTCTCTTTCCTCTTTAATTCCCCTCATTCCCTTCCTCCGTGCAGGGTAGCCAACCGGAATCCTTTCTGGTTAACATCCCTGCCTTTCCCTCTCTCTCTCTCTCTCTCTCTTTGCTCACAAAGGCGAACATTATTTAATTTCTACTGAGGCTTGAGGAAATCACTCGGATTAAAATTTGACATATTTTCAGCATCATCATCATCAGCCTAAGCTCGTCTACTGTAGGGCAAAGCCGTCTCCCATATGTCTCCAATTAAATCGATCTGGTGCCAGCTGAGGCCAACTTGTCCCGCTTAATTCTTTAATTTCGTACACCCAGCTGACTCTCTGGCTCCCCTGCTATGCGTTCCACTATTTTATAATCCACTCCATTACCTTTTACTTACTTTTCCTTCACATTACATGGTTTTCCAATGTCCGCTTCTTCTTGATTTGGACTCGATATGATTAAATCCTGCTTTTTCTCTGATCCATCCTCTCTCTTCCTGTCTTTCATAGTTACACTAATTATTTTTTTAAAGCATGCTGCTTTGTCCTCAATGTAACTTCAACAATTTTTTTAGCGTTTCTCTCTCATAGGCTAGTATAGATAAGACACGTCTGTTACACACTTTTCTCGTGACGGATACTTGCAGACTACAATTCATTACTTGACAGTACCTTCCAAGTGCAGTCTAATTCATTGTTATTCTCATAGTTATTTCACTCTCGTAGTCCACATCTTCTGTCACTCATTCAGTGTCTTCCAAATGCACACTACATTATTATTCTGAAAGTTATTTCATTCGCGAGGTCCATATCTTCTGTCACTGCCTGCGTTATATAGATGCATTTCCCCACCATTTCCAAAGCTCTGCTGTCTATCTTGAAGTGTTCTTCCGTTCTCAGACATTCGAACATGAACTCAGACCTTTTTTGCTATTTTTGGGCCCACCGTTCAGCTTTGCGTGCCTAGTTTTTCGATCCCGCTTTGCGGTTCAACCGCTGAGTTACTTAGTGAGGCAATGTTATCAGGGAATTGGACATTGCTCTTCTAATTATGGTTATATGAATACTTCAGGAATTTTTTGTTTGCATGTGCCAAATTCACCTTGACGGAAACAGCAAAAAACCTGGAATTTTTGTCCTCAGCATTGCTTAGGAATCTCAACACGTTATATGCTTTAAATAGAGTGTTGTATGCCGACTTAATTTCGACAGTTTTTCAAATAAAATATTTTTTATCTAATTTGCAAATAGAGCTAAACTCCACTTAAAATCGGCGTCTGAATTCATCTCATTCCTAAAATGACTAAGTTCGTGCCTACACGGGGTGAACAGCACTGGAGAGATCATGTCTTCCTTCCTGACGCCCTTCCTGATTGACACCTTTCCTGACACTCTTCCTGGCTATCTCTGTGGAGTACACTGATCGCTGTGCAAACCATACACATATTTTTCAGTATCTTTACACATCACTTTTCTATACTGCTATGAAGGAAGCCAACAGTCCCTGAATTCAAGGATAGAATAGGCGAATGTTTGTCTTCTAATTTTTTAAATTTTGGTGCCCACCAACGAAAAATTAATATTGTAATTCTCTTTTATGGGCGAAAGAAGATTGATTAGAAAACAGAAGAAAAACTGCCACATGTCGCCAGTGGGGCCCGAACAAACCCTAGTTATGCAATAATCTGCATGTCTGCTGAGGTTCCAACGACGTTAAACCCTTTCTCGTAATGCACGAGGGCTATATATAGTAATAACAAAGTTGTCTGCTGGGCTAGTTGGTAGACAATGCTAAGTTTTGAAAGCGTTCGAAGAGACAAGGACAAGAAAGGAATGGACGCGACAAACGCTACTCGCAACTGTGTTTATTCAGAACCTTTTAGCCGCCGCGGTGGCTCAGTGGCTATGGTGCTCGGCTGCTGACCCGAAAGACGCGGGTTCGATCCCGGCCGCGGCGGCTGGAATTTCTTTGGAGGAGAAATTCTAGAGGCCCGTGTACTGTGCGATGTCAGTGCACGTTAAAGAACCCCAGGTGGTCGAAATTTCCGGAGCCCTTCACTACGGCGTCTCTCATAGCCTCAGTCGCTTTGGGACGTTAAACCCCATAAACCAAACCAATCAGAACCTTTTATCCGTTGACCAGGCTACCTGCGCAGTCTCCTACGGCAACGAATGGCGCAACGTATTCGCCAAAAAGGAAAATATAAACAATAAGAATAATAATAAAGTTCTTGACAAACCAGATCTAGTCAAAGGATTGATGCCGCGTCTACATACCACTACATAAACATTTGACCAACACTGTTCCCACTTCGAGTTATTGATTAATTCGCCCTCGCCCAACCATAAGCTTGCCGTCGCGGTTAGCTCAATTGGTAGAGCGACTGCTCCGGTGAAGCGGAGGTCCCGGGTTCGAACCCCGGACCAGGACAAATTTTTCTTTAACTACGAAGTTCCTGAGAAAGCTGTATAGCTTTACTTTGTAGCCGTATGGCTGCGCTCGGGTGGATGTCAATGAGCAATTACTCCCTTATTATTAGATACGACACACAGGAGCGTGGCTGAACCATTAACCTTATAAACAGCAACTCTTTCTCCAGCAATGTCATTGAAGTGTCACTGACCCACTTTTCACCCAAGCCGCGAATGAGCGAGGCTTCCGATATCTCTCACTCGAATTTTTTTTTTTTTTTTGCCGCGTCATACGATAGTAGTATTTCGCAATGCAGGGAAGCAGCCTTTGCATGTTTTACAATGGAGTGCCAGGTTCGAACCACTGCCTGTACCCAAGAAGCGAGCGTGCACCCTGAGGCGTTCATTTATCCATCGGCCGGTCTGACCGATGTAGACTGCGACAGCTGAGTGGTATCTGGTAACCGACACCTGTGCGGCAGCTAATGTGCTCATATTCGTGCTTCTTTTGGCAATCAACACGGTGACGTGTCTTTTATTCTACAAGCCTTCATATTTGTGGCAGCTGGCACGGGGCAGAAAGCGCCAGCCACCATGCTTTGAGGCAATTCTGTTCAGATTATGCGAGGCTTTGTGCGGGTAGGGCATCACCTCACACTTTTTGTTCTAGAAGCGCTTTGCCTTTCGGAGTTTCCATAGTAAAACGCAATTGCTCCGAGCAATTGCTAAATGACTTCAAAATCTTGCTTGCTGATTAGCTCAAACGTATCCGATAAATGAAAAGCCGAGCAATTGCTAAATGACTTCAAAATCTTGCTTGCTGATTAGCTCAAACGTATCCGATAAATGAAAAGCTACTAGAAAGTCGTCAGCATAACGGTAGACGTTTTTACATATGGTTTTTTTTATATGTCAGTTCTGCTCCCTACATCCGTTTGTTACCTAATTGATGGCGCGAATATGTTTTTTATTGAGCAGCCTTTAGGAAAGCCAGCCTGGCGCTTTGGTCGACTGAAGTATAAGATTGTTCCAATATTATGAGTTTAGTCACTTCCTTCAATACACTTATAATCTGAGGGAATCATGACCGACGTTTCAAAACAACCATGATTTAGCGAACGCAATCGCCAAAAATACTCGTGGACAAATATGACATATGCATCAGCATGGCATTAGCATATTGCCACACTCTACCAGCGCCCCCGTGCGGTTTGTCTTCGACCTTTGTCGCGCGCCGGACTTCGTCCTCTTCTGCTCGGTGCTAGGGTCGGCCGGCTGTGCTCCACCCAGTGTGCTCGCCAGGGACAGAACGTTCTACCGGCGCCCGTGACATTTTGGTGGAGGTGCGGGGTACGATCCATGTACGAAGAGGTCCCAGGAACCTCCAGCGCTCCGCCACACCCCCTGGACACGACACCTGTCCACAAGTCAAGCCGCCGCTTGAAAGGCTTAGCTCCCGAGTACAAACCCCTCACCGCGCCATCCCGCACGATGACCTCTACGGTGGCCAGCCAGACCTTCCAGCCATCTGTGAGTTCGCCACCGCTACTTCTTCATACGCCTCGCACGCCTGCGTCGTTTCATGGTGACAAGTTTGAGGATGTGGAGGACTGGTTGGACGGGTATGACAGGGTTGCTGAATTTAATCTGTGGGACGAAGACCGCAAGCTTCGGAACGTTTACTTTGCCCTCCAGGACGCCGCCAAGACGTGGTTCGAAAACCACGAGTCCGCCATCCACACCTGGCAAGACTTCCGGCGGCAGTTGCTGCATACCTTCAGCAGCAACGAACGGCGGGAGCGTGCTGAATTGGCCTTGCAATCGAGGGCGCAGCAGCCAAACGAGAGCGTGGCGATGTTCGTGGAGGACATGACCCGGCTCTTCAACCGCGCTGATCCTTCGATGTCTGAAGCCAAGAAGGTGCGCCATTTGATGCGGGGAGTGAAGGAGCAATTGTTCGTTGGGCTCGTGCGCGATCCTCCGGCTACAGTCGCCGATTTTGCGAAGGAAGCGGCAGGCATGGAGCGCGCCCTGCAACAGCGGTTTGCGCACTACGGCCGTCCATCAAACATAACTGCTGTGGAGTGCCACATTCCGAAGCCCGGGGATGAGAACACCTCCCTCCGAGAGCTCATCAGGAGCATCGTGCGCGAAGAGCTGCAGAAGCTTCGCTCTGTGGAGCAGCCTCCTAGTGTGACCGCCATCATGCTGTCCGTGACGAGATACGCCGCACGGTGCAGCCCATTCCGCCTCCCCAACCGCCAGCGCCCTACGTGATGACATACAGCGAGGCATTGCGAAGTACTGCGCCACCACCGCCGGCGTTCTACTCTCCTGCCCCTACCGCGCCGTCCCGCCGATTCCCGTATACGGCAGCGCTGCCAGACGACCGCCCACCCGTCACGAAGGCAAACATGTGGCGCACGCCGAACAACAGGCCCTTGTGCTTCCACTGCGGCGAAGCAGGCCACATCCGTCGTCACTGCCCGTACCGCCGGATTGGCCTGCGCGGCTTTTCGCCAGACGCACCCCTGCCACGCTATGGTGAACGACCCCGCGAGATCGATCAGTACCTAGCGGCCAACGTCCCACCTGCACCCACTGCCCAACGTCAGTCCAGGTCACCGTCACCTCGACGGTTGTCTTCACCAGCCCGCCAGTCCTACGTCCGGCAGTCCTCCAGCCCGCGCCGGGAAAACTAAGTACGGCGACCCCCGGAGGTAGGGCCGCCGTCACTGGACATAATGACGAACATCCTCCGCTCACCGACGTTAGCATGCCACCCGACCTCCGACCTCACGCCGCTACGACCTTTCGACGCCCAGAGACGTCTCCGCTTGACGCACCAACTCGACCGCGAGAACGATCCCCAAGTCCGACCACCCCCACAGAGCGTTTTTCCGAAGGTGACCAAGCTTCGGCTGAAATCCCGATCATCGTTGATGGCCGCCGCGTGACTGCTCTCGTAGATACCGGCGCCGACTTCTCCGTCATGAGTCGTGGTCTGGCGACTGTCCTGAGGAAAGTCCTGACACCTTGGCCTGGAACGCACATCCGGACAGCTGGAGGCCATCTGGTGACACCGCTAGGTGTCTGCACCGCTAGAATGGAGATTCGCGGTGTAACCTTCATTGCCTGCTTCGCTGTGTTGGCTCATTGCTCGAAGGACCTCATCCTCGGATTTGATTTTCTTCGAGAACACGGTGCGATAATCAACCTCCGCGAACTTGTCGTGACGTTCTCACCTCAGTGTGCCACAGCCGGCAGAAGCGAGCCCGACAGGCCTGTTTTTCGCGTGTGTGATGACAATGTCACGCTACCACCACGCTCCAGTTTGTTTGTTACGGTGGAATGCTCCAACCCACGCACGCCTCACGGGATTGCGGAAGGTAACCTGTCGTTACTGTTGAGTCAACAAGTCTGCGTTGCGCGTGGTGTTGCTTCCCTCCGCGGAATGCAAACGCAGCTTTTTGTTACCAACTTTAGCGCCGAATACCGCCACTTGCCGCAAGCAACAGCCATAGCCTATTTCGATGAAATTAGTGACTCAGTCTCCCACTGCGCCTTGACCCTCAACGATACCCATGAATCGACGTCTGACGCCCCCGTTCTGACTGACGTGAACCCCGACCTAACCGCCGATCAGAAACACCGCCTCCACATGATCCTCGACTCTTTTCGCGACTGCTTTGCGACCACTTCTAAAGTTCGGCAAACATCGGTCGCTAAACACCGCATTGTAGTTGATGAAGGCGAGAGGCCTATACAACACCACCCCTATCGAGTGTCTGCGAAAGAAAGGGAGGTGATTCGGAGGCAGGTTGAGGAAATGCTCCGCGACGAGGTTATCCAGCCGTCAACAAGCCCGTGGGCTTCGCCCGTTGTCCTGGTCACCAAGAAGGATGGCACTCTCCGATTCTGTGTCGACTATCGTCGCCTCAACAAGATTACTAAAAAGGACGTTTATCCGTTGCCCCGAATTGATGACTCATTCGATCGCCTGCGTCATGCCCGCTACTTTTCCTCTCTTGATCTACGCAGTGGGTACTGGCAGATCGAAGTCGATGAACGTGACCGTGAAAAGACCGCTTTCATAACCCCCGACGGTTTGTACGAGTTCAAGGTGCTCCCCTTTGGCCTGTGTACCGCTCCTGCCACCTTTCAAAGAATGATGGACACTGTCCTGGTTGGCCTCAAATGGCAGTCGTGTCTCGTCTATCTTGATGATGTGGTTATTTTCGCTGCGACCTACGATGAACATCTCAAACGCTTGAGTGCAGTATTGACGGCAATCCGATCAGCCGGTCTGTCTCTAAAACCCGAAAAATGCCACTTCGCGTACCAACGGCTGAAGTTTTTGGGCCATGTTGTGACACCTGAGGGCGTCAGCCCCGACCCTGACAAGACGGCCGCTGTAGCTGCGTTCCCGACTCCCACTGATAAGCGAGCTGTGCGCCGGTTTCTTGGCCTCTGCGCATATTACAGACGCTTCGTGCAAGACTTCTCCAGGCTGGCTGAGCCTCTCACACGGCTGACAAAAGACGATCAGCCTTTCGTCTGGGCACAGGAACAGCAGGACGCCTTCGAAAAGCTCCGCGAACGCCTACAAACAACGCCCATTCTTGCCCATTTTGACGAGGAGGCGGACACGGAACTTCACACCGATGCCAGCAACATTGGCCTCGGT
The DNA here is from genome assembly GCF_055824585.1 of Amblyomma mixtum. Lineage (NCBI taxonomy): Eukaryota > Metazoa > Arthropoda > Arachnida > Ixodida > Ixodidae > Amblyomma > Amblyomma mixtum. Next base: position 249,312,587 of record NC_143012.1, read on the forward strand.
GCAGTCCTCGTCCAGTGGCAAGATGGTGTTGAACGCGTGATTGCGTACGGCAGCCGCACGTTGTCACGGTCCGAGGCAAATTACTCAACCACTGAAAAGGAGTGCCTAGCTGTTGTGTGGGCGATAACGAAGTTCCGGCCCTACTTGTATGGTCGCCCGTTTCGGGTCGTGAGTGACCACCACTCACTGTGTTGGCTCGCGAATCTTAAAGACCCCTCGGGCCGGCTAGCTCGTTGGAGCCTTCGCTTGCAAGAATTTGACGTTACAGTTGTCTACAAGTCGGGCAACAAACACAGCGATGCAGACTGCTTGTCCCGTGCTCCTATCTCGTCCAGCTCTGATGACCTCGAAGATGACCCTCTATTTATTGGTGCTCTGACCACGTCCGCCCTCGCTCAACAACAGAGAGACGACACGGAATTGCGCCCACTCATCGATTATCTCGAGGGAACCGCCTCGTTACCACCTCGTCTATTCGCGCGTGGCTTGTCGTCGTTTTGCTTGCGAGATGGCGTCCTCTACAAACGAAATTACGGCCCGACGGACTCTGGTTACCTGCTCGTGGTTCCAACGGCGCTCCGCACTGACGTTTTGCAGGCGTGCCACGACGAGCTTCCTTCCGGCCACCTCGGATTTTCTCGAACGATGGCACGAGTTCGTCACCGTTATTACTGGCCCAGGCTTTCTGCGGCTGTGAAGCGTTATGTGCGCACTTGCCGCGAGTGTCAACGTCGGAAGAAACCACCTTTCAAGCCGGCTGGCTTGCTCCAACCCATTGCTCCGCCGAGAATTCCTTTCCACCAAGTCGGCATGGACTTACTGGGCCCATTTCCCACGTCATCATTGGGTAACCGGTATATTGTGGTTGCCACCGACTACCTCACCCGGTATTGTGAGACGAAAGCCCTTCCCCGCGGTACTGCTGCTGAAATTGCTGACTTTTTCATCATCAGCATAGTCCTCCGCCATGGCGCCCCTTCTTTTGTTTTAACTGACCGAGGCACAGCGTTCACGTCCACGCTTACTCAGGAAGTTATGCGGCTCAGTGGCACAAGTCATCGTAAGACCACAGCTTACCATCCTCAAACCAACGGCCTAACCGAGCGCCTCAATAAGACTATCGCTGATATGATTTCTATGTACGTCGACGATGACCACAAGAACTGGGACGCAATACTTCCGTACGTCACGTTTGCCTACAACACTGCCCTTCAAGAGACGACGGGGTTCACGCCATTTCGTTTGGTACACGGTCGTGAAGTCGTGACTATGTTGGACACGATGTTGTTGCCCGATATTGCGCACCCATCCGTTGCCGACGCTGATGCATTCGTTCGCCATGCAGAAGCTGCCCGCCGGCTGGCTCGGCAACGAACCCGCGTGCGGCAGGAAGTCGATGCTCACCGCTATAACCTTCGTCATCGCGAAGTCATTTTCCAGCCTGGAGATCAAGTGTGGGTTTGGAGTCCCATCCGTCACCGCGGTCGCTCCGAGAAGCTTTTGCGCCGTTATTTCGGTCCCTACGAGGTACTCCGCAAACTCAGCGACGTTACGTATGAAGTGCTCCCGCAAGGGAGTGTTCGTTCTTCAAGACGCCCGCCGACATCCGAAATTGTGCACGTCGCAAGACTCAAGCCATACCATGCCCGCTAGAACAACTCTCACCACGTTCCGCGCCCGGGACTCGGTTCACGCACACACGTGGCTCCCCCTCAATCCCAGCCATCGAGTCGATGCCTTTCCAGAGGGGAGGGGCAATGCCACACTCTACCAGCGCCCCCGTGCGGTTTGTCTTCGACCTTTGTCGCGCGCCGGACTTCGTCCTCTTCTGCTCGGTGCTAGGGTCGGCCGGCTGTGCTCCACCCAGTGTGCTCGCCAGGGACAGAACGTTCTACCGGCGCCCGTGACAATATTGTATGGAAAACCATCACCATTCTCAAGCTAAAAACCTAACCATGGGGATCAAAAGGGAAGAGAAACGGTAAAGTTAGCTGTATAACGTCCGAAAAAAAAACGTCATCCTAAAAATCTACAAATGCATCTTCAAGTCTCCTGCTTTCTACGCAAACGCAAATTGACACTTCATGACACCTCATGATACTAATTGCTTTTTCCCCATCTATGTTTGTAAAGGCTACGACTGGCCGAGTAGCATCAGCCATCGCCAGGCGTGTTTCTCCACACCTCTTAAACTGCCAGCCTTTCGCGCTGTGCTTCGAAAATGATAGCCTTCGTCAATGCAAGAGCACGCGGCCACTTGAACATCTCTGCCCAAGTTCCGACGCATTTCCGGTTTGCAGCCGGCGCTTGATGTCACATCACTCCTCAATGGATGTATTGGTCAATCTTCTAAACGATTTCAAAGAATTGAAAAACTTTACAGCCAGCCCTCCTTACCGCATGTTTAACTGTCGATGTCGCGCAAAGTGGCAGCAGTTGGCGCAGCTGCACACAAGGGATGTCATAAATTTCTGGCACACGCGCTAGTAACGTGGCTGCACAAAGAAAGCACCACGAGTCAGTGTGCTCACGAAAATGGAGCCCGCTTGCGAACACATTCCTATCTCAGCCAATCGCATTGTTCAACGGGGAATAGTGTCGGAAGGTCGCGCACTAGCGCCAGGCGCACAGCTGTACGCATCCGACTTCCAAGCTCAGACCACTTGGTCTCCGGCGAAATGAACAAAAAATGGGCTCTTACGAGTATTTGCTGTGGTTCCACACTGACATGGCACACAGTGCGACTCCTTATAAATACCTTAAGCACAGTTTAAGGGATGTCGACGACCTTATCATTTTTTTCCGGACACAGAAGGCGAGTGCAATGGCTTATAAATAAAAACATTTCAAAGGTAGGTCATTCTGCAGCGATGCTTCCTTATAGCCGGATGGTCCATAAATGAGCTTCGACGTTAGGTGTTTTGTTCGGTGTTTTGTCCTTAAGTCATGATCTTTTAGCCGGTGATTTAAAGAATGACCTTTCAGGATAATATCTCTTTCCGCATGACAGACGAATGGATTAAACTACCGCATCAGGACACCGAACAAAAAGCTGCTGGTGCTGGGTGGTACATTTATTGAATTTTTGTATTGGCTCATTGACACGTTTGCATAGCTGAGAAAGTCGTTTGGGAGCACTGAATAGAACTTCAACAGCAACCCTTTCTTTTAGTTTCGTTCGTTCCTACAATGCAAAATTCTTTGCAAGTAGGGAACTACTTTTTCTGGAGTTGCCGCGTTGTTCTTTTGATTTTTTAAGCGTAGCTTCCTCGACTGAAGCTAAAAGTTTATGGACGGTAACTTGCTTTTCTGATATTACTGTTTGGGGTAAAAATATTTGATTCTGCTTTGCAAACACAGGATTTTGTGTGTGGGCTCCTGAAGATTGCTTGAACTTCATTTCTTTTTTCCAACTTCTACTGAGCCATATCGAACCTGTAGTCGCCCCTTGGGTACTAAGGCTAGCAGATGTGATCCAGTTTGAAATAGAGTCCCTGTTTCAAAAACTCAGAAAAATCTACTATTCGGCAAGTCACGGATAAACTTAAAAGTAATAGGCGCTCTGAGGAAAACTGTAGAACTGCAGATTGGGCTAGTTAGTGTAGATTCATAGCGATGGTGCAACAGCGCAAACACACACAGACCGAAAAGGAGACAAGACACACACAGCGCTGAACTTTTAAGTAAAGTCACCGCCTTCTGCTTGCACTGGGCAGGATTCCTATTAACACTTTCCAATTAACACGCTGGGTTGGATAGGTCCAAATTGTGACACATAAAAGACGTCCATGTACAAGAAATAAACTGTAGAAGAACTGCAGATTGGGCTAGTTGGTGTAGATTCATAGTGATGGTTCAACAGCGCATTTGGACCTGTCCAACCCAGCGGTTCTTTCTCCGCTCATAGCTGTGTGTATCTGCCGAGCTCGCACTGGTTCGTGGCACTTTCGGCAAGACATTTGCCCTCAGGATGTACAGGCGCTTTATGGTTGGCTAAGGCCATCTACGGGGCACACGAAGAGAGTTTGCAAGATTCTTCGAAGCGAATGGATGCGCCAGGCAAGATTCTTCAAAGATGTGTTGTGGACAAGATGTGCCAGCGGAACGCCTCGCCATAACCAGCCTGTTATTCGTGATTGGTGTAGGACCACAGACAAGCTTACGGAATTCATGTTGAATATGGTCGCCCTTCTCTTCCAAAAGCCAAGAGGGATTTGTCTGCGGGTGGGAAGCTTTTGGTACTTGGAGACGTCGCCGTGGATCCCAAGCATGCAGAAACTCTACGCCTTGGACCTAGGTTTTGCCTAGAATCTGGCATGAGAACTGTCGAAAGGTTGGCGCTTGCACGAGATGTGTCTTCCAAAGCCCCAGCTGAAGACAGATCTAAGTGTGAGTCTGAGTGCATTGATGCCGTTTCTAGATGAGCTAGCTCGAAAGGGAAGTTTAAGCAGTTTCGCTCATTAGTCAACTATCTCTGCGACAATCGCTTGCGCACTGTCCAGTCGGATAAAGAGGGCTTTTTCGTACTAATGTCAGAGGAAGGTGTGTTGCTGGGCGAGTTGGTTGGGGTACATCTTGAGAAAAATAGCGCTTCCAGACAAAGGACCAGAACAAGAAGGACACACAACTGCGCAGTTGTATGTCCTTCTTGTTCTGGTCCTTTGTCTGGAAGCGCTATTTTTCTCAAGATGTCAGAGGATGAGTTTTCTAAGAAGGCCCGTGAAGCGGTTATGAAGAACTTCAAAAGTGTTAATAGGAATCCTGCCCAGTGCAAGCAGAAGGCGGTGACTTTACTTAAGAAGTTAAAGTTCAGCGCTGTGTGTGCCTTGTCTCCTTCTTGGTCTGTGTGTGTTTGCGCTGTTGAACCATCACTATCCTCTGAGAAAGCTGCTAAGGTATTTGAGATCTGGGCTTGAAAAATGCCATTACACTCTAGAAGCACAAGAAAATCTCCATTCACCAGAAAAATCTCGGGCTTTCGTGCGTTCAAAGCGACTGTCCACTGCCTTGTCTTGTGAAGCTAAATACAGATTCATATGTCGGGTCAATCAGAGAACAAATACAAACACCCTCCTTTTTGAGCAAAGGGTATCAATCCATGTCGCAATAGTTAATGTTAGGTAGGTCGATAAAAGCTCCAGAAAACCCGAAATGAAACCAGCCAAATTTCGTCAATGCACTCGTTGATGCATTTATATAAGCTAGAAGTGGCTCGTTCTGCCGGTGTTCCTACAAAATCAAACATTTCATCAGCATTCTTTACCAAGAAGGTATGTTCCTGAAATAATGTTCTTAGCTGATGCTGCAGAAACGTGCCAACACATTTTGCCAAGTTCCGGTTTCTGACAATTTCCTGAAGAGGACAGCCTGGCTTGTGTGTCTTGAGCATAAAAAACTTATTTAGGGTCAGTTTCTTTTTTCATTTTTAATGTCACAAGCTAGCTTTGGCAAATACAAGTTTTTACGCAACTTCTTCCCTTGTTTTTTGTTCAGGAAACAGAAGCTACCCAACGCTTATCAGAAGAAGACTCAATCGCCCCAGATGCTTTAGACCGGCAAACATGTGTGTGCATACCGTAGAAGCCCCCTTCTTTGTCGGCAGTGAGCAGATTCAGCTTCTTTCGTTTCAAAAAAGGCTTCAATTCTGTGTAAAGGAAGCTTTGCGCTTTTACCTTTACACCGTGTCAGCATTTCAAGTCCTTGAGATATGCACAGATTAAACTCAGCTTGAGGTGCAAAACATGAAACATTCCTGACCGGAGCTAGTGATTCCGGTGCTGAAAGTCTTGCAAAAGTATCTGCAAACAGAGTGCAAGTGGTACTGTGTAAGTGGGTGAGAGCGAGCACCGTGCTTATGCTCTAATGTGTGAATGACAACACTGACACTCTGAACACAGGAAGCAACTCCTTTCGTTTGCGCTGGGTCCAACTGTAATTTAGCGAGACTAGATAGTGGCATGTGACTTTTATAGAGCAGGCAAAGAGGAAAGTGCACATTAATAGAGGCCCAGGATGCTCTTGTATTGACAGTCGAAAGGACACCCCACCGTTCCTGTTCTCCTGCTCCGTAAACTAAGCATCGTCTTTGAGAAAGTTAAAGAATCGTAGACAGAAAAAAAATACGCTAAAGGCTTGTCTGGAGTTGTAAATAGCACATGTTGGCAACTGGAGATTCTGCAGACTATGCTTCGGCGCGGCAGCTCAGAAAATGTTAGTTTAGGTAAGCTTCTTTTTACTACCAACAAGAGCTGTCCTAAAATGAGTGCGACACCCTCCGCCATCATTTCTGCCATCTCAAGTAACAAAACCGAGGGAACTATGCCGATCGATTACCCTTTCGGCAAAGGAGGTGAACTGCATACACCGGAGGAAATACGGACATGTACCGTAGCGACGAAAATTCGAAAGAAATAAAATCAGAAAAATAATAATTTGCCTAAATGTAGGCGATAAGTAGCGGTGCAAGTAAAGGGTCCAGCACACGTTATCATGACGTCAAGAAGCCTCGATATCTTACAACGTCAAGAAAGCATGAGCCCGGATCAACATGACGTCCAAAAAGCCAGTGGGCGCAGACAACCACACAAGGCACGCTCTACTTCTGGCCTGGGCACCAGGCTCAGCTATCAAGCGGGTAGCCTTAAGGAGAAAAATCATGCATAAATAGTCTAACGTCTGTGCCTTGAACCCGTTTCGACTGTAAACGGTCGAAAAAAGCAGCGCGGTGAGCATTGTCTTGGACATCAACGAAGCAAAAAGAAAGTATGTGAGCCAGAGAGGAAAAAAGGAAATGCAGCGCAAAGTCAGAGAGAAAACTCCCGGCCACTTCCTCGTTGTTCTCATCCGGTTTCTTACGACTTTTCGGGCTTGCCTGTTATGAACAAGGCATGCTGGCCCCATTTCTACTCAGCCGCTAAAATAAGACAACATGAAAGTGTAATACAAAGTGAAAAAGTAAAGAGCAGTGGTCAGTGTACACCGTCTTATATAAGAGAAAGTGCAGAGTGATATAATCACCCCATTTTCCTTTCTTATGGACCAAGCGCACTCGACTATGCACTTTCTCCGAAGAGAAGAAGGCTGCCATTTTTCATCCATTGTTCTCAATACTGTGATTCGTTTTTTCTCTTCTAATCACCTGCTTCCATGTGCTTCTCTCGCAACGAGACGACAGCATATAGAGCTGCGCGTCTATGCCGCGGCGTAGCTTGGAGCAGCAACGCAATCGTGGACATTTTCTGAGGCTGTACTCAGATCAAACTCGTGGCAGCAAAGGTCGTCGCCGTTACACACCGATTGTTTTTCTGAAAGCTTTAAGGTTCTGACCCCTACACGGTTGCATGGCATTCGGTTTAGTCCTCTACAACTGAGGACGAAAACGCGTACAGATTTTGTGCGTTCGTATCGCAGGCGCAGAACGTAGAAACAAAGCCTGAAACGAAAACGACAGGCGGAAATTTAGCCTTTGCACTGCTGGTCAGTTGTAGGGATTGCTGTTCCTGAAAGCCACTGCGTCAGGTGCCTTACTGGCCTCATCAGGTACCCAATTGCTGTTCATTTTTTTCGATATCTCTTCTAGGCTACAAAAAATCACAATTAAAATAACAGTTTTGTGAAAAGTGATTTTTAACGAAATAGTCGAGGCATAAACCACTATGGGGAGATATGGGGGCGTACTTACGTAGCTCCATAAGTGCCTAACGTCAACGCGCACGAGTTTTAAAAGCGTTTCCAAAGCTTCTCACATCGCCGTTACAGAACAGAAAAAAGTAAACTCATTTCCACATATATTAAGTAGCTGGAGACACTCGTAACCACCTCTGTTATAGGCTTTACCGGGTGCGAATTCCCGGTTTCATTGGCGGCAGTTTCCGACAGTTTAAAAAACTTTTAGCAGTTTGACTACAAGCTCATCTCAAAACACGTGAAGCCTGAGCTCTAACGAATCAGACCTCTTTGCAGTACAGTTTTATAAAGAGACTAAACACTATGGAGTTCATTTCCAAGAAAAACTAAGTTCTTACTTCCATATTTAACTCCTCCAAGCGCAGTTACCGCAATAAAAGTACAATTTAATGAACCCATTGCAGCAGTTCACCGCAGTAATTTAGGCACCAGATACAAGATACAGTGCGCATGTTTCGCTCCGTAAATTACGAATAAAACGCATGCGTATGTAATGCTTACGTGAATCTCCACTCCAACAAATGTCTTCAAGTCCGCTGAAGTAAGTGTCTCGAATCGCAGTGACTGCAGGAAGAAATGGCTACAGGCAGGACTTTCATAGGCAGCACTGATACTACAAAGCATCAACGAAGCGCAGAAGCGTGATACGTACGTTCACACGTCTAGAATTTTAATGTACGTCGCTGTTTATGCCCTTAGTTACCACTACATTGCAAGACAAGGCGGCGGTGGGAGAAAAAAAAGAGTGTTCCTAGATTTTTCTTCTTCAGCCACATCGAGGGAACTAACGGGACAGCTGTGTTGTACCCTCACCGTCATCTCCTTCCCAGAATCCGTCTACTCTCTCTTCCGCCGGTATCGTATAGGTTCAAAGTGTATTCATGCAATGCGCTATAATAGTTGTGGTGAATAGTTCTACGCAGGAAAGAATTGGGACATTCAGGATGCGTCAAGTACGGACAAAGTAGGTTCTCGGGCTAATTGCTTCTTAAGGGAAAGTTAAATAGTGCTCACACACTTCCCGCACAGGTCGAACACATCCAACGCATGTTCACGTTTCCTCCGTTGTTCCTCTTGGATGCATTACATTATTCTTGCAACCTGAAGTATAATGGCGCATTGAAGGCCGACGGTTGGTTCGTGTCTCTCCTATGAGTCAGTTGTGGCACTGACGGACTATCCAACGCAATGCCTTCGGGGCAGTGGTCTAGTTGACTACTTCTTCCACTAAGTGGCACATCACAAGGAGCTAAGGATGTTCTTTTTTTTTCGGTCAAAAAAAAATAATATGTAGTTGGAAAAGTTCGACCTGAGGAAATCTTTATTTGTGCAGTGTCGCGTTAGACCTCTCGGATGAGGTGCGCTTTATACTTGCTTTCAGAGGAACCAGCGAAAAAAAAAGGACAACGGACAAGGAAGAAGGACGACACGGACAGAAGCGCTGAACTTTCAACTTTGTTTCGGAAAAACTCTTGCAACTTATTTATACAGATTTCTGCCTGCGACAATGACGCACAAGAAGAGCAAGACCAATTTTTTGAAAGGTCAATGACTGATGTTCTAAAAGTGTGGCAACAAGCAAGCAAAAAACCTACCCAGCCCTTTTATATAACATATCAAGGAAAGAGATAAAGAAATCTGATGAACAGCCAACAAGGAACGCGCTATAAACCAAGAAAGATAAAAACATGATCTTAAACGCTAAAAACGATAAAAGGTATAACATTAATGTAAAAAGGATAAACAGTTGAAAGGCCAAAAACTAACACGGCAAAAATTTAAAAGATAAAAGGAGTAATGAAGATTGAGGCGAAGTTGTGCCTACAGATCAAAAAAGGGAGTGCGCAAAAGTGATGAAAGTGCTAAAACACAGTAGACATGGTGGAAGGGTTGCACAGCTAATTCATCGAATTTCTTGTCAGATAGGCAAGTTCTTTTTCTGACAGTAAAATTGAAGGCTTGCTTATGCAACTGTCCTTTAACGATAGTATGTTGAGTGCTTCAATGATCTCAACGAGCATCTTGTTTCTGTTCCTCGCTAATAATAATGTTTCTTCAAATTGGGGCAAGCAGCCTGTTTCCACAGCTTCACAATCCCAACAATGGATACTAATATGGCGGCCTTTTTGAACACCTACGTTTTAGTCATTGCTCTTTTAGTGTTTCATTTAAACAACGCCTGTCTGACCAATGTATTCCATACCACAAGAAAGGGGAATAGAATAGACAACTGAATCTATGCACTGCACAAAACGTTGTTGGTGCTTAACGTTGCATTTACTAGTATTTTGCCGTGGTTCATTGACCAGTTTGCAAAGCTAGGAAAGTCTCCAGGAGCACTGAAGACGACCGCAACGCCAACGCCTTTTGCAATTTCCTTCAAATTGTGTGAAATGCGATGCAAGTAAGGAATAACGGTTACCATCTTTTTGGTGGAATTATCTGTCGTATGTGCGGGATCAGGCTATTTTGATTTTTTTAGCATTCAACTTAGGTTAAAAGCTTTGTAGGGTAACCTGCTTTTTCCAATCTGATTGTTTGCGCGAAAAAACTGGTTTCAATTTCGGAATCATAGGATTTCATTACGGCGTTACGAGGCGGCTAAAAACGAGGCAGCTCAAAGGAGCGACAGTAAATTAAAAAAGGAAAACGGAAGTGTTCTCTGCTCAATGAGCGTGAAATTGTATTCGAAAAATATATTGAGTTCTCGCCCTCAATGTCAACGCATTTTTTTATCTTACAGTTAATTAAGTGGACGAAACGTGACCTTATCTGCTGAACCTGTAATTAGAGAGCACGCAGTGAAAAAAAACGATATAAAATGCACCGAAGCGACGGTTTAACAAGTTCCTAAAGCTTCCTTACATTTCTGAACCCTGTAATCGAAGTTATTGGTCAGGATTGTCTTAATAAAGAAATCCCACGGTTGAAAATTAACATGTAAGCAGGAGATACAGTGATGGGCAAAATTCAAAAATGTGTAAGCTTAATTTTCTCTCAGCTCAAGCTCATTTAGGCTGTTTTCTTTTCTTTATAAAGCTTGACCCATCGAGAACTCATAACAGAAAGCCAGTGCGCTAACTAAGACAGCGAATCAATAGAAATGTCACAGGCGCTGAACGTACTGCCTGCGAAGACGCTCTTTATTATCGTGAGGCTGCGACAAGTGGGGAACAGTCAAGCATGCGGAAACGGTATGCCGTGCAAAAACTGCTATCAAAACTCTATTAGTGAGTGTAGCTAGCGTTCGAAATCCTAAAAAAGCAGCGACGAGTGTCTATGTCAAGGCGTGGTGCCTTGATAGCTAAATACTTTATTCTTCATTCTACATGGCAGGTGAGAAGAACTTTATTGAGTGTTACTCATTCACTGAACCAATAACTGCTTACAAGAAAATGCACTGTCATTTCCCGATATCAATAGTTCATTGCGGGAGATTTGGGAGGCCTCTTTTGTATTCTTTTTGCCAACACAGACACGTTTTCTTGCTCCAGAAAAGCGCTACACACAGACACACTCTTGTTCACCCAGTGTAGACCTTGCAAATGGGGCCAAGCTAAAAGTTGCACCATGAGACAGACATTCAGAGGCTTTCGCGAGAGGTTACAGCCACACGTAGCATTGACGCGTGAATGCTGTGGCAAAAACACACGACCGCCGGCAGATCTCTCTGGATGGCAGCACAGTTCTCGTCGAGAAAACCGGGGCGATAACTACCCACGTGCCGTTAGCGCTAGCCCTCCAGCGTGCAGCGTGTGCTAGCGTCTTCACAGACAATAAGCGAAAATAAGAAGTGCGTGGAACTTACATTCAGGGTTTTGGAACATGCGTAAATTGGACATGTACTCTGTCGAAATAGTGAGGCAAACTGGCTGACTGGCAACCACAAAGAAGGAATACAAGGTTCTGCTTGCGTTACGCGCCGTTGCGACCCGAGAGCTCTATTCTTAATCACTGTAACACGCGTCGACAGCTGGCCGGAGACAAATGACTTTCCCAGTGGGTAAAAACGAGCCAAGTTAAATAACACCATGCGCGCCCATCCATGAATCTTTAGCGCCCGGCATCAATCGCTGTACTCTAAGGGAGAATGCGTCGCCGCCGCGGGAGGCGCACTGAGTGATGAATGCGCGATGAATAACGTATCGCTTCTTCAGATCCTGTTTTGTTTATGCGGAAATATTCACCGGCACTGCTCCGGCACCAACGCTCACTCCTTTCTCAACCCCGCCGCCCCCTGCACCCTCCTTCGACACCTTTTCTTCACACTTGTCCCATACATGGCCAACTGGTATTCGATATTGAAATCAAAGTCGCGAAACAGAGCAACTTCGCTATAAAAACAACAGATTACTCAATGGAGGCACAACGGTAAGCCATCGACCAGTATGCGGCTACGGCCAATGGCCTCGGGTTACTATGTTGCCAGACAGAACATACAGGAGGCTGACGGGAAGAATAAAAGCATATATACAGGAGCGGAAGGCATTGCCGAGTGGCTGTCCAGCCTATAATATTTCACAAATGCAGCTGTTCAGGGCGTCGAAGACATCACCCTAAAACATTTGTCACTGGCCCTTGCGACATTAAGTTATCCCTTCAGGGCTGCTATAGCTGTTCCCCATTTTTATTTGGTTACATTCTAGGAGCGGTGAACTGTTATGCGACGCAAAAAACGGTCCCTTACCTCTCACCCGCTTTGGCCAGCCGTCCGTATCTTGCTCTTCGTTGTGTATAAAATATGGTGCGCTTAAAAATTTTCTACCTTGACTGATGCCGCTTTTTTGTTCCTTTTTTCATTTGAGAGAGAAATTGCCTTTTTATGGTGGCGTTAGTTCTAAAAAAATAAATGGAATGTCTGAATATGAAAGGCATGAAATGCACTATATCATTCTGAAGAAAACTGCTTCTAGATGAGTTGATTGTCGCAGACTAACTCGTTACACGGAACATCATGATGATGCCCACCCTTAAAAAAGAATCACATCATAATGCCTACACCTACTTCTCCCAGAGGGTCAGCAAAAGCTGGAAAACGAAGCGTGATGCCCTACTGCCTGAACGATTTTTACTTTCCTTGTTGATCAGCGTCCCGGTTGCCAACCGACTCTGCAGCTCAGAGGTGTCTTAGTGGTTTGAGGAACCGTCTCGTATGCGGGTGGTGCGGGCCGTATTGCCCAAGTTGCCAGATGCCCATCAGTCTTTTACTGAGTAGAAGCTTTCTCTCAGCTACATCTTTGATTTCACTAAGGTGAAATGTTCCTCACCCTCATCCACCCTCACCCTCAGTCCACCCTCACCCTAAGCATATCCAGCATGTAAGCCAAAGCATTCATCGGACAAGTTGCCCGAACGCAAAACAAAATTGCATCATCATTACTATCATTATCCAATCCGGTCAGGTACGGTGCTCATTAGATGGAGTCCTCCCAGGCGGTACTAAAAATCACAATGAAGGAAATGAACCAATCGAAAAAAGAATCACAAAATTTTGCACACTCCTTTCTCCTTTCAAAATTGAACATGCAACACGTATGCAAAAAAGTTCTTGTTGGCATGTAAGACAATTCTGGGAGAAGTGGCTTGATTCGTAGCAACCGAATTCGGCTCGATCATAGAGTGAATATCTGGAATTACAAAGGTAGCCCTGGGAAGCTGAATGAGTCACAGAGGCTAGATTGAACAGGGACGCACCTCAACAGGACGATGATGCGAGTTCATCTGCAGTGGGGCTAAAAACGACGTCTAGCAATCGCAGTACTTGTCATATATCCAAACATGTGCTCAGAGGTACAGCCAGTAGTGTGTTCGACAGGAAGGTTAACATCCTGTGTTGAAGTTAAAGTATGGAAGGTGACGGTATCGTTATTGGCAAAGACATGTGCTTTCCGTTCAAAGTGTTAACTATGGCAAAAGCGCGTGCGGGCAGGTGTTACAAGTTTGCATTGTTACTGCTGCCCAGCATTCATTTTCCGGTGTCATATCATCAGCGTGAGTATTCCGGGGCCATGTGTATTTATAGGCTCATTATGTGCGCCACAGACGGCACAAACTGTGTAAGGAAGCAGTGCTCGCAGTTTCTTGATGGCAAGAATAAAAGCATTATGAATTGTGTACATTTGTCCCAAAAGCCACTAGTACACATTACCGTTTTATCCTTTTACACCCCCCTGATTTCTCTCCCCCAGTGCAGGGTAGCCAACCGAAAAATTTTTCTGATTAACCTCTCTGCCTAACCTCTACCACTTTTCTCTCTCTTTTGGGCCTTGTGTTGCTCGAACTGAAGTCATTTAGCGCATTCCTATGTCAGGCTGCTAGAATCACAACTGCATATGGCTGGTGTTTACAGACACGCCCGAGGATAAAATAGGGCTGCAGTTCTGTTGCGCTGTGTCGACATTGCGGGCGCTGAGCCAGTAGACCCTGGCTGTTTCAGTGCTTCCCATTGAAAGCATAGTCAACCATATGTGCCGCGAAGAATATGTGGCGAACTCCATCCTTACGCCATTTATAATCCCACTTCAGCATGTTGACAACTTTGAAGTCATCTAAGCAGCCGAATATAATACGTTGGATTTCCTTCATGTTTTGAGCATATGTTTGTCTTGGGTCTGCCATGTCACTTTTCCGCTCCGAAGAAAGCAAAACAAATATTAGAACTCATTGGTAAATATGTACTTTAATCGGCACTAAGAAGCTCAGGGCAGTATAAACAGAGGCAAGGTAATTTAAAATGGCTTATTTCAAAGGTAGAATGGGAAGTTGAGAGGTAAATTGGAGGCGAAGCTTCGAACCAGTAACGTTGAAAGATGAAGTGAAGATTTGATGAGATGTAAATGGAGCGAAGATCATAGCACTCACTTATAGTTACTGCTGGCAAATTAAAAGTAAAATGGTGTTAAATAGTGCGAATATTGCTTGTCAGCCAGAAAGAATGTGGTGGTTTACTTCACGAAGTCTTTGCCGCAGGACTTGAGCGTCACTCAAAAATTAAAACATCGATCTTTTTTTAATTTTGCACAGCAGGAAGTTAACTCAACTTATTTTTTGCAATATAAACAGAAGTATAGCTGTCCTGCTGCAGTGCCTAGTGAACTAACCTATTTCTTACGCAAAGTAATTCTTCCCAAAAATTTAAGGGCAGTCTTGAAAGAAGGAAATAAAGTCGTGCTCGAAATGGGTCGACAGGCGTGCGAGGAAAAGTTGGTTGTCTTGGGCCTCAGTGCTCGGGCGCTCATCCGTCTAAAACTTAGGAGCGCTCATCCCTTTCTTTATGCGAAGTAAGGAGCAAATACGGCATGCATTGATCCGGATAGACGGAACGCCAGTCACAGCTGGACCGTGTCCGTGTTGCGTCTCAGGTCTTCTTGATTTTTCTCACAATACTTTGCCCGTCAGGCTCACTGAGACGTGAACAGACGACAAAGCAGAGAGCGAGGGCATGGCATTGCATTTTTTTTTCAGTGTCGACATGAGCGCTCGGTTCTTCCGCCTTTCTTTCAGTGACAGCCGTGCATTTTTGCCTCTAAAGCAGAAATTTAGGCGCGAGTGTGCGAAGGCTGAGTACTAGGGCGCACAGACTAGGAAGACTACTGCGCCTTTGATCTGTGCCTCCTCAAAGGCACAGATCTCGTTTTCAAATTACAAAGAGCAAACGAGATCAGGGAAAGTCTGCTTTGCTGATTTCATTTTGAGCATCCGCACCTGTTGCCCATCGAGCAAAACAGATTATTTACGTCCTTATAATTAGCGTAATTCACATATTATGGCGTTGTTGGAAACGTAATGACGTAATGGCCAAAATTTGAATTCGCTGAAGTCCCGCAATAATGTCAGCGATTTCTTTTTGGCCTCTTTAATGTGCGAAAATGTGCCGGGTGTAGCTAAATTTTCGGGACGTTGAGGGCATTTCAGTGGTTTAGAGGAATGTTACAGGCAGTGTATGTTGACTAAAAATGAGCCCAGTTAAATTCAACATCTCGCACTTATGCCAAAGGTCAATATAAGCTGGAAATGTATATAAACACTACAGAAAATGAAAACCACGCTAACAGAACAAGCTCATGTCGACCAAAAAACAAGTGTGTTGAGAACTCCTTCCAAATACAAATAAACATTTGCTGCCATGTTGCCAGAACGTTATTCGAATTTCGTTGCCAAATATAAATAATATACGGTTTAAAAAGAAAACCTTCTCAAACCAAAAACAATGCATTCTCTTGCAGTAAGTATGCGCAAGATTTCTGAAGTTTAAAAACGACAAGACGTGCGTCCAAGGCAACAAAATACCTCGAGAAAAACTGTGAACTTTATTCACTGTACAATTTATTTTCCATTGATTTGTGCGAGTAAGGCTAGACAAAATTCAGCCATGTGCGCTTGCTTTCACAAGTTCAATACCAACAAAGTGCAAGAAACATGGTTTTACTGCTGACGGCTGAATATCAGCGAAAACTGACTCGTAAACAATCTGCAAACTCATTTCGCAGGCACTATCGAAATAATTTGACTCTTCAGTTTTCGACTGAGCTAATGGTGATGCTATACATCAGACTGCAAGGTGACCATAGGCAAGGCAAGAAAAACGAAGGTGTTCAAAGCGACCTTCATTTTTTCCGGTAGCTTTCTCCTTGTTCTTACCGGCAATATATTCGAGCGTGCCAAGCGCTATTTCTCATTACATCTGTGTCGAATTAGCTGAGGTTCAGTCTCACTGAGATGAAAGGATGTTACTTGGTCTCTGATGTTGATAAATCATGACAGGTAATTCATCAATTTCCGAGTGGCTTCTCACGATGTCCCTATCTCCACACGAAACTGGCTAGGAGCTTGGCATATATGGATTTTTTTTTACGAGTCTGCAGTCAGTACACTGAAGATAATTTACCGACGTCCATGAGCTTGTAAATACCTAATGTTAGACTAAATATTAAATCTAGAAGCAGCGCCTGTCATGAATGTTTGCGACGCATATCCTGAAGCTGGAGGGCACTACACACTGCGCCAGTTGAGACAGGTGCATCGGTGTCAAGTAATAGTTCTTTGGGAACGGACCAGCTGCTGCCGTGTAGGATGTCATGGTCGCGTTTCAACTCGAGAAGAAAAAAAAATGAAGATAGTATCTATACCCTACACTTCTAGGATAAGAAAGGTACTTTGATTGCAAGAACATCCAAGAGTATTGAATTGGTAACATGAGCCGTAGACGCAGACATTCATTATCACACGCAATAGGAGCCGAGAATGTATTCAAGCGAAGCTCTGGCCCGTAATGGGCGTAGTTCACGATGAGGGCTGCTGCAGATCCGCACAAAAAGAAAGAAACAGAGTGCTAAAAGAAGAGTAAGGGTAATAATACTGTTTTCGTTGCACAGAAAATGGGGCTGGTGCATAGAAACAGCTTATAAGAAAATGTGCAGCAATTGTCCTAATCTCGCTGGCTGAACACCAATACCAGAAAGGTTTGGTTTGGTTTGGTTTGTGGGGTTTAACGTCCCAAAGCGACTAAGGCTATGAGAGACGCCGTAGTGAAGGGCTCCGGAAATTTCGACCACCTGGGGTTCTTTAACGTGCACTGACATCGCACAGTACACGGACCTCTAGAAGTTCTCCTCCAAAGAAATTCCAGACGCCGCGGCCTGGACCGAACCCGCGTCTTTCGGGTCAGCAGCCGAGCACCATAACCGCTCAGCCACCGCGGCGGCAATACCAGAAATGCGCATTGACGAACAGGTTGAAAGAGGTAGTGAATGAAGGAAGAGAGAGAGAAAGAAGTGCTGTAATGGAGGGCTCCCTGTTGATTCATACGAATTGCCACTGTTTAACTTCACCCACATAAAGTATTACCTTTATTCTTCGCAAATTCTGCGACACTTTCCGGACATATTTCTCAATAAACAATCGGCAGCTTGGCACTTTCTTGACAGCTGTCTTTGTTTTGTTGGTCGCGAAGTGGCAAAATGATAGGAGAAAAAATGGAAGTCACGGATGCAGACAGTCTTGTGAATAGGAAGAGGGTAGTGCGCGTGCGATGAGTAACTTCTAGCATCCGAACAGCTGTGCGATAAGGTGAGTGTAACCTCGTGCGCAAAGTGGGCACGCGTACAATGGAAGGAGGAGTAAAAAGCTTTATTATCCAAGGCCATCGCTCAGGCCCAATAAAAAAGAGTGCTAGCTACTCTAAAGCCCATTGATCATCTAGAGAACCTCAGTGAACCCAAGCACTCTAGAAAGAAGGAAAATAAGGAGAGATAATGGCAGTTTTATGCCAATAAAGTATGTGTTCTTCGGGAAAACGGGTGCTAGAGATTTACAACAACGCCCCCACGCTCTTCGGTTTCCCCGACTACAAAGAAATGAAGGCGATACGCCTATTTTCATTCCTGTTCGGAAAAAGTTTACTTCAAGTTTCTGAAGAGAAAACCGCATCGTAGTGAAGGCTTAGGGAGCATGGATTTAGAGAGCATGGAAACAACGTTAAGAATGCGGCCCGCCACATAGGTATTCACTGTCGGGATTGTTCCTGTTTTCCGAAATTCAAAAACAGCCATGTAGTTACCAAACACAAAGATAAACTTACTAGAGAGATAATCGAGGCATCTGAAATCATGAAGCTGGGTGAGAATTGTATCAGCACACCTTCCGTAGCCATTTCGTTGAAAGAGCACAACTATCTGATGTCATATGACCGATGTACACGCGATACAGCTGCATGCGCATAGTGACTGGGATGATACCTTCCGCTCCTATCTCTTTCTTTTGTTGTTTTTTCAAAGGTGCTGATGTATAGATATGCTGATTGCATCCGGAATAAACATTTGTTGTCAGTTCAGCGCTGTGTTTGTCCTCTTCTTCCGTTGGCCTTGTGCCGTTGCGCTGCTTCACTAGAAAGTAGTGAAGGCAGTACGGCAGTGTTCAATTTTGATCTCAGAAGGTGACGATGTTTTATCCTATTGCTGATATGGCTAAGATAAACTATCGCCACTAATTTTATTTGCCTCTGAGTGACTGCGACAACTTGTAATACCCACTACCACTGTTGCTGCTACAGAATTTATTCCTTCTGCTGCAATTGCTACAAATATTCATATTAGCGCTGCTGCAATGCCTACAACGACGACACGAGCCTTTGAAAATTTGCCTCATAGAGCTCTGTTTGCCAAAATAATAGGCAGTAGCATTCATATTTACATATTTGGGAATAAGTATTTGCAGCAACCCATAATGTTGAGCTATACTTAAGTTCATTCTGTTTTACTCGAATAAAATGTTCGTTTCTCAATATCGTTGCACGTTGTACACCGATCTGTATGTTGTACTTTTTCCTTAGCCCCCTCCTGCCGTAGCGGAGATTTTGCTATAGTGTATAGAAATGAATTGCAAAATTTAATAATATAATTCATGATAATGAGCACACACCTGATATATTTGCGAAATTCACTTGGAACGTTAAAACTGGTTCACGTGAAGGCCTCACTGGTTTCTTTCCCGGTTTCTCTGAAGTCAACTTTGGGAGAAAAACGGCATCATCCTGACTTATAATATCGATCAATCTCGACGTGTAGCATCGACCACGATAGTAACATTAACAATGGTAAGCCTTTTAGGCACCTAGTATCATTTCTTGCGTCCGCGTGTGTGCTTAATAGATCTCTGGGCCGCGCGGGCTTTGTATTAAATAATCAGAACATCTTCCAACACCTGAAAAAAAGCCACCCGCGGAACTTTTTTCGTCGTTGAAACAGGCGCTTTCAACTTCTCTGTCGTCGCTTTGCATTGGGCTTGGCAAGCCCGGAACATCAAGTCTCTCCTGGAACCCTTTCAAGACTACTACGTCGGTTTCACGTCATTAGTTCTTGAGGGTGTAATAATGCCAATTGAAGTGACTATTAAAGCAACGGGAAACACGCAGAAGTTATCTGATGAACTACAAGAAAGGTTCTTTGTAAACTGTCCTTTATCTCGGCCTACTGGTCACTACTCTACCAAGCCAGACAAAAGGCCAGGAGGGGTTCTAAAAACGCCTAATGCCTCCATGAATAAAGCCTCTACCTAGCCTCAGCCTTATTCACCTTAAGCACTTAGCTTGACACCTTATTCCTAAGAGTCAAACCAGCGGCGCAGGAGTTCTCACGCGAAAACAAAAATGCGGTAGAACCGCTATCTTCTCTAGCAGTTTGCAAAGCTCGCTCGAGGGAAGCGTTTCTTAAGCAAGCGAGTCTGAGCTTGGTTTGGGGCGAAGGAGTTGGAACTCATCGGGTCGTTTTCTTTCCTGTCATTATCCTCCCCTCTTAGTCGACGGCTCAGCGCTAGGTTCACAGCCTCAAAGCCTGGGCTACGACCTCGCCGATGCCATGCGACGAAGCGTAGCGCACTCTGAACATTGGCCCAGCACTTCGCTTGCCGCATGGTCTCTAGCCTCGTATGATCGACTGTGCGTGCGCTCAAGAAGAAAGCTCGGCCCCCTGAGAGACTAATCGATGTTTCACTGACACCGCATCCCGCTGTCACTGCACGCCGAACGTCCATCAAAGTTCGCCGCCCCTTCACCCGCTGCTTTCGAGGTCATGCTTCTTTTCAGCCGTGGGTTAGGCATAGGCGAGTTGTGCAAGACGCGTAACAGGGAGGATTTAAGAAAGAAAGTGGTACGTTAGGAAACTAGATTCTTATGCGAATAGAAAAAAAATAACCCCACGACCACTGCTGATGCAATGCATGCAGGTGATATCTAGCGTCGGTCGCTCAGCAGATAGTTCAAATACCGCATGCGTCAGGCAAGTACGCGAAATACGGGGAAACCACACCCGGCTTAGACGACGAATAGTATGCATCATTCTTTCGAGCTTATAACTCTGCAGATGACATGCTTTACATAAAAGTGCTATGAGCCCGCAGCAGAAATCTACAGCAAGAAGAAATGCGGGGAAGTAATTTCTTAGCAGTGTCCCGATCAGCTGCTACCATCGGCTTTTCTCAGGGAGGCTGCGGTTTCACGCCATTTCTTTTTAACGCAGAGGTGGCCCAGTGGCCTGAGTTAGCTTGAACACTTTCTCCGCCTTCGAGAAGTTCGGTGTTGCATCCTGAGTGTATTCAGGTATACACTAATTTTTTGTGATTCCTCAAGGGCAAAATTCCTGTCAAAATGGCTCATTCATTCACCTCGTTGAGACCCAAAGATACATAGGCCATGGCTCTTTTTGTTCAAGCTGAACTGACGGCATGAAAATGAAAGGGTCATCTTGAATTCTGTCTTCTTATTCACTACTGCGGAGAAAAGAATATTACCTGACCTATGACATACACAGCGCAGTGTAGGTCACTTCAGCGGTGATCGTCTTTAAAACTTGAGCACACTTTCTCCACGGCCGTTCGATGCAAGCTGCATCAAGCGGCCATGCTTACATCAAAAGCAAACAATTGCCTACGGAGATGGTACCAAAGGAACTAAAGATACTTCTACTTTCTCCAGGCTCCTAGTCAAGGAGACTTGCTGCCGTGGCTTTATCTTTTTCAGATGCCGCGTTTGGTCAATCAATTTCTGCAGCAGTATATCGAATGTTGTAAACGTTTTTTATTGCAGTGTGTGGTATTTAACTTCCCGAAGCAATCCATGGGCTATTAAGGAAGCCGTAGTTCAGAGCTCCGGGTTAATCCCAGACCACCTGACGTTCTTCAACGTGCGTGTACATCGCACGGCACGTGTTGTTCCATTTCATATGCAAAGAAATTTGCCCACCGCAGCTAGGTTGAAGCCGGCATCCTCAGTGTCAGAAGCCGAATGCCGCATTCCCTCAGGCGCCGCTCCTGAGGCTGTAGCTGTGTATAGAACTGTTTCTGGTGTTAACGACACGAGGCGTTCTCTTCTTGTTATAATCAAGTGAAACTGCAAATTCTTGATTTCGTCTGCCTAAAGTGAAACTTCCGTCGAGGCCAACCAAGCGGTGCGTGCTTGGTTGACACCCGAAATTTATGGAAAAGCGATTTTGTTCAACTAGTAGTTTATAATAACACAAATTTCACTGCATATCATGAAATTACACTCCGACAATCAATATATTGGCAGATCATTTCTCGGGACACTTGTAGTTTGTTATTTATTGCCTAAAACTGACCGCATTAGTTTTTGTGGCAGTAATAAGTACTTCGCGCGAGGGCAGGACTAACTTTAAAAGCAAGGTTTTGCTTTTAAACTTAACAATTTTTATCTATGTGTGCAAAACAGTATCTTACAATTTTTTACAGCCACCTCACAAGTATTCTTAAAAGTGCTTGCCGTTGGTTACCAAACATGCTTAACAATTCAGTGCAAGAGCAGGATTAACTTTAAAGGCCAAATTCTGCTCTGTGTCAGACTGTTTGGTGATTTCTACCAATATGTTCGTTAAAGAATCTTACAAGATACCACACTTGACTTTGAATTAAAATTGATGTCCAAGAACACGAGCATTTAAGCGACTTCTGTCGCATCATCCTCTGCACACATGCTCAATGATCGCTGCTTCATGACCTCGATTAATCTTCTTTTCATTCGCTATGGAAATATAAAGTTGTTAGGAGAACACGCGAAGAAACTTAAAATCTTCTAATGTGTTCACATCCGAAAAGCAACGATTATGCCTACGTCCACTATGAAACGATTTTTGTGCATTTATACACGAGCCTGGCTTCAGATTTCGTCGCGGGACGTCTCGCAATATGTTCCAAATACGAGGTCTCTTAGAAAAGTATCCGACCTTTGGCCGAAGAAAAAAAACTGGCATAATTGGAGGGTTGGAAACCTAATAACCTTCAAAGTAGTCTCCTTGGCACTCCACACACTTGTCCCAGCGGTGCTGCGATTGATGGAAGTATTCCGAAAACGCCCCTTTCGGAATGTAGTTTAGCTCAGCTGTCATTGCAGCCATAATGTCCTCTCTTGTCTGAAATCGCGCTCCTTTCAATGGCTTCTTCACTTTGGGACACAGCCCGAAGTCGCAGGGGGCCATATCAGGAGAGTAAGGAGTCTGTTGAACTACATGAATCTGGTTTCTCGCCAAAAAAGCCTGAATCAAGTGCGAGGAGAGCGCAGGGGCATTGTCGTGATGGATGCGTCAATTTGCTGTTGACCTCAGCTCCGGTCTCTTGCGCCGCACAGCATCACGTAGGCGACAGAGGACATCCCTGTAGTACTCTTTGGTCATTGTTTGACCCTGTGGGGAGCGTACTCGTGGTGTGCCATAAAGCGGGAGTCAAAGAAAGTAGTCAGCATCACTTTGACGTTGCTGCCCACTTGGCAGGACTTCTTTGGTCTTGGTGACGTGGAATGCTTCCACTGTGACGACTGGGACTTGGTTTCCGGGTCGTACCCGTACACCGAAGACTCCGTCACCAGTGATTATGGTGTTGATGAAGTCAGGGTGACTGTTTGTAGAATCCAGCATGTCGTGTGAGGCTTCAACACGAAGCTGGCTTTGCTCGATCGTGAGCAACTTCGGCACGAATTTCGCCACAACTCTCTCTATGGCCAAATCTTCGGTGATAATGGAATGTGCAGAAAAATTACTTATGTCCACCTCTTCCGTAGTTTCTCGGATAGTGACACGACGGTACCGCATCACCTCAACGTTCACTTCGGCAATGACCTGGTCATTTTGGCATGTTGTTGGCCGACCGGAGTGTGGCTCGCTCTCCATCGATGTGCGGCCGTCTTTAAACCAGTTGTACCACTGCTTAATCTGTGTACTGCTCATAGCATCGTCACCGAAAGCCGTCTGAATATTCCGAATGGATTCCACTTTGTTGTCGCCAAGTTTATGGCAAAATTTGATGCAGTAGCGCTGCTCCTGTCGCTCCGCCATTTTCCTTGCAATAAAAAACCGGCGAGAGCACTGCGCACTGCCTCACTCAAACGCTGCGTGCCAGTGACTGACGCTATCGGCGGGCGAGAAAAAATTTGTGCATGCGCACGAAGGTTCAAGGTCAGCTTATGCAAGCGCGCTTGTTTCATGTCCATCAGGTGTTCGCAAAAAAAAAAATAAAGTCGGATACTTTTCTAACAGACCATTTATAAGCTGGAGCCACTCGCAGTGAGTCACGCACCACAACTATTCGTAACCAAGAGGCAACCAGTTTCGTGTACATTTCAGCACAACGTGAAGAAGCCATGTCTACTTGCAATATACATCATACAGCATACATGATCATACACTTACAGCATACATCACTGCCTCTTTAGTTATCACAGAACAATTCCTTCCTGATCTGCATTTTCTAATTTATATATAGTTCGACACGCTGCTTCTTTTCAGTCGAAATAATCCTGTTTTTACCTTCTACGTTTTTTGCCTGTCGCCTAAAGCTTTCTGCTTCGACGTCCATGTTTCCTGCGTACTTACTGGTTAGTTCCCTAATTCTTTACCGACACTTTCGGTCAATGCTTTTTCTGTATAAGTATTTAACTACTGTAGCTGCCCACCCCTTATCATCCAATTCCCTCAGGCGTTCGCCATATAGTATTTTACTCAGAGTTTCCCATGCTTTAAGCGATGCCCAGCCCACGTCTGCCTTTACTGCCATATTTGTCCTTTTGTCGTGGGGAACCCTGTGCTTATCTTCCAACAGCTCTCTGATTTGTTGCTAGCCCCGAAAGAACTTCGTCCTTTAGGCACATAATCATATTGCATAAAGTTAGCCCTGGCAGTTATTCTTTTCAAATACCTCTCAGTACTTCATACTTGTCGTACGCCCTTAATATCCAATGTGCATTTATCGCGGCCTCTCTTCGCCTTTTCGCCCTAGCAGGCTCTTCATACATTTCATGTATATTGTCTTTCATTTACACAAACACAGAGAAATTTGTATTTTGCAAGCGTGCACACTTCATCGCATTGTACTGTAAGCACATGATTAGTGGAATCATTCAAAATCATCAGACCTGACAGCGCCACTTACCAGACGTGCCGTAAAACTAAAGCTACATTGTCTCAGCTGTTGCATAGCATGAGCCATTCAGCAAAAATGTGTCCACATGGCGACATTCGTGTTGCAGTTAAGCAATATGATAAGGCCGTTCATCTGTCAGCACGCGTTTAGCAGCAGACGACTCCATGTATGGTGCGCGAAGAGCGATAGGGCACCGGTTGCAGGTGCTTAGTTTTCCAAAATGTAATCTGCGTTGATCTGGTGACGATGTTTGGTATGACCGCAAAGACGCGAAGCTTGGGCGCCTATATGCTCACGTATGGCTAGCTTTTGCTGCTGCCAACTTTTCTTCCGAAACGGCCGGGCGCACTTAATCTCGGCTGCTAACTCCCACTGGTCTAAGCGTAACGGGTATGCTATGCGAACGAGCTACACAGCCTTTGCGACCTGCGCTCTGAGCCGCAATGAAGACGATGGAACCATTAGCGTGTGAGGAGAGCTCGTGCTCTGATGCTCCCCAGGGACCAAGTGATCATCCGAAGACGCTACCCTCCCCCACTGCCACCGCCACCACGAGGACATCATCAGCGCTGAGCGTCATATAACGGCTATTCACAGTAATATAATTAAATTCGCACATCAATAAGAAGCTGTGATGATTATCAACGGAATGGACTTCCGATCAAGGTCGGGCTGAATGGAAAGTTGGGTAACTTTTAAGGCAGAAAGGCCGCACGTTTCAGCGGATTATGCCAAGCAGCTGTCGTAACAACTGCTTACGGTCGGGCATCGAAAGTTTCAGCTTCAGAACAGTGGCATCACCTAGGACAAAGTGCGCATGCGGGCATAGCTTAACATTCCGCTGTTTATTCTTCTCCATACCCACCAGAGAAAGTAAAACAAAATCGCAAGAAGGTTACGAGTGTGTAACTCGAATCTCTGACGGCTAGCTCTAGCTTCTCAACAAAGAATTCTTCAGACACGTGCTCTGATTTTTTCCTCCCATAGTCAGACAGCCGGGTGCGAATGTGGACTTGTCCAAGATTGCAATGATACTCTGTAGGGGATTTCTTGTGAAAGATCGCTTACAGCAGTGACAGTTGCCTAGTACTCGTACATTCGTCCATATACCTGTCTAGAGCGCTTAAACAGCGCATCGTGGAGTGCAGGTGTGTTATTTCCGAGAAGTCCACACCTATCAACCTGACTGTGTGGTGCGTGCGCATTCCCATGCATCGTGCTTAACTCTTCATGTCTTCAAAAGCCGTTTAAGTCCCACCAGGCACCGGCGGCTGCAGTAAATGCACAAGAGAGCTCGCCATTCGAGCGGTCCAAATAAGTGTGTGAACGACTGTACGTCTGTTAAGACATACTTGCAAGAGCGTGCGCCCTCGAATGCCACTAGGAACAAGACAACTCCAACGACCTTTGCATGCTGAGGCATTCTAAACTGGGTTTTTTCCCCAGATGGGCGCAGCGGGGTTTGGCTGAGCCGCTTCCAAGCGCGGAGCGTTAGGAAATAGGGGCACCGGGCTGGAGAATGCTTGTATCCATCCTTGTCCGGCGGTGGGTTTCTAAGCAACCACCTCCAGAAGACGAGGCGGACGCCCAAGCCACTACGCCACCAGTTGCCTTCCACCCACTGTCCCTCTTCCCCCTCGCACGACTCTCGATGTGCAGTGAGGGATGGGTTTCCGCTCTTTTCACTTTTCCACCTTTAAGCAGAGGCAGGTGAAAATTGAGAAAAGAACCGAAAGAGGCATTATTAGAGGCTGAAGCCAGAAAGAAAAAAATTAATCGATCGGGATAAAAACTGATGCAATTCGCAAGGGTGCAATGGAAGAGACCCATGAATCTTGAATGATATCAGTAAGCTGCCGCTTAACCCCTCGACGTCAGGGTACCAGAGTGCCTCGCCTGCCCTTCTTGAACACAGCATATGAAGATAGTTGCAACTCACAGGATGAATAGACGTGGGTTCCTTTGCAGAGCCTTGATGCGAATCTCTCTGAGAGTTTCAGTTGCGAAACGATGCGCGCAGTGAATAATTCATGACCGGACCTCACAACGACGGCTTTCATACATTCTCATAGACACTCTCACACACTTTCAGACGCTTTCATAGACACTGTTCTCAATGCTGAAGACGGCAGCTATATCCACAACAATGCTGCGAAAACCTGATATGGTATTTCACGCACTCTGCGCATTAAATCCCTGTGTCAGCATAGCAAGGGAAAGAGGGAGGGGGGGGGGGGGGGGGGCGGGTCGAAGGCCACAAATGCCAGACGTCAATGTGGGAAAAAAAAACCCTTCTTTATCCGCCCGCAGGCGAGCAAGGGAGGATAAATTCCTGCCGTCGGCCGAAAAGGGGGAGTCAACGCATTAGTAGTGACTGCAGAAGCAGCAGAAGAAACGGCAGTTGCAACGTCTGAGTCCCGAAGGAAATTACGCTGTACGCTCGCACGAATGGTTGTTCAATACGGAAATGGTTTGTGCAAAGGCCAATATTGGTGGGCCCTTCGATCGCGTCCCGCTACCGAGCAAAGTACAAAGCTATGCAGCTAGAACAATTTTGAACGTGCCTCGCGTCTCTTTGGTCGGCACTTATGCATGGCGTCAGAACAGCGAACAACTCGATCCAATGTGGTCCTCTCAAGAGAGAGACTTCGCCTTAGCGACTGTGGTTGAGAACGCTGAGAAGAGTTGTATAGTTTAGGGTTTATAGTGGATTATCGTCCCAAAGCGACTGGCGCTCTGAGGGTCGCCGTACGAAGGCCTCCGGAAATTTCGACCACCTAGGATTCTATAACGTGCACTGACATCGGACAGTACACGGGCCTCTAGAATTCGGTCTCCTTCGAAATCAGACCGCCGCAGCCGGGATCCAACCCGCATCTTTTGAGTCAGCAGCCAAGCGCCATAACCACTGATCGAGCGCGGCAGTCTTGAGAATAGTGGGGATAAACTTTAATGCTTTGTTCAGAGCAGATAGTCGTGAAGAAGTGAGTTCTTGCTCGAAATATTATCCTCCGATCTGTTGGCCATCAAGCCACTACAGACCTTCTTCGTTGTCAGCTGCGCACCTATGGATCCAGATATATTACACAGCCGGAAGTTAATGGGACGCCTATACAAACTTCAATCATTCTCGGACATGGCGTCGTGCGATGAGCCCCACAATTCTCCTTACGAGGCAATTCATCCACGCGACGATTTTTCGCTCGTGCCATCGGCTTATTGGTCGCGCCGACGTGCCCATAACCGGGGAGAAAAGGATAAAGGGAAAGATCTGCACAGCATTTCTGAGACTCATGAGAAGGAGGGAAGCGCACGAAATCAGAGCTACAGGAAGACAAGCCGAACATTCACGCGAGGTTCCCGGCGACAGTCCGATCAGGGAGCAACCCAAACGCGAGTACGACCATGGTCCACTTTTCTCCCCTTATTCAAATATGACTGCCGTGGTTGAGATTCCAGTTTTTTACATCGTGCTGAGCAGTAGATCGCCTCAGTCACTGCGCCATAGAAGTGGGTACCAGCGTAAACTTTGGTAACTTGCACAAGCCCTCTTAATCAATTCTCAGTGTACCGTTTGAATGCGTTAACAGCCAAACCTTCGTTATATCGATTATCAACAAACGGTACTGCACAAATAGAAACAACGTTGACAAGAGTACACAACAAGTGAAGACTAGCGACTGATCTTTATTCGAAAGAAAACACTTCTATAACTTGAAACTGTCATATCAATAACCTTCCGCAGCCCAAAAACCTGTCTTCTGTTTGTTAGAACTTGATTTATGGACATACTCGTACAATAATTTTCTTTATTTCTTAAGAAAAACGCCTCGACAAGCCCACAAACAACCTGGTCATGGCTTCTGCTCAAAACTTTTTGTTTTTGCCAGCAAAGCAAGCCTAGGCTTATTCGTGTTGCTTCCAGGCATGCGCCGCAGCGCAAGGGTAAATTTCACCCACTTCTTTACTTCATTGAAAGCTGCGGTTCTCTTAATTGGTCAAGTATACATCGGCCCATCTGACCAATGTAAACCTTTCAACAGGTTAGTGGGATTGCATACACAACACTCGTCAGATACTTGACGAATCGAGTGGCATGAAGCTTAATGGAGTCCGCCATACTCTTCTCTTCGGGCATGAACAGAGGGCCCAATGAGGCCAGCTTCCACGGGGCGGAAAATACAGTCGGCTCACCACAGCGATTCACAACATCACACAAATTTTTTGAAACCCCGTGAACATAGCGTAGCATTGCTGGCCTGATTTCTGTAGAACCCCCACTATGCCGCCACGTCCTAGCTTTGAGTTCCTGTATTAGCTTCTTTGTCACAGTCAGGGTGCCCGAAATAGGAAATCCAGCTTTCGTCTTTCTATTGACCTTATTATAGAGGCTCTTATGTAGTAGGTGTTATATCCAGGTTGAGGCAATGAAGTTAGTTATAACTGAGGTCAAAGCTCAAAGTTTCTTGTATCCGAGGTCCTGGCATAAAAGTGCATCATATCCGAGGTGGCATACTTAGGTTCTTTTAATCTGCGGTAGCACCCGAAAGTTCCTTATATCCGAGGATTACACATAAACGTTTTTTACGTCCGAGGTAACTCAGTTAAGTGCGATGTATCCAAGGTTAACGCACTAAAGTTCGTTGTCGCCCATCTGGCATACTAAGGCTCGTTACACCTAAAGTAGTATATGCTATTTTCATAGCCGGGTGGGTCAACTGGCGTTGGATACTGACATTCTGCGGTCCCTCTTGCCTCTTGTACTGACCGCTCTAATGCGAACGCATTAATGCTTCTCACGTGCATCTAGCTTAAACAAGCTACGTACCTCTGCTACAAAGAAAATTTGTCTTGCACCAATTTATTTCTTAAAGAATGGGGTCGTGGCTGAAGAGATCGTTTATTTACCCAAGCACGAACAGTACGATCCTGACTGGCTGACACACTGGCTGTAGTCTTAAAAGCTATTGTGGTTCACCACCCACAATAACTATAGAGTGAAACCTCGATCATACAAAGACCTGCCATCAGGCTTGTGGTTCTAGACATATACCGAAGATCGGGACATTTTCCCAGCAAAAATTGATTGTAAGAAACTTTAAATCCTTCTGTTGCGCAGTAGGATGTTTTAAAACATGTCTCCTGTAATTCGTTCGCAATGCAATGAACTCGTGAGGTGCGGCGCTGATCCTTAATAAGAGCGTGTTTGGTTTATTCTTCCTCAACGAAAATCATTACTTCGTTATTTACACCTAACTAGCCATGCTACAGATAACCCTCAGGATAATTTCTCCTTTGTGCCAGCAAACAATAAGTTACATGAAATGCCAAGGGCACTTGCCCGCACTGAAAGAACCATCTAATTTTAAACGGATGAGGAACAAACGCGAACGCACTAAACTGCAAAATGAAGCACACGAGATACTTACAAGGTTCTTGTGCACATAATGCTAAAGCCCACTGCTCCAATATTTACTCAGTGCACCGTGGCTGTAGGATGTGAGCTGCAGCAGTTCCAACTCTCGCTACCAACCTTGGCAATCGCCTTCCCTTTGGACGGGCCCGGAGCAGCGATTTTGCAGGCAAAAGCTACGGGATCCTACCTAGAAAAGCTTACAGCCACTTCTGGAAGAGATTTTGAAGGTAGCCGATAATGCTGAAGCTAATAGGAAATTATTTATCCCTGTACTGATTAAATTGGGGCCTGAAGTGCACCGCGCCAATGCTTTGAGAAAAGCGAGGTACGTAGCTCTTTAAGAGCGGAGTCGGTTGAGAAACTAAGCACTCCTAGAAAAGTATAAGAAGAGATGACGGAGCCTTCTTGGTAAAAATAACTGTTGAGGCCTCGTAGACTCGGTCGAAAAGTTCACTATGGTATTTGTGGAAAAAGCAAAGACTTTATGTTTGATCTCAGGATAACAGAGCAATCAGGAGAAGTGGAGGAAAAGGAAAATCGTTTTAACCTCCAATAGCGCAATATATTCGGAATCCGGGGTGTGCAACTCTGTACGATGCGATCAGAGGGATATTGAAGGGCCCCTACAACTAAAGAGATGAAAGGGCACCTACAAGATATAACCACACACAAACGCATATATCAGGTATAAATATGGGAGAAATGAGTATACGTACAGCCCGTTGGACATAAGAGAAGTGTTAATAACTGTTGAATGCATATCTTCTGCACGTGCGTAAAGAAATCTAGGGGGTAGTGGTAGAGTAAATACGTTTGTGCGCATATAATAATCGCGCATGTATGAAATTTTGTATCGTTAAAGGTAACACTTTAAAAAATGCATTTAGCGACTGACTATATATTTAGCTTATGAGATTTCACATGTACTGCCAATATTAGAGGCCGCATGGTAATACAGTGTGGTTTCCTGCCAAGTCGAAAGCATTGGTTCTGAAGAATTTCAACAAGAATGCCATGAAGAGTGCAACTTTTAACACAACACTTTCATATGCTGCACATAACGTTGCATTGTTCTGGTGAGGAATACCATGCCAGGGTGTGGTACTTTTGAGGTGTAGCTAAATAACTAACCATATAGAAAAAGGCACACTATTTATATGATTGACTATGAAAATAATTAGCTGAGGAACTGTATCCTAATTTCTCAAAGGAATCTACAGAAATGATGCCTAAGGGCGCATTGTTTGCAGCTGACTGCAGATGCCGCGTTCAAATAAAGCGTTCAAACTACTCCATCGTCTGCTAACCCGACTTCTCCTGTGCCAATCATGGGACTCATACAGGCATTTTCATATGCCTATTTTAGTTAATCCCGCTTATTTCTGTATTACTGGACGCCGCATACTCCGAGGTTTCTTCCTTTTATTTTCCGCCTTTATTTTAATTTGTCAAGCGGGTATTTCTCCCGTAATAATCGCATGAAGCCTAGTATAGCGATAGCATGCCAGTTTATTGACGAACATTCTGGCGGCATTAGCTTACCATGGCGATTTACACCTGCAATTTTCCTGTGGATATTTCCTATCATTCAAGAAATAAAATTAGACAAATTTGTTTCTAGCCTGCCCCGTTGGCCTCGTCTGCACCTCTCAGTGCATATTATTTATTATAACACCTATTAAACAAATCTATCCTGATAGAATTATTAGTACATGCACCGAACCGAATGCCGGCATCATTTGTATGCCGGCATCATTTGCAGCCGGCTTTTCTTAGCACTTCTATTTTCCCTTTTGCGGCTTTTTACTTTCTGTAATACACTGTCACACTCTGCGGTGATCAGATGGGAAGGGTAACCAACGGAGCATGCGCTTTCACTCATGAATATGGACCATGCTTTCACTCAGGATTATAGCATGCGTTTTTGCTTCCTTTGGGATTATAGCCTGCGCTTCCATTCATGAATAAACAGTATAAAGGCTTCACTCATGGTGCCATTTTAGCTTCCGTATCTCCGGTGCTGTCTGGATCGTGCATGCCTACCTTTTGTCAGCCTAAGCTTAGAAGAGCTCTCGCAGAAGGGACACTACGATCACAGCAAAGACTGCTCACATAATGGCTGAGGTAGCGCTGTTTCTTGAGCCATGATGCAGAGTACGGTTAATGAGAAAGACAGCGAAACTGGGATATCTCATAGGCATGAAGGAAAAGAAAAAAAGTGGCGTACTTCCCCAAGTTTGCTGCTGTTAGTCAGGGGCGAAAACATGACGTTGTATTCTTTGTGATAACAGCGGCGCTATGTTTTATATGAGGGCCAGCCAACAAAGTTCCCAGTCCTTAGGAAGGCAGGCCTGTTGCCAGCGGTAACAGGAGAAGGAAACACCGTTTCTGGAATGCATGCGATACGGTTTCCTCGATGTATTACATTTAAAGAAAGACTGGGTTAGGCCGTACGCTTTCCTATATCAGAGCAAAGGGAATGCGCCGTTGATAAACGAGCAGCTGCCAAAGGCACCGAAAAAGCTACCGTGTTATCACCAGACTAGAATCTATCGGGAGACGGGGTAAAAACTGAGTAGTTATTTTCTTTAACCGCTCTACTGCGTCCGCGGGTTGGTCATGTCTTAAAGATTATGACCGTAGCCCTTCTTCCATTTCACCTTCTTTCAACGCATTAAAGGTCCAGTGCGCACTATGGCTCTCATCACAAACGGTCGTAAGCATTGGAGTTGGCTAGATCCCCAAGGGCCAAAAATGTATACCCTTTGTGCGTTTGCAGCACCCTTAATAGCGGAACAAGCAGAGCAATAAAGCTGCGACAAAGTGGCCCCTATGGGCACGCTCTGTCAGTACTGACATTTCTTTGAAACTGCGCGAATGAACAGCGTTTACGGCGTATGATTTTACCACAAAGCAGCATTTTAATTCTTTCGACTGAAGCCTCACTCACACTACGCTGTCTTTCTTTTTCTCGACATTTTTGTCCCTGCAGCTCCCGCATACAACTCAGGAAGAGTAGGCCGACATGTCGCTACTTTTTCTCGCACATTTTTTTTTAAGATCTTCCTGAAAGCACTAATCGATGCAAATGAGAAAGCCTCCCTCGAAAACAAAAAGAAGAAAAAGCATTAAAGGTCGGTGAAAGCAAAGGAAAAAGCCTGAAACAACATGAAAACTTTTCACGCTGCAAGAAAACCCGAATTCATCTGGTCTCTCCAAAAGCCTTTTCGAAGCCCATTATGCGCGATGAATGGGAAGAAATGAACATCAGAAGCGGATTGCGCGCGCTTCCTCCAGAAAAAAAAAGAATTAAGGGGAAAGTCACGGAGAAAAAGATCGGTTTCAATGCCCGCCGAAGTAGCCTCGATTTAGGCCACCACATCCTATCTGCGAAGGCAACGCATGAACTGTCAGACAAGACAATTGAATTGGGAACCTAAAAGCGAGAACAGTTAAAATGAGGGAGGCTGTGAATTAGCGCACTTGATTTTTATTTCGAGGTCACGAAGGCGGGGATGTGCTAATTCAACGTATTTGTTTGTCTTAAGCAGGTCATTCCATTGTATTTTTTTTTTGCATCAAAGTTATAATGTTCACATTTCATTCGACTCTAATGCTACATGAATCAATGCGCACGCATGACATGTACATCGCAATGAGTATGCTTGGCTCTGGAATCCGCGTTAGCGATCGTCTTTGTATATTGAAGACGTATTGTTGAGGCCGAAGAACTTTTTTTCCGCGCATGCATTACGCGTTTTATTCTGTATTCTACTGCAATATTTCTTCACGGCACCCTGCAACTTACTTTGAACTGTCCTGGAATACAAAGAAGTCTCCATTACATTAAAAATAATATGTGCTTCAAACGCCTAACTTCCATCACGTAAGTTCTCTGTGTGCATTTGCGTGAGGAGCTGATTTACAGAAAGGCTGCTGCAGTGGGCCTACTCAGGCCCACTGCAGCAGCCTTTTCCAAGACTGATAAATACTCGCCTGAAATTATTATGTAGCACGGCGATGAGGGCAGGTCTCCAGCCGAAACTTCAGTAAACACTTGTTATGTTTTTGAGCGTGTAAAAGTCTTTTTATATAACATCGGGTTCACCAATGGCGAAACCGGTTGCCCTGGTGATGGCAAGCTTGCGACACTCACTTGCAGGCACCGGCGAAATCGCTGAGGGTAGGCCAGTGCAGCTTTTGCTACAAAACTGAACACGCCTTCAAGGCGACAGCTTTAAAGAGCTCGTGTCGCAGAGAGTCCGGCGTCGCCAGCGTCGGCATCATGGACCGTGTGGGAAAAATCCACGATACATCCCCACAGAAGCAACCTAACAGGCACGTGGGCCAGCTTGGTCGCGTAACCTTGGCGCGTCAGCACTACCTGCGCATCGCATTTTGAGCGATCTGAGCACCGTGGCCAGTGGCAGTCAAATTAATAATGATTGGTCGCTAGCGATTGCTCGGCAAGAACAACCTGAGACGCACAAGCCCCACCGGTGGCAGTGCCTGCCATCGCAGGACAGTAGTGCATCGCTTAACAGCTGCACCATTGTGCAGCAGTGCACTGTGCCAGGAGTGATAGGAGGACTCTGAGGGATATATGAATATTAAGCAAAAGAATGGCCAGTTCTGCTTAGATCGGTATTACCACATTAATCTATCTCGTCGTACTCTTACGGCGGAGCTTAAGTGTCCCAACCTATTTTTTTTTTTGCTCGTTATAGGCTTCGTGCTGGCGTAAAAAAATCTCACGTTGTACGTTGCCATTTTCCGTCAAAACACACGCATGTGCATCTGGGATTGTTATTTTTCTTGTTACTTTAAAATACGTTTGTTAAGGCAGCAAGCAGGTTGGTTAGTCACTAGACCTTAATGAAGATCATAAGCCTACTACATGCGCATAAGCCTTAAAAACGTTCATTTCTTTTTTTTTACTTCGAATGCGTTGATACTCTGAACATCGGTGTACATTCTTAGTATATGATTAGCGAGGCGAGGCGTCAGTAATGGTCCTAGCGTGGACTTGCTGCTTGTGAAGTTCTGAGCGAAGAAGGGTGCACATGCGCCAAGAGTTTCTCTGAACCAACGGAAATTACGTTCGTGATCACTTAATCAAACAGTGATAACCACAGAGCACTCAAGGTTCAATATCACATCAGTACGCTCTCAAAAGAAGTACACCTCATGGACCGCGCAAAGGAAAGCAATAGCGGTGCCTGCGTTATTAAAATCGGTGCCCGAGAGATGATAGATATCCCGTAACGGCAATTTAATTTCCGGGAGGCACTGGGAGCAAGACGATACAGGAGCCTCTCAGTAAAAACAAACACAAACGCTCCTTTTCGGACGCTGCTGACGTGGCCCCGGGGACAGCAGATAGCTTATATAGCCAGCGGCGTGAACCGAGCTCACTCCACCGCATAAAGAACTCAGAAAAACCGAAGATCGTCGTGGTCAGTCAAGCTGCTGCCTAATCATCCACATCCGCCTACTTGAGAAGGGGGAAAAGACGTTTTTGATCCTCACACGGGAGTCTCAGCTGAACGATCGCAGGGGTTCCTGAATAAAAATACATGGAAACCATTACTAAAGAACGACAAAATATCGAAACGTTTTTGAGTGCCGACTAAGCTTGCAAATGCGAAATATGATCGGCTTCTTCGGCGGCCTTTCGGTACTTTGACAGGGGGTGACCTCTTACAGGGGATCACGTTTATGCGCTGGATTTCTAGAGACTAAATATGCTGTTGACGACATTTGAGGATTTTTTTATTCCTTTGACTGAAGCAGTGGGTTTTTTAGGGATGATATGTTTTTCCATACAAGCTAATTAATTCTTGGCGTGCATTCGGTAAACCTTCCACAGCCATGGCAATGCGTCTAACCTGTATGAACAAGGTAGAATAGCGCAATATGGCACATAAGGAAATATTATGTTTTGCATCACATGCGACCACCGTCGATAGATGTTCATTATCAATAGTGCGACGTATTTTGCGCAGCCTTTTAGCAATTTCAATGCAACAGCTCTATCAAGGGCCAATAGCACTAACAAGCGGAGCAAAGCCATACTTCCAATTTTGCTGTGTAAAGACTATGAGATCCATCAAGCGAAACTACCTGCGTGAATCTCTGCATGGCCTCAGGCATATACAGCAAACCGAGCGCGAGCAACTTCCCCCGACAAGAGGACAAAGTCATTTGAATGGGCAGAAGATAGAATGTTTCCAGTCCTCAGCCGACGAGAGGACAGAGGGACAATCTGGAGCGACTGAGGTGCAGCGGCGTAGTGTGCTTGTGTATATACTCCCGCAGGAAGCAGAGGCATTTAGCGTAGCGACTACTACCAGGCTACCTTGTATCGCTCGTCACCTGTGGCAGCACCAGTGCCAGAGCGCACGGACAGATGGCGCTAGGTATCTCAACATGGTGTCTGATGGAAGTCTAAGCAGTGCGAAGAAGCAGCTCTGCACTTGTGAAGTCGACTGTGGTGCCGCGTGGTGCCGCAAGCGAGAGCACGTCATCGGCTGATGCAACCCTGGACGTCAAGAACGGCGAAAGGTATACCTGTACAATTCACTTAATGTAAAATCATAATGAAATCATCAGTAATCTTTGAAAGATGGCCAAAGTACAGCAAAATTAATAATCTCTGTTTCCAGGCAGTCAGATGCGGCATAAGAGAAAAGCAACAAAAAGAACAAAATGATTCTAAACGTGCAATCTTTATTGCATCAGGCCACCTAAGTGACTGTGGTTTCTTTATATTTACTATTCTAACGGGTGGTGTCCTACTTCACAAATAGAGACTTTCTTTGTACCGCTATGCAAACACTTCTACAATCTAATACGAAGAACAGTTTTAATTTCGAGGATTTTTTATGTTTGCCTTCTGCCGTTGCCGCAGTCGTTAATCCGCATCTGGGATGCAGTCTAGGAAGTTGGTATGGTGATTTCTTTTAAAGTTTGCAGATTTGTATTTAAAAAAATTATTAGAGATTTCTCTGTGCGCTCTGTGCACGTGGGTTGTCGATGGAGGTGGGCAGCACGTACTTGATGAAAATTAATAATTAGACAATTCATGAAACAAAATTCAACAAAATATATTTTGAGGGGCACTATTATATGCGAAATTGGAGACTGTCAACATTAAAGGTGAGCGCTTTTAAAATTTTCTTAATAGGAAACGTGATTCGAAATATCGAATGTGAAATATACACTTTTACACGCTGATTGTGTTGGCTTTGCAGCATTGGGCATTTATAAAATGCGTCGATATCATTTCTCATGAATCAATTACAGACGCCACTTTCGTATTTAAATGTGTAGAAGTCAACATGATTTTGGCGACTACACCACTTGAAACGATGTCATTTGATAGATATGCAATACGCGAAAGGCCCTCGAACAATTTTTCAAATGCACATTTTGGCGTTAGAACTACACTGCCAAATCAGAGAATTTAAAAAGAAGTTTCATCTTTGATGTCATCGGCTTTTACTTCGTAATATAATAGTAGAGCGTAAAACCAATTATCAAAAATTTGATTACTTATTTGTAGGTAATTAACTGAGTATCATAATGCTTCATAACTCACGTGATGTCCGCATGGTTGTACAATCCACCTGCAAGGACCATACCAGCGTATATCTCGGAGGTTTTAAAATAAAAATCTTTAAATGTTAAAAAAGGTACCTGGAAAAGCTCTAGCACAAATCTCTGGTCTGCATTGCAAACCTACTTGTCTCTATTTCGTACTTCCCCGAAATTCATTCTATGGAAACGAGTATTGTCAACCCAAATCCAACAGATACATTAACGTGCCTACGATAACTATGGCGCAGTTTTCTTTCAGACTTAAAGGTGGCGCTTTAACCCATCTGATTTTGTTACTTTATTGAATTATATAAAATTGAATCAGAGATGAAATGATAGCGGTTAAAACTGAGACCGCATGCCATAGCAGCTTAGCTAGCCGCCAGCATGGTTACGCGACCAAAGCAAGCAGAATGTGGCTGCGTCAGGAAAGAGTCTGGGAGAGTAATGAATCCCCGACTTCTTCAGCCACTTTTTATAGCAAGCAGTGATATTCAATGGCGTACTGGCAGCTGAGTGCCGCAGCGCCACGCAGCCATCACCAGGCTCTTAAATTGAACCCCAATATAGTTAACTAGTTAGTTAATTTCTAATAGTGAGCTTGATAACCACTCCTGAAAGCCTTCTGGTTTCAGTTAGAGATTTGTATCTGGCCGTTGTTAATAGATACACCACTTTTAAAACCCCGAAGGCATGATTACCATCAGCTTTGTATGTTCAGAAATTTAGGCTATCCGTGCGCATTTTGAGAGCCCTGCGTCTATGTATCGAGCACACAAATGCCAACGAGTACACAGGATATATCCTTGCATATCCAGGACATGCATACGCAGGATATATCCTTCTCTTGTACGATGGTTTTTCACTATTTTTGTTATAAGTGTCCTTCAATGTATTGTATACTGAACAAAACCTCTTTATAATATTCTTGCATATTATTGTACGTATCACACTGTGTTAATGTTGTGATTATATTGGCATAATTTATCCACATTTGTTTTATGTGACTGACATTCTTGTTATGCGCAAATTGTATTGCACTTCCGTCGACTGCAGAGGGACAGAGGCCTCGTCAGGCGCCACAGCCTTTAGCCTCTGCCGCTGCAGCAGATGCTATAACTGCTCTGCTCAAATAAATCTTTTCAATTCTTTTCAAAAAAAAATTTCGGTGAACCTTTGGAGAAATATTCTCTGCCAAGCAGAAATTATATATAGGAAGGTGATGAAAACCTAACAAAGTTATCTAAGTGCTCAACCACTTTTCTGTGAACCTTTCTCTGGGGTGCACGAAGCTAAAATTCAGTCACACATAGTTCAATTTTGGAACACTTCACAGAGACGCTCGATTCGGCACTCAGCGCAGCACGGTACAGCACCGCTTAAGCTTTGATTTTTACTTCTACTTTTTTATAGTGCAATCCCATTTCCTCTATTATAGCAGAGTAAGGGAAGAAATAGGAGGAGGAGGTAGAAGAGGAAAGGTAGGGAGGTTAACCGGAAGTTGTAAAGGGTGAGGAAAAAAATCGAACAGTGCAAAATAGAAGCACAAACGCAATAATGCTTAAAAATGCACTATATAAACAACACAAATTTTAAAAGTATGTATCTACATAAGAAAGCTGGTTTGTGACTTGATCACTGGATCACTAGCAGCACTTCCAGGGCTTCTGGCGTCACCTAGCTCCTTTTGCAGTCAATTTATGAGGTCCAAGGGGCTTCCGTCAGTTCAGTGCAAAGAATACATTCGCTTTACAATTTAATAACCCGACAGTGTGAGAGTGGACGTTCAAAGGAAAAGCCCGTCGCGTTCTTCCGCTAATTCAGCATTGGTCGAGAGGGCTGGGACGTCACACGTTGAGCTTGAATGAAAGCGAATAAAACTCGAGGTAAATTGCGACTTTGAGGTCGTAAAGAAGCTGAAGTTTCACTATAAAATTTCAGGATGTAAAGTAAATTATTTATGCTGAAAAGAAAATTGAGACATTTAGTTCGGAATCGAAGCCATGACCCTTGGCTTGCGTGTCAGACATGATACCCTTGGACACTC
The DNA here is from genome assembly GCF_055824585.1 of Amblyomma mixtum. NCBI lineage: Eukaryota > Metazoa > Arthropoda > Arachnida > Ixodida > Ixodidae > Amblyomma > Amblyomma mixtum. Next base: position 249,352,255 of record NC_143012.1, read on the forward strand.
AGGCAAGTTCAGTCGACTGATTAAAGAGAGACCTTCTGTGTCTTAGGATCTATAATGTGTCTAGTACGCCTACTCCCGTGTGCTAATAATTAAAAAGAGGTAATCAATGGGAAAGAGAGTAGCAAATAGTTATTAATGCTGTCACGCCATACTCTTAAGGCGGAGCTTTAGTGGCTTCCTAATTTTTCCAGGTTTTGTGATGTATGACTCCTTCCACCCAGTCCTGCATTGACCATCTCACTAGGATGGGCTCTTTTTATTCCCAATGCGCAGCCGCTCCTCGTATGCAAATGAAGCCCCGGGAAAAAGCTTTAGAGGTTAGTTGAAAGTAGCTGAGAGATGATGTAATTTGGACTTCGTTGCATAGCGTTAACCATCGAAACACATAAAAGATGGAAAAGAAGGAAAGCAAATTAATCTTGCCAGTTTTCTACACCAAGGTCACCCATTAAAAAAATGAAAGCGTTTGAGGTAGGTTACGTAGTTTTTTTTTCTTGTACTTAAGGATGAGAGCAGACTCCAGATAAAGTGACGGCGGCATTATTAGGTCCATCTTGAAATAAAAGACAGTGAAAAAGGGCTAAATGCATACAGTTGACAGTTCAACATAAAAGGCGGAGAGTGTCAGATTAACAGGATTTTCAATGCTATGCACTCAAAATCACTTTCTGTAAAGTGAAGTGCAGCAGGTTCTCATTTCGATAACCGCTACAGCACGCAGTTCTGACTCGGATTGGAAATGCGCCAGTTATGTGTTTAACTTTAAATAAAAAATGAATGGGCAAATAAAGTTTGATTTATTGGGATTTAATGTCCCAAAGCGACTCAGGCTATGAGGGACGCCGTAGTGAAGGGCTCCGGAAATTTCGACCACCCGGGTTCTTTAACGTGCACTGACATCGCAGAGTACATGGGCCCCTAGAATTGTATCTCTATATAAATTCAGCCCCCGCGGTCGAGATCGAACCCGCGTCTTTTGGGCCAGCAGCCGAGTGCCGTAACCACTGAGCCACCGCGGCGGGTTGGCAAATAAAGTACCGACACAAAAACAGCCGGCCTTTTCCTATTGTTCACTAATTGTGGGCCCCGTAACTGCGATTCACAAGAATGCATAATAGGCCTAGCAATATTGATCCTGATTGCCTTGTTTCTATTAAGAGACTACAAGCACACATTACAAGCATATATTACATACGGATAGCTCAGTATCCGGTTAAGCTTGCCCTTTTCTTTGCAATAGTGACTTTGAAAGAACGTTTATCGCATTGTCAAAAAGCGGCGTTCTCTGTCTACTATCCCGTAAAGTACGGCGCACGAGAAAGAGGATAAACATTCCCACAGCACCTTTGTGAGTATTCTGTGCCTAAGCGCTCTGTTGTTAGGCTTGTTAGGCTAAGTGCCTAACAACTCTCCTCGGCAAGATGGAAACGGCTCGCACAGGACGGAGCTTAACACTGTCCAATTACTAGAGCTAAACGTCGTCCGTAAGCTTTCTAGTAATAGGCTGGGGAAGCAGTGACCCTAACTGCTAATCCGAAACAAGCTAAAAACGAAAAAAAAAGTGGAGACAATTCAGTCTCGTTCCTACAGTCCCGTAAAATTAGCCCAACACAACTTGCTAAGTGCAGAGCCAGCTGCTGCTATCTTCAGCTTTAGGCTAAGAACCGCCCCTAAGCTTGGATATCTGCCATCATTCTGAGGCCGTCGACAACAAGGAGATTAACACGGTTCAGTGACCTTATCCTCGATGTTGGCGGGTGCTTAGTTGTTGCCTTGGAGACCAGTATTTTTATAGCAATCAGATGAGATTGTGCGGTGACACTTAAGGATAGGCTCACATAGATCGTGCTCAGTGTCAGGGAATTCTGGAGTCCTGCCAGGTAAACAAAGAAGTATAGTCTAGTAGGCCAAAGGAAATAAAATGAGAGGTTAAAATTAATTTCTTCGTAGTTTTCTCAACGGACAACTAACGTTCACATGTGCGACAATGTATGTGCTTCAGCAAATGCGTACTAGATTATGTGCATGCACATCTACAGACCACTGAGCCTTTTGTTGCAGGAATTGAATACGCAGACCAGAAGCATCATTTCACCACCCATCACACGAAAGCCAATGCTTATGTCTATTTTATGCTGGTAGGCTGATCCGTTCACTAACAGGGGAAAAGTCGACTCCTGTCGGCATCACGCATCTAATACCTTTCACACCCTCCTCTCTCCCCTTCCACCGTTCGCGATGTAATGTGCTTATGTCAAGTATCAAGAAATCGAAATTAGGGCGATATGTGAGCATCAAACATTTACATTCTTAAATGTAAATTCTGCAGCTGTTCGTTCAAGAAAAGGTGCTGAAGAAAAAAGTATACTTTAGTGACTAAAGCATTAAATTAGCGTTACCACTTTTAAATGGTGAACAGGCTCGAGTGTTTTTTTTTTGTAATTATCTCCGAACTCGTTGTTGTATTTTTCCTTATATTATACCATAAAAATGAAGAATGTGGTGCGGTTGGCCTGTGAACTGGAGTGCACTAAACTAGTTTTCTGTATATGGAATATAATAACAAAATTTATACGCAGGAAAAGCCTGCAAATTGATTGCTCCTTCTTTCTGTCCTTCCTATGTTTATTATTATGTCATATTTTATACAGGTGCATGTGTAAGCTTTACCACTGTTAGCTGTAATTTAGTGTATATGCGCCACGGTATGAAAGCTAACTGAAATCTTGAACTCGGAACTACGCTTAAATGTGAGTGTAGCAAAATGTTGCAGGTTCCGCAAGGCTTCAAGAGAAACACATAAATGCAAGCGACGCAGCCTTAATTCTTTATAAATCTAAGCAACAGGAAATTGGAAAAAAAAGGAGCGATTAGTGAAAATATATTCTAGGTTTAAGCATGAAGCACGATTTGAGATATCTATTATGAACCTTCTGTATATACGGCAGAATTGCATACCGTCAAAAAATACCGAGATATTACAATGTGAAGCCAAACTGCCAGCGCTAATTTAAAGAATTTCTCTCTTCTGCTAGCCTGTCCGTCTTCACTGCCATAAAAATAGATATATGCAGTGAACAATCCTTTCAGCGGAAGGCTTTCACTTTAGCCATCATTTATGAATAGTGGTGACTAATCTATAAATGACAAAGACAGAGGAAAAAAAAACCCTAAACCTAAAAACTGCACACGCCCGTTTAAAAGCACCACAAAAACAAACCGTGTATAGTGTTCAGATGAGTATATGCTTCAAAAAGGGGTACTTTACTTTTTCTTCCTGGTGAGAATCGGCTAAAGACCCTGAGGCTATTGACCACTCAATGCGCTCAAGTAAGGCCTGGCTAGGGTACTTTGAACATCAGTCGCAGTTTTGAAAAAGACAAGCCTGTCATACGAGCGGCAGTAAGTGTGTATTATCGCTTACGTTTTTTTTTTCAGTCTTGAGATTATTTGACGCTAGATCAATCTTTGCTCTAAACAAAGTTTCAGTTACCTTTTTCAGACCTCTGATGAATATCGGCTCCACTGGTTGGTACAATTTTGCTTAATGAGTAGTGCCCCGTTTTCATCACAAATCTTTGCCAATTAACAAAAAAAGAAAATATGAATACACCAGCCAGTGGCATTAGCAAAATCAAATACTATGCGTTACATCTTTCCCGTTCAGTATCACATTTGTGGAGAGAAACTAATTAAGCAAGTATTCTTCGTTAGCCGTTCTAACTAAACCTAGCCACTGCCAGCGGTTTTTTATTTAACCACGGTGCGGGTAGCGCTGCAGTTAAACTTCGATAGCCGCAGCCGGACTCTCACCCACGGTGCTCGACTCAGAAGATCGACTCAATCAATCAATCAATCAATCAATCAATCAATCAATCAATCAATCAATCAATCAATCAATCAATCAATCAATCAATCAATCAATCAATCAATCAATCAATCAATCAATCAACATTATTTTCTTAAAGACCCCTTTTTAAGCGCATTATATAATGGGTGCGTGCAATGTTTGGTGCGACAGAAATTAATCATGCGTTATGATGCTGACAATTAGCTGTAGGCTTTGCACGCGAAGTTCACGGGGCAGGTTATTGTTGCATTGTGTAATATGGACCCTGTCTAATGTTATATTGAGGGCCGCGTACTCGGGGTCATTCAGGAGCAAGGCTCAGAGGTTGCGTTGCAAAGAGACGGTGCGTTTACGAGTGCGACCACAGCCTTTTTAAAGAGATAGCGTTAAAGGCCCCGTTACGAATAAAATTCCGCGCCGGCGTTGTGAGTGATAAATAGGCTTCCTAAAGCAGCCATCCCCGGAGTAGCAACTTAGGTCACGTGATCTTGTGGGGTCATCACAACCTACACAACGGATTTTGAGCAAACTAACCACCCTGGCAGGGGGCACTTAAATTAATGGTTGATCGTGAGAAGTTACTTCGGAAGAGCAAGAGCAACTAGGGCCGCACGAACCCCACCAGTGGCAGCAGATGCCATCGTGGGGCATCGGCGCATTCCTTAGCTGCTGCATCAGAATGACCTATTCTGCATGTATGGGCATTAACTCACTAACGATATCGCGTTAATGTTATCATTAACGCTATCCTTGAGGCGTCATGTCCGGGAAAGGAGAGAGCCAGATTGTCTCATTTCAACTATCTGGTAAGCAGAGAACCATTGCCAACGTTAGAGACAGCACGGCATTCATATTTCACTGTATATAAACAACAAAATCGGTGCATTATGCTAGCCGTAAAAGCAAAGGAAAGCTAATTGCGTGCCTTAGAAAGAGAAAAAAAAAAGAATTACGACTGAGTACCACTCTTTCAGTACAACTGTGCGCCCAACACTCTATCTCCTTGTAACCTATCGATTTATTTCGGACCAAACAAAAAAGTATCACTCCATATGCTCTAAGTGCTTTCGCATACATTGTTGTGAAACTTGGAGAATGCAAGATGAACTAGCGCTGAATGTGCTCTTTTCTCTTCTGGTCTAGGATGGCACGAAGCTTGTGGCTCCCTTGCGCCCGGAATCCAGCTCCTCGAGCACTTAATATCAAAGATGCACAGCTGAGAAGCCGCGGTACTCGACCCTCACGAGACCCGTAGGAAGGACTTCCGGCCACTCCTTCCGTTAAAAATTTATATTTTTCCTTTCATCGTTGTTTCTCTTTATTACTAGAGTCGGCAGAGTGAACGGCCAAAAATCGTAAGAAGTGAAAACGAAAGAAGGAAGTATTTTGTCCTATCTGTTTCACTCTTTCAGGACGTCTCTATATGAAAAAACGAAGTGAAGAAAAACCGAAAAGGGGAAACAACGCAGAAGGGACAGTAGAGCATAAACAGCTCGGCGTAAAGGTGTCGTTCCCGTGAGGGCAAAAGCGGGCCGAATCCGTAAAGAAATCCCAAGAGGCTCGCTGTTCTCGTACGCATTTCCGACCGTCTTCGCGTTCACGGAACAGCAGAAGACGACGACAACACAATGCGAAAGTTTGGGCAAGAACAGGCTGGTGAAGAAAGGTCGACATAGAAGTAACGAAGCACCAGTGTATCAGCTCAAGCTGTATGGGCTGGGGGCCTAGTGCTAAGGGTCATCTGGTTCGCGGAAGTCCAAATGGACGAGCGTAAGCCGGCTAGCCCGAGTAATTATTAGATTACCTCCTGAAATAATGTATTTGTTTTCTACCTGACATACGCGTGAAAAGGAACATGAAAGAGCACAGTTCAACAGCATGAATAATGCCACTTTTACGATGTCATTTCTGCGGCTAGTACGGTTCTGTTTCGGTGCGTAGCGAGGACAATTCAATGAGTTGAGGAGTGGCTAGGCTTGTATATCAGTGCTGTTACAAAATTTTTAACATGTATCATTACGGTGGGCGACTATGCCGGAAGTGCAGTGTCCTGAAGAATGTAGCGTATTCTTATTCATGCAAAGAAAAGTAGAGCAAGAAGGACAAGGTCTGAGCAAGATGGACACAAGTAACGCTCTGCGTGCCCGTTTTTTTTTCAGTCCTTGTCTTTTTTTTGCTCTACGTTTTTTCTCTGAATCACGATCCAAAAATACCAAACATTCTTATCCTCAATCTTGTAAAAAGTTTTAGCGCACAGAGACGCAGATCACAAAACGACACACACACATACGAGGGCTTATGCATGCGTGTGTGTCGTTTTTCTCGTGGTTAGTGTCCCTTTGCGCTAAATCTTCTTACAAGATAAATATGCACAAACTCGCCCGAAAAGAAGTTTTAATCCATTCTTATCCTAATGGCCTCGGCCATCAATTTCGCGCAAAAGGACCTCCCCAGAGTACTTCCATCTGTTGACCATGCTCAGAAGGATTGTAAATAGAGGCAGTATTTTCTAAGAAGGCTAAATCTGCCCTAATCGGACGAGCAGCACCTTCTCAATCGGCATGCCCACTGGTTGCAGCTAGGAAAGATTTCTGGGAGTGGCTTAAACTGGCCATCGGGTCGAAGGCTACTGAAACATCTACTCCACTCTATCGCTGCTTGTACTCGCACTGAGGAGCTAGCGGGTCACTCTGCATATAAAGTACCATGTACACTTATTTTTGCTTTGCTACCTGGCTTCAGAAAATTAAGGGTTGTCCTTGACCGCTCCGTTCGAAAGAAAATTTCAGCGAGCTGGTCGAGGGTGCAACATAAACAAGCCAAGTAAAGAAATTAAACACAGAGAAACAGCTGCTCACCACAGCTTAAAAAAGAAAAAGTCAACAGTTCCACCAAAGACGAGAGAAGTTAACATAGTAGTCGACAGCCTCTAGCTGACAACAACGCCTTTTTGTTCACGGCCAGGCACGCGCTCATATCCACACAAAGAAGTGCAGGCAGTCACACCAATAAATGCGAGCGATTTGGATCAATGAGGCTACGGCGATAACGACTCCACTGATACGGTCGTGTTGCCCGCTCGGCTCTCGCCAGCCGAAAGTCGGCTCCCGAAGCAAAGTCAGAGGAGGGATGCAACGTGATCGAGCACAGAGGTAAAGAGGGGACACATTTTCACTCAGATTAGGCTAACGCCACGTCTGCCGGACGACTCGGCGGCAGCTCACCGACATCGGGCATTAGCGCAGACATGGTACTGTGCTGATATCAACACTTGGGCGGAGACTTGCATGAGAAATGTCCCGCAGATTCCCGAGAATTTGTCCTCTAGTGCCTACGATTCGAGTTGACACGAAAGCAAGTAGTGTGTCCTGCAGGGCAGTAAGCGAGCAGTTTCGATTTTTATTTAAGGTTTTTTTCGTACTGAGAATTTCAATCACACAAAATCAAAAGAAGCAAAACGCCTCAAAAGTAGTGGACAGTTGAGCGCGGAAATCTCGTTGCATAACACAGTCATGTACTTGGGACCATGATTTTTCAACCAGTTTTTCAAAACTCCGGCCACTGAGCTGTTGTGCCTGCATGCTTAGTGTTGCATACTTGTGTGGGCACTCTGCTGATGTCAAAGAACAAATAAGGGCTTCTGTAGAATACTGTGATTAAATAACACATGCAAGCCATCAAGGCCCACGCTGTGTGAGAAGCATGAACGTGTCTCTGAGTGGAGAATCACCGGAGGCCGACGTGTGTGGTGGCTACCCAAATGCCGAAGACTGCTATGCCGGCTGAGTCCTCGGCATCGGTGACAGGCTGTGCAAACATAGAAAGAACTTGAAGCATACCAAGTGCTAAACGACGCTGCAGAACGACTCGATCCGTATTAGGTAGGAATGCAGCGCTCAAGGCCAATCATGAAACGAAGCATAAACAACTGGCCGCGCATATTGCGATAACAAGAATGACGAGCCTCTGGAGAAGCTGAATGCTAGACGGTCTTGTGAGAGCTATCAAGGGAAGAGTCCCTTACATTAAATAATACAGGGCTAGCAGTTCTCGTAGTTAAAATCCACCGCGGCCGTAAATTTTCAATCAAGAATTTCTGACCTGAGATCCTTATCAAGCATTCTCTGCCTCGGTTTGGCATGCTATTTGAGTTAGTATCTGCCCTGTGCACCCACCGTGGTGGCTCAGTGGTTATGGCGCTCGGCTGCTGACCCAAAAGACGCGGGTTCGATCTCGGCCACGACGGCTGAATTTCGATGGAGGCTAAATTCTAGAGGCCCGTGTACTGTGGGATATTGGTGCACGTTAAAGAACCCCAGGTGGTCGAAATTTCTGGAGCCCTTCACTACGGCGTTCCTGATAGCCTGAGTCGCTTTGGGACTTTAAACCCCAATAAATCAAACGGAATTCTCTGTGTGCACTAATATTTCTTTCAGCTCCTGGGTTTCATCTAACGAAGCTTCGTGACTTCCCTCTAAGGAAATTTATTATTATTATCTTTTGTCGATCTACAAGCACCTTTTTTTTTAAGCATCGTTGGTGACGCCTTGCAAAGGGATCCACTTCTATTCCTTTGCCTCCCTGAGCGCCAGGGCCCCACAGGCCGACGTCGTTTCTTTTTTTTTTTTTTTGAACCTTGATTTGGCTTCATTCGGACCTTTTGGTAGAGATCTGCCTACGGGCGCTGCCGAAAGCAACCAGTAAAAGTACCATTTTGGGTGCGTCCACATAATGATTTTGTGACGAATGTTACGCGGCTGGCCGCCGCGTAACATTTGGTGTGAGGTGCTGGGGTCCCTTCATCGCCATCCTGGTCACGGAGCTTCAGCATCCTGGGCCTGCCGTGGACGTCGGCCGTGAGTACCTGGTCAGCGCCGCACGGCCGTGCCCCAGCCCGCCCGACCTGAACCGACCTCGACGCTCACCCCAGCCCCGTCCCCCGCCCAGACCACACGACACGACGACCCAAGACCCGACGGACCCAAGACCCCACTGACCCAAGACCCCACTGACCCAAGACCCCACCGACCCAAGACCCCACCGACCCAAGACCCCACCGACCCAAGACCCAAACATGAAGACACCGCCCCCCTGCCCCTGCCGTTCGGTGCGTCCAGAGACCTCGGCCGTCAGCTCCTGGCACCCTACGGCGCGGATGCTCCGTGGCCCGGGACTCATTCTCTCATCTTTCTCATCGTGGCGGCCAGCACTGCACCATCTTCTACATATTGTTCGATCCTTCACTCAAGACCATCGCCATTTCGCCGTCTGTTCATCACCGATCGGGACGATCGCTCGGAGGCCCCGGGTAGTGTGACGAAGACGAAGCTGGCAGTGGCGCGGGACGGAGCGCCCGCGCTAGGCTAGCAGCCATTAAAATCATCTCATAGCCATGGTTCACCACGTCTCATTCTTCGGCTGGCCGCCGCGTAACAATATAGAGACTGCCTCTCTTAAGGCTGCAATACACGTATGATGTGTACTTACAATACCTTGATCTATTTCACTGCTCGCTGTATTCCTTCGAATGTCGTTGCTAACCTCGTACAATGGCACATGCCCGCAAAGGGTGATCGGCCAAGAATTGGGGTGCACAGTTTCTCAGGGGAATTTTTTCATACCCAAAAAAGGAAATGATTGCTGGGGAAGAGAGAAGTAAACAGAAAGAAGAAACACCGAAATAAAAGGGAAATACTTAGCGCACGCAGGAGGGGCACACTGGGGAATTTCATTCAAATTTATTTGAAAAAGAAATATTAACAATAACAAGAATTCTTATAAAATAAAAAGACGCTGAGATTAATTAAAAATATTAGCAAGGTAATCGATTAGATTCCACTAAAAAAAATAATTGGCGGTAAAAACAGACCTGTGGCTGTACCCAAGTATGCTGGCGCCAAACGGCAATATGATCGAGATGCTCAAACTGAGGCCAAGCTGTTGCAGTGGTTTCTCTAAAACCGTCGTCTTATCATAGAGAAGCGTCGACAAAACAACAAGAAATGGTCTATTGATTCCTGTTCCCCACAGAATGCGCAGACGGGAGAAAGCGCCAAACCAGACCTGCGCAAACAAAAACATAAGGGTGGGATACGGCTGCGCAGCCTAGATACAGAGACCTCAAACTGCCGTGAATGACATGATTTCTTGCTCCACGAATAACTGAGATGCAGGAAATTATCAGATCCTAAAGAGATCAGTTGTAATGGTTAGAAAATTACTTCTTCGAAACCTCTCAGCTGTGATGTACGCTGTAGCCGGTAGGATACGTAGCACGGGCCATTGAGGGACGCCTTTGCCAGGCTATCAGCGACTTCGCTTACTGTCACACAGCTATTACCTGGTACCCTCATCATATACACAAGGCTCAAAATGTGGAGGGAGTAATTATTGGAAGATATTTAGGAATGGAGAATCCATAGCCGAAGCAACGGACGAGCACAAAGAAAAAGAGTCTGTAAGGACAGCCATTGCAGAGAACGGTGGGTGTAGTTTGCGAAGAGCAAGCATCACAGCTAGAAACTTCGCTTGTAAAACTGGGGTGAAATCGGGAAGGCACACAGAAAACGACCAAACTAGAAGCGGGCAATATATTCCCGCCTCTGCCTTTACATCACATTGGGAGTCGTCAGTAGCAATTCGGTAGGTTTTGTCAATGGTTTTCTAATAATCTCTTTAAAATGCAGACAAGGGGGGGAGGGGGTTAAATGCTGAGGATTTTGGTGAAAATGAATGTCATCATGGACAATTTTCACCGAAGAACTACCGTTTGTGCCGGAAGTATGTTAGGCAGCAGTACATTTAAAGGTACCTCGTACAATGGCACATGCCCACAGAGGGCATGACACTCAAGTTCACAAAAGCACTTCTTGTCTTCTTCATTCATTGCGAAGCTTCCGTACCTATATATTTGCTTCGGATATGTCGTCTCTCCTAACCTATATAGTTTTAGTTCCGCCATTGCTGCTTGTCTCTGTTTTTCGCCACTGTAGAAACTGTTCTGATCTATCCTTGCATATACTGTTTCAGATTTTCTTTGCCGCTCTTTCCTTGCCCTTTTTCTATTCCCACGTTTTCTGCTTCTTTATTTATTTATCCTAATACTGTGATGTGTAATTTAATGTTTCTAGTTGTCTGATATATTTTTGTATTCTATTTCTGCTCTTCATTTTTTTTTTGCAGTCTAATATATCGGCATGTATCGTGTTTCTGCAGCAATCCTCACACATACTTATTTTTGCCTTTTTTTTCTCTAGAAATTTGCCAACCCGAAGACTTTCGCTGTTCCTTTACACTTTAAACATTTGTTTTATTTTCTGTCGATTTATTGATTCATCGACTGATTGATTGATTGATTGATTGATTGATTGATTGATTGATTGATTGATTGATTGATTGATTGATTGATTGATTGATTGATTGATTGATTGATTGATTGATTGATTGATTGATTGATTGATCGATCGATCGATCGACTGATTGATTGATTCATCGATTGATTGGAATTTCAGCTTTGCAAGGCAAGCCAAGCAAATGCCATGCCCGCCACAGGAGTCACAGTGCTTTTGCGCCACATTTGAGCTTCATGAACTGTGAAAAGCCGCTGCCGGTCGTTTGTTTACTCTTGTGTCACGCATTCGCTGCAACTTATACGAGGTCTGTTAGAAAAGTATCCGACCTTTTGCCGAAGAAAAAAAACTGGCATAACTGGAGCGTTGGAAACCTAATCGCCTTCAAAGTAGTCTCCTTGGGACTCCACATACTTCTCCCAGTGGTGATGCCACTGTTGGAAGTATTCCGAAAAGGCCCCTTTCGGAATGGAGTTTAGCTCAGCTGTCGTTGCAGCCATAATGTCCTCTCTTTTCTGAAATCGCGCTCCTTTCAATGGCCTCTTGATTTTGGGAAACAGCCAGAAGTCACAGGAGGCCATATCAGGAGAGTAAGGAGTCTGTCGAACTACAACAGTCTGGTTTTTCGCGAAAAAAGTGCGAATTTAGTGCGAGGAATGTGCAAGAGCATTGTCATGATGGATGCGCCAATTTCCGTTGACCTCAACTTCGGCCTCTTGCGCCGCACAGCACCACGCAGGCGACGAAGGACATCCCTGTCGTATTCTTTTGGTCAATGTTTACTTTGTAGGGTGCGTACGCGTATTGTTCCACACAGAGGGAGTCAAAGAAAGCAGTCAGCATCACTCTGACATTGCTGCGCACTTGGCGGTATTTCTTTGGTCTTGGTGACGTGGAATGCTGCCATTGCGACGACTGGGATTTGGTTTCCGGGTCGTACCTGTACACCCCGGACTCGTCACCAGCGATTATGGTGTTGATGAAGTCGGGGTCACTGTTTGTGGAATCCAGCATGTCCTGTGAGACTTCAACACGAAGCTGCTTTTGCTCCACCGTGAGCAGCTTCGGCGCGAATTTCGCCGCAACTCTCTCCATGGCCAAATTTTCGGTGATAATGGAATGTGCGGAAAAATTGGTGATGTCCACCTCTTCCACAATTTCTCGGATAGTCACATGATGGTCCCGCGTCACCACAGCGTTCACTTCGGCAATGACCTGGTCATTTCGGCATGTTGATGGCCGACCGGAGCGTGGCTCGCTCTGCACCGATGTGCGACCGTCTTTAAACCAATTATACCACTGCTTAATCTGTGTGCTGCTCATAGCATTGTCACCGAAAGCCGTCTGAATATTCCGAATGGTTTCCACCTGGCTGTCGCCCAGTTTCTGGAAAAATTTGATGCAGTAGCGCTGCTCCTGTCGCTCCGCCATTTTCCTTGCAATAAAAAACCGACGAGAGCACTGCGCACTGCCTCACTCAAACGCTGCGTGCCAGTGACTGACGCTGTCGGTAGGCGAGAAAAAATTTGTGCATGCGCACGAAGGTTCAAGGTAGGCTTGTGCAAGCGTGCTTGTTCCAAATCCATCAGGTGTTCGTAAAAAAAAATAAAGTCGTATACTTTTCTAACAGACCTCGTACATACCGAGGGGCAGTCTATACTGTGTGCAGCCACTATAAACGCGTTCTTCCACAAGCGACTGTGCGGGCATGTACACGGCTGAGCCAAGCTCACCGTTATTCTCTTCCCTTTCTCTCATTCTTTATTGCACTTCGATTCAGCTCCTTCCCCTCATTCCAACTCATTCCCCTTCTTCCTTCACCGCGACCAAGCGGTCATTAAATGTGGAAGACTGCGGACCAACAACGGGGCTTTCTGCTGCTCTTGTTCGCTTTTGCCTTTATGGGCGCCGAGAAAAGGTGTTACCTTCCTAATCGCACGGTAACCATCTTTTTGGAACACCATCTTTTTGCGCACTTTTGGTCTGGTCGGAAAAACGGCGCATTGAAAGGTGTCGTAAGGATTAGCCGTGAAATGCGCACGTGAGAAACCACAATGAAAACGACCGCGACCAGTTCATCCCCGAAATGCATGAAGTACGAAAGCCATGGTATGAAATTCACCCTCGTGCCAAGACGTTCGAATAAGAGCTAATTGCAGGTTTCTATATTTCATGATTGGTCACAATGCCATTTATAGTAATAAACTTGTGCACGGTGAAGTGTCGATGAACAATTTCTACGTTTACTTTCGAAAGGTCTCTCTACATCTTCAATTGGTGGCTGCTTGCTGGGGTTGGATTTTAATTTATCAAGAGCAGTCTGCTCACTGAGCAATAAATTAGTTTATCCGGCTTTAAGCCAATACAAGACAATTTCAGTTCTTTAAAGCGGTTAGTGCCCTATATAACCGTCGTGAATGAATACCTTTCTTTAGAGAAGCTTGCATTTCGACACACTCGCATCACGCTCTTAGAGGAACATTGAGGCCAACGTGGAAGCCGTGGTTTATTATTGGAGAAAAGTGAGTGTTATTTATACATTAAATAAGCTGCATGCGTGACACTTGAAAGGTTCTATCCTCGTACGGGTGCAAGAACCATTTCTTCTCTGCTCACATGCTCCTGAAAAAGAGTGGCCAAGTTGAAACCACGACACTGACCCTTTCTGAAGATTTTTGTCAAGGCTTCTTTCTCTTTTCTGTTTTTGTATCACTCTCAATTCATTCCATGCTTTCTCTTCGTTTGCTAAGGTGTACTTTATCTTATTCCTCAAATTTATTCAGTTCCATTTCCTTCTTTTCGCTTCTGAAAAATTCCTGAGGTATGCAGCAATCACACTTTAAACAAATGTCGCTACCGTTATTTTTATTTATTACACTTTGGTTTTATCTGCTACAGATACTGCTTCAGTCTTACGAAAGTGTGTTTGTATACAGCATAATTTAAGCACCTGCAGAACGACGAGCACTCGCGAAGTTTTGTAAAGCAACCTCTTCCTGATTCGTTTGTTCAAGAGCAGCCTGGATCTTCCCACGGCAGCCCCTAGAAAATATATCCATGTAAAAGAATAACGCCGCACTGACACCTTCTGGTTCCTCGACATCGCCGCTACAAAGTACCGCATCCAGGGACAAAGAAGGCTCTAGGGGCTTTGCGACACGCTATCTTGCTTTTGTAACCAAAGCAGAGAAGAATACAAGCAAAACTGCAATGTTTCCTCTGGTGCGCTGTTATCGATCGACGGGATATCCCAAAGAACCAAAGGAGCATTGTGACCTTTCTTGGTTCTCCTGTAGGAACAAAACACCAACGTGAAAGTAATAACGAACTACCTCAGGCCTTCTACAGTACGAAAAAGAGCGGAGAACAGTATTCGGCCTTTTGTGTTCTATTTTTCGCTTTGCTGACTCTTTCATGGCCCATGCGTTTTTCTTGAACGGAGGCTGAAATAAGTCAAGCAATGGTGGTGATCTATCGCCAAGAGCAAATAAAAGACGTGGATTCTGCAGGTGCATCTTCTACGTGAGACCTGCAATCGAAAAGTGAAAACACACAAGTTCAGCGTTAGACTTACTTTTTGATGCAGACAAGTATGTGGTAAATTGGGTGCGGGGCTGGGAATTTATAGTTTTATTCTTATCTCACTCTGCTTGTGTACCTGCAGTTAGCACCGCTACTTTTCGTGCTCATTATTTCAAGGGAGCAAAAAGCTATGTTCCACTGACTTTGTCATCCAGTTAAGTCAGTCCAAAGTAATACAAAATCTGGTTCATCAACTTAAAATCCTGTGTAGTAACCAGCTTTGCTTTGCCAAGTGCACCTTATCCAAGGGCCCGAAATACGTTTTCTTAAACTTGTAAACATTATCTGCAAGATGTTCTAATTAGTCACGCTCGGTGAAGTATTACAATATAATACACAGTGGGGCGTTGTAGCGGAGATTTTTTTTAAAGACAATTAGGATTAAAATCGGCGACACAAGATCATCATCAGAACAGTTGACTATGGCCTCCTCATAAAGAGCTTTTTTGCCAACAAGACAAAACCTCATGTAATAAAAGCGACGCAAAGCACGAGTTTTCTATTGCGCCTTACCCCTGAGTTAAAACCCAAAAATGTTGTCATTTTGGGTTACTTGTGTTACTTGCGTCAGACAACGCGCTGAAAATCTTTTAAATTATAGTCGTTGCCTCTCCATCTTATTTCTTGGCTAACGCAGAAAAATGAAAACAAAATAAGGTAATCTTCATAAGACGGCCGTCGATAGCAGACATCGGAACGCTTTTCTAGACTCCTGGCATGTTTTTCTTTTTCTTTGAAATGAAAAAAGCAATGGGGGCTTTCAACACCTTGGCAGCAGTTGTAGCAGCTGCAGCACCAAAATGAAGAAGCAGCTATAGGAGTGATCGAAGCTCTGCGAACAACTCCTTATACGCGTCGAGCAATGTGACGCCTATGATGAGCGTTGTTTTCAGTTCAAGCTGACGGAAAGAGTTAGCTTTCGTCGTGAGAGAGGTTTTCGTTTTAAACATTTTTATGTTTCAAGGGAGATGTCCCCAATCTGTCCCACGCCTGCAGTGCGCAATTTTGACGCCATATATTCGTCTTTTAGTTGTTTAAATCTGCCAAGAGCACCTGTGCACCACCAGGGCTTTTCATATCTGTTCGTCCAGTAAGAGATTTCACTGAAGTTTCACAACGCGGCTCAGGCTTGTGGCAGAGCCTTTGACGGCGGGTGTGCTTTTGATCCTTTTCCGGCAATAACGGCCGGTCTTCTGCCGGCAATACCCTTTCAGTCAATTGCCTGCAACAGTCTTCAGAAAACGAGCTTTTCATGGATCGTTGCTTGAGAGTGGTGACGCCACGGACATAAGAAGAAAATAGAGAAAAGACGATGGTAATAAGGATGACAAGTATTTGGCAGTACGTAAAAAGCCATAATGACCTTTTTATGGTACTGCTCTGATTATCGCGTAAACTACTTTAGTTAAACTAGAAATCTGAAGAATCTGTACGAGAGTTGAATGAAAAGTAAATTTAAAATAGACGTTGAAAGCCACCGCATAAAAAGCTGTATAAAGGACGTGAAGTGGGCAAACAGTGTTTCCTGAATTAATTCTAATCGCCCAGGACGCCAGTACACATTCCGGGCGACGAGGTTGTTTTCATCTCGATATTTCTGTGATAAGCAGTTTCGTTCACCATTGCAGAAATTGCTATCTAAAGAACCTTGGCCGTCCCTCACAGGCTCGTCAGTTTATACCAATCTCTTCTACCGCGACCATGCGCATCCTAGATACTTCAAAACGAATCGTTCTCTAATTTACGATTAGATGTCACGGCGCTTGTTATCTGTACAGTGGCGAGTGAGAAAGGTAGGCAGAAGTGACCGAGGATTCCTTGTGGTAGTACTGTTGTCGAGCAGTTAAAGAAGGTGTCCAAAATGTAGTAAAAATAGCGAAAAACAGCCAATGCTTCCATTACTATGCCAAACATGTAGTCAGAGCTAAATTTTAGTAAAAAGCCCAATCACTATGATTGGCGCCAGTTTATTAGGCACCTACAATATATTGTGCCATCGAGCAAATAATTCAAGTTCATTTTGCGGAGATCACATGGAATCTAAAACGTTGATATCTGAAATCAGGTAGTTCATCCGTGCAGCCTTATTCTAAACTTAAGCCTCAATATTGGAACAAGTAACTCCAACTTTATCTTCACTCCTGTGCTCGGTTTTCAAAAGGGCAATCTGCCGGAAAAAGCGCTGCGCCTTGCGTTTGAAATGAGAGATTAGAGGATATTGAAGAGGCCTTTAGTCACGCAGGGAAAAGGGCATGCACGCGAAGCCTACTTCAAAGCAGCTGGATCACGACAAGAGCTCTAATAGGTTGTGTGCTTCAAGGGGGTTTTCAAACATTTGCAATTACCAGACTTCGGACTACTCCAGCGCGGCTGAAGAACTTCGCAAAAATTACCTGAAAATTATTGTAATTCTGCTGTGTTCTTAGTGATTCCTGTAGTTTTGGACTTAAAGTAGTCAACCATTGACAACTGAAATCCCCTTTTCTTCAGGACCAGAAAACGCCGTCTCGATGATAGCCTAGGTCTTAAGGCTAAAGTCTCATTACGCTCACTCTGAACGTTTATTCGTGGTCTGCTCTCTCGGGGCTGAGAAAAATAGACCATGTTTAATAGTTCTCTTAATAGAAGGCTTGAAGTTATGTCATGCACCAAAACTGAAGGCTCCAACATTCTGCTCAAGATTTGCTAACATCATATTTGGGGTTCACGGAAAAGAACTAGTGCGTCAGCCACTCTATGCAAAAAAACCTTCCTTTCCTACATACGCGTTTTTCGATGGCGAATGCCACAATCATAGTAGGGAGCGAGGAATCTCAGTGCTTTCAGAAGCAGATCTTGACGTTGGTTTCTAATTGATGTTATATGGAGTCTTACTACCTGGGGCTACGTGTGCTCTATTTTCGTCGTGCCGTGCTTAATCTTCACCGCCAGTACTGTGCGGTCTTATTGATCTTGACATATTCAATACGCAGTTATTTTATTAAGTCGAACAAAACAAGCTTTGTCGCATATTGCGCCCTAGTCCAAGTGCAGTTCGCAGTCGGATATATGTAATCACGGAATGCAGTTTGCAATGTCAGTGCATTTGAAAATTTACCGCTAATTCTGTCTGTTGCAAATATCGAAGTAACTGGCCACATTTACAACGGTCGAGAACGTTGTTTTGTGATCTTATGTTGATCACGTAGGACAATATTGATGTTAAACATTTATGCAAGATCAATTTTCAGCGTGGAACACGGGAGAGTTCTGCAACCGTAGCCTCAGGGCATTGGACCCTGGACTGCGCCTCCGTCTTCCGTGCGATGTAGCGCGTCGTGAAGCAACATTACTGTGTCGTCTATGGCTCGGCGTTGCCTTCACGAATCAGTATGCTTTCCGGATCCAGATGGCCGACAGCCCCTCATGTGTAAACTGCGCCTGTGGAGACACAAGCAATCATCTCTTGTGTGAGTGCCCTGTCTTCGTTAACGAAGACCGTAAGCTGCGTTGTGCTCTGCGCCGCATTGATCCTCGCCCTTTCACACAGGGCAAGATCCTCAGTCCGTGGCCACAGCAGTCGACGACCATGAAGGCTTACAAGGCACTGTTTTGTTTTTTGTGAGAGACTGCCTTGACTGACAGACTGTGACTGTGTTTCCCGTTCCTTCTCTATTCCCTATTTAGTCCCCTCATTCCCTTCCCCAGTGCAGGGTAGCCAACCAGAAACCTTTCTGGTTAACATACCTGCCTTTTCCCCTCTCTGTATCTCTCTCTCTCTGTGCAAGATCAAAAGTGGCCAAAAGAATTCGCGACTGAAAGCACCAAATAATAGTTCTAAAGTAGCAAAAAAAAAAACGCCATGGCGCCAACTCAGACCTTTACAAGAAGTCGACGTCACTATCGTGAAATGATCTCAAGGGGAAACTGACTAATGAGGATGTTACGCAGAGGGACTGAGGTGGGAGCACCCTCTGAAATTCCCTCTGTCTGGTCACAGAGGACATCTGTAACGAGCACTGTACCCTAAATACGAACGTCACGCTATAATTTCTTGCGGAGGGTTATTGTCGTGGTTCCTGCTTTTTCTCAAATCTCCCATTTAATCGATTGCTGTACGTCTCTTCTCTCAAGAATAAAAACCTTCCTTCCAAAGGCTCCTCGCTTGTTTCGCAAAAAAAAAAGAAAAAAAAGGGCAGTACTTAAGTAAATGTGAATAAAAATCTGTTTAAGAGCCTACGTTGTCCAAGCGGTGTCCATTACGAACTTATGCGTTTAAGCGTTTTATGCTAACCTCAA
The DNA here is from genome assembly GCF_055824585.1 of Amblyomma mixtum. Classification (NCBI taxonomy): domain Eukaryota; kingdom Metazoa; phylum Arthropoda; class Arachnida; order Ixodida; family Ixodidae; genus Amblyomma; species Amblyomma mixtum. The sequence goes on from NC_143012.1 coordinate 249,371,314, forward strand.
TTATTGGCGGCAAGATTACCATAAAAATTACTTTTATTTAACTCATGGTACCACTGCAGATTAACCGATATTCTAATAATTCGGCAACCTGCTTTACTTTATGCACAGTCTATCAAATAGGTTTAATTTACATTTAAAGAATGTATTTTTCCACAGCATCAATTGTCATCTTTTACTCGGCCCTATCATCTTTGGACACGCGTCGTGCTAACATACATACAAGAAGTACTAACTCATGGAACATACCAAATTTTCGCACCGATTATAAATTACAAATGTTGTCTCATAATCTTCCCCATGTTTTAAACACATATCAACACACAACAGGATATAAAAAAGCTGAGCTGCGAAAATAATTTGTTCATATGCCATTCCATGCCTCCACTTTTTGATTTTTGAACGTTTGATTGAGTGTTAATCTACTTTTCCCCTCACCATATGTATGACCATTTTCAGTGTTCTCATCTTTTTTTTCTTCTTTTCTATTTTTATTATTCGAGTCAATGTATATATGTGTCGAGTGTTTTCTGTATTTAATCTACTACTTTATGTGTGACTGGTTTTTGTGAATTTCTTGTGCCGCTCGTGTGCTACTGCTTATAGGGGTTTCCTGGACCCAGTCAAGCTGCCCAGGCAGCTTTTAGCCAGGAAACCCTCCAGTTGAAACTGGAAAATAAACTTATTGACTATTGACTATTGATTGGTGCAGGGCACATAATATATAGGAAAACCGGCTTAAGTTGCCACCTTGAAAGTTATTTGACGCAAATTCCTCGTCTCTGTTCACTGTCATCTATAGAAAATATTCTTACATAAAATTACAGGCGAGGAAGCAGCGCATGCTTTAGCATAGAGGATGCCGACAACAACAAAAGGAGTTGGTTGCCTTTCGCTCGCGTGCTCGGACCACTTTGGCACCACCGCAGTTTTTCTGTTCTGTTTCGGTGATTATTTTTTCTGTTGCAGGTTAAACCTTGGTGGAGTAGTGCTGGGTACGCTTCCCGACCTGCGCATTCCTTCCAGCTTCTATACGGAACTCACACCGGTTCACCAGCACCCAGCCGCCGTCTCCCCGCAGAGTCTCCTGAATTCGGGCCGCTTCCCACGCCCACCCCACAACGACGACACAGCCTAGACCACCGAGATCAACTGACATGGACACTGCTATCAGGCCCCTGGCGTCGATCCTCTGTCACCCACCGCGGACACCGCCAGGCAGGAGACAACCCGACTGGCCCGCTTTCAGCTTGTTTTCGGCCAGCAGGTGACCACTCAGTTGGATGCTATGCTCGCCGTTGACCCCTACTGCGACTCTGACCTCGGCGTAGACACCTTCGTTCAGCGTACTGAGGTAGCGCGGCAACTGGCACGCATGTGAGTTTACCGTGAAGAGGAGACTGCTACCGCTAGGTACAACCTCAGGACTGCGCTTCGTCAGTTACGCGCCCGGCGACTTTCGGCTGCGACGTCTGCTCTCGGTCGCGGACTTGTGAAAAATTGCTCCGCAGATACTTCGACGCTTACGAAGTAGTAGGCCACATAAGTGTTGTGATGTATGCAGTGGCTCCGACCCCGCGGCTCCCTCATCGTGACAGTCACACCGTATTGAATTCTTGCACAATGTTCGCATGATGCCTTATCATGACAGGCCACCTGACCGAACAACGGTTAACTAAAGCTGTGTCCTGCCCTTTCGCTGACTTTCCCTTCCTAGCCACATCGTGTCGATGCTGCAGAAGAGAAAGGCAGCGATACGTGCAATTGTAGATGATGATGGTGATGATGTCCTCTGGCTTAATGGCACATTCAATTGTAGACGAAGAAGTAGCGTATGCATTAGTAGAGGAAGATGTTGGTTGCCTTTCCTTCACACGCTCTAACCACCTTCTGCGGCCTAATTATTGCTGTCCTGCCAACCTGGGCATAAACAGCTGCAGTGAGGTTTCAATAGTATACAATATTTCAGGAATTCGCTGCCTCGGCTCTTACATCATCTCCCGAATATCAGTACGTTCTGCATCCTTGGCGTAGCAAAGACGCGCCCACGCAGACTGGAGGTCTCTCACACATTCGCATTGCCGGGTTCCTCTGCTAAATTTCTGCCTTCGCACATCTTATCTGGCGGTTTCCTCACTTTGCTCGTTTTGTGCCGAACCTGAGACAATAGTTCACTACCTGCTGTTCTGCCGCCCCTTCTCTTCTTTGAAGCGGCCCCTATTACAAATTCCGTTTCACCAGTTGCGTCTGCTTGTGTCCACTATGGTTGTTCTTTCCATTGGTGCTTCTTTGCTTGGACGAGGCAACAGGAGTGTGCGCTCTGCTGTGCAAAATTTCATTGTAGAAACGCAGCGACTTCCATTCTTATTTTTTTTTCACTTTCAGTCAGACCGAAATTGAAACATTACATGCGCTGCATTGAAATTTGCTCATAGAGCCTTTGTCCCGCTTTCGATCTCCCAGTTAACAGGTCCCCTGTTGTTACGTTGTCCAACCTGTCAGCCTATACCCCATTACTATCCAATTTCCCCCTCTAAATGGACCTGTTTCCAGGAATTCACCACCTGTGTTTTCGCCATCCCCCGTGGTATGTATTCGCCATCTTTATTCAATTGAGGCCGACCAACCAACCACTGCAATTTTTCGGTTCTGCCTCGATGGTTTTTCTTTGTGTTCTACTTTGCAATATTGACATTTTGGTGATTGTGCATTTGAATAGTTGCCTTGACAAAGAAGAAAAATTTGAAGTGATCAGTTCAGGCAAGTAACTACCTATAGTTCCCCAGATACTAGCATATACTGAACGGCAGGAAAGCATGGGAGAAGTCCTGGATCAAAACTAAAATTTTCCGTAACCGTCATTGCGTTTTATCGCAAAAATCCGAATCCATCTACAATGCATGTGCAAAAGTAACTCAGCACACCAAGCTTTCTTTGCGCTAGAGAAAGGAAGAGACAGGGATCACCGATAGCCAATGCGACATCTCCTTTTCAGAGAAATCCTTAGCGACCAAGATCCACGTCCAAGACAACGGGATTCCTTGGAAGCGGTTCGTGGCTTTTTGTTGCTCCCACACAGGGTTCCTGGAAAGGTATTTCGCAACACATGTGTGCCCTAACACACTACATGCCATCTGCGGTTACTGCCTTAAGAGCTGTCTTGGAGCGCACCCGATGCCATCTGAAGAAACAGCACAGTGCTCTTAGAATCATGTACGTCAGTAATGCGTTCTTTTTTCACTTAGATTTCTTGTGACCCTCAACACAGTACAGATGGCCTCGTCTATGACTGATCGTGGCCCTTTCTCTGGAAGTGTCCACACACTGTTATGGTAGTTGAAGTTAGGTCATGCGCGGCAAGGCTAACAAGAAGCTGTTTTTATTCTTTCCGTGTGTGACGTCATATAGCTTTTAGTGAAGCAGCAGACAGACCACAAATGCAGTTGAAGGGGAGAAGAATGTAAAGAGGGAACACATGCATGTCTAAAAACATCTGAAAGAGTCACCCACCGACAAATCACGCTACTCTGCATACTGCGTGAAGTACAAGCGAAAAATGGAGGCGAATGTGAAAGCGTGGTTTCGTTCTTTTCTGAAATTTATCTTCGCACGGGCAATGTACCGCCCCTTTCCGTGCCCGCGTAGTTTACGTTCTTGCCTTTCTTACGTGGGTACACGCAATTTCACTTCGCGGTTTTTCTTCATTTTCGCTGGAAGCGCTTCATCAAGGCACTTCGTACTTTGCCTGATGTTTGCATGCGAGTAACATAGGCTCTGCAGGAACCCTTCATCAAAAAAACTGCACTTTAATTTTTCAACATAGGTTTTTCTGTTAAAATATGATTTTTGCGGCATAGTAATACCATTGTTGGCGGGTATCGGAAAGCAGATGAATTGTCTTAAGCATTAAGCTGGTTAACTAATTTCTCATAATTAACCTTTTAACTATCACTGCTCGGCAACTGGTCGGAACTTTGTGAATTGTCTGAATTAAATATTAAGCTGGTTAACTAATTTTTCATAATTAACTTTATAACTATCACTGGTCGGCAACTGGTTGCAATCAGAGATTTGAAGCTGGTCGTTAGCAATAGCCATACAAGATTTTAAAATGCCAAAAAACCCGAATATCGTCGGCGCTGTGGCTCGACAAAAATTGGCCACATCAAAAGCCTCCAGGCGAAGCAACCTTTCCAGCGCACGTAACTAGTCAAAGAAGCCACATTTTGTCCACCCAAAGCGCCAATGGGAATCGTGTTTTCGAAATTCTAAAAACTGATATTCCTATTACTAAGGACTGGCTACAAATCTTTAATTGCAACTGGACACCAAACTGTAACCGTTAAATGTTAATTGTTAAAAATTAGTTAAACATTTACGACTTAGGATGACTCACCAGTTTTTGGTTCCCTGCAATACTGGTAATACTATGCAGAAAAAGCCATATTTCTGCCTTCAAAACAAATTTTTGAGAATTACCCAATATTTCCTCTGAAACACCTTTATACGAGCAGGGCTTTGCTGTACGTCACAGGTAACATGCATGGATGCATTCCTTGTATTTTTTTTTATGTCAGCGTATCTTCTGTGGCTATATGTTTATATTTACCAAATTACTGTGACTATAGATACTGTGCCTACGTATTTGTCACAATAATCAATTGTAATAACTAAACACTGGCATTAGTCTTGAACGCATCTTTACTGAACTCCAAAGTGTTCAAAAGTCGGCAAAGCAGAGTTTCTCGCTTTTACGACTGCTTTATCATTCGCCAAGGCTAACTTTGCTATGTTTTTCTCTGTGTGAAATAAATCTATCCGCCAAACTTAAACTAAATTTTAGTCGACATACGGCGCCTTAAAGCAGAGAAATATCAAGTTCCTATGATTGCTTCTGTGAAAATAGGAGACGCGAAGTAACAAAATGTCGTGTTTCGCCCCACTCTCCCGTAAGTAAATCTTTTGCTATGTAAGCGAGCAACATACTTGTAGTTATATTGTGAGTTAACAATATTAGTAGAACTGGCGACCATTAACTTGGTATGTATTTTCATTCTAAAGTACTGATTTACCCTAGTCTAGAAGAAACATAGTTTTTGACTTCCCTATTATGTTTTCAATCTTGATCGAATTCGAGGATTCAGAAATTGCGATTCCTTCCAAGTTTGGGTGTTTAACACAGAATCACACAAGACGCTTTTCTTTCATAACAACGTATGTGTCTCTGTTTGTAATGCGTGGGTCTATGTCATTAGGTAATGTTAAACTGCACATTACATCGCCATCTCTTGTAATTTTCGCAGTTTGAAATTGCGCTCTTGCTCTGGCATTTATTTTCTATCGTCCACACTTTTCATGGACTATCATGAAAATTGTCTAACTTCTCTTATATTCGCAACTTGCTGCTTCAATGTTAGACTGAGGGAAACTCCGTGGAAATATTTATCTCACTAAAAATTGATTCTTGTGTGCTTATTCTGATTATTCTGACCATTTCCAGCCCCAAAAAAACGCGTTCGCTGGTCACATAAGACTTCAAAAAAAATGTTTTGATATGTGATGTATGCTCATTTCTCCTGATTAAAAACTCTTTCAGCAAATCACGCTCACATCTTTATTTCCCGATAATACTAGTGAGGTGAAACCGAGGGAAACAGCGGCGGCAGTCCTTCGCGTGCAAGGCTAAGTTGCTTCTCAACTTATGAACTAACTAGCCCAGCAATTTAAACTCCATGTGCACTGTCATATTTCATCGATATGAAAAACCGCCGCCGTGTCGAAGTTCTAGTTATTTACTTATGCACATGAATTCGAACCAACGTTATAATTACACTTATCTCAAGGTAGTCGTTCGTTTTTTCGGCCATTATAAAAACGCAATTCTGTATATGCCGCACGAACTACGCTCTCTATCGTGTGCAGTTTTTCTGGGTTGCAACTTGCAACTGGGTGCAAATTGTCATTGGTGTATATGTAATCATAGCAAGATCACATCCTTACAGCCATACGGAAACCGCGAAGGGAGCCCTTGGTATAGCTATCCCAGCAACAATGTTTGTCATTTTCTACATCGTTTCGGGCAGGTGATAAAGTTATGATGCACGTGATGGTATGTTTAAGGATTTTTTCTCCTTGTTTATTTTCCTCGCTGTCCGGGCACATCAAAAGCATGTCTGTCCTTTGCAGCTCTTTTAGCACCAAAAGAAATAATGCAATCTTTTTGCAGGGGGAGGGGGAATTGTGCTTAACCAGAGATTCATAGTCATGTTTCGTAGTTCCAGACTAAATTCGGCAAGTTATAATTTTACCGCGCAGCTGCAGGTAGGAACTTCTTTTCTGTGTTATATCCTTTCGCAACCTTCAGTGCAACACACTTAAGAGTTGCTGCCTTCTGAATGGGGCTCATGCAAATTTTAATAAGTCCACAGCCGTGTTATTTCTTGTTTTCTTGTCAAGCATTTTAAAATATAGTTTTTTTTCTGTGTTTCAGTTTTCTAGCGCGAACCAGGTGAAATTCACGCAGTTGTCAATCTTGAAGCACTCTTTTATCATGCACAGTGAAAGGTTTTCGATACAGCTCCATGCTCTTCTCTCACAGTAGAAAACTGCAATGGTTCATGGTTACAAGACGGGTTGCAACGGGCGTATAAGGAGTATTCGCATGACGACGCATCAGCCATTTTTTTTGTTTTTTGCTAAGCGCGTAGCTTCGGCAGTGCAAGATGGAGCAAAAGACGATAATCCATATAGACACGCTGGCCTTCTCGCAGTGCCACAGAGACTACAAAATGGCGGCCGCTGTAACAACAGTGGATACTCCTTGTATTAGACGTCTAAAATAGTAATCCAGAGTTATCTACTTTCGTATTGTTAAGTTTCCGTTGCAGCTAATTTATAGCAGAGAATTATGCCAAATCTAGAATACTAATCGTCGATCGCCTTTTCACCCGTATGTCAGACGGCGTGTAGTGCTTCATAATGACCATTTCTATTTCCAATCAGCTTCAAACTGGGATCTTGCTGACAATTAGAAACTTTTCTTAGGTTCGAATAGTCATTTTAAAGACATGCTCTATTTTTCTGCCGCCTGGGAATAAGCCATGTGATTCTGCACTTTGGATTTTTTTTTTTTCACTCCGAAAGAGCCTAGCGCCCCGTCCAAGGTGTGGCCACCAACAAAGGTCTTCTCGATATGGTCAGGCAAAAACTCACTAGGCTGCAATAACAACTTGGAGAAAACAAAAGAAGGAAAATGAATAATGCTATATAAACAGGCCATGGTAAGGCTGCTAGGTCGCCAGAGAGGGCCCCCTAAGGCGAGTAATACGCGGCGAGGCAACAAAAGCTTGGCTCCTACCACAATGAGAAGGCGGAAAGGTCAATTATTGAACACAAAAAGGAGCGGGTAGAAAAATTGTGATTGATGAACACGAAGTGGAGGTTGTGCCGCCTTTATTGTTTTCTATAAAAAGGCAAGCTCTCTCTAAAGCTGCCCTCTTTCACTGTTCTTTAGAAAGACATTGAAAAGGCGTTGACAAACGGTCGTCGAACTACCACCGTGATAGCAGAATCTAGATTGCACCTTTCGTTTATAAGTAATCGTTACTTTGTTTCTTCTTCAACTATTCTTTTCGGATGGGTCATTGTTGCGGTTTCTTTCTGAATCGCCTCCGGCGGTCGTTGTGGAGAACCGAGACGAGAGAACAGACCCGACGTTGACACCATTGTGGGGCTTTTCATATGGGAAGCGAAAATGGGACGCGGGAAGTGGCTCGCCTCCTTCATTAGCCCCACACTTCCTTCACTGCTTCCTTCTAGAAAGGCTGTTTCTGCTCCGTTATCCCGTGTCTCGTATGCTTTCGGTTTGGTCGGTTCAAGCACCTTTCTTGTGTGACTAATAGAGCTCGTTTTCTTCTTACCTGCCACGGTGTTTCTCGGACTATGAGAGACGCACTGTAATAGGCGGCAGTTTCGAACACGACAACTAATAGCGTGATAGAAAGACAACAGGCGGAAAGAAACGTAGGGGCGTTGGCTGACGACACCACCTTATCGCAGCAAAATGCATTGAAACTGGTGGCGGTGAAGAAAAAAAGCAAGCAATAAAAAAAGCGCACGAAGGTCAATGCGCATCATCTCGCAGCATTGCTGACCGCAGGCAGATCGTATCAAATGAAACAGTGAATTAGTGAGTGCCTAATGGCATTTCTTGCCTTTTCAAGGCAAACGTGCAACGCGGAATAGCTGAGCAAATAAGGGGTGAAGCTTAGTGGGGAGTCTCCTGCCTCGTTTTGTTTTGTCGCGTTGCCTATCGAAGCATCGCATATCTACCGATGGTGAGTCTGTTTTGAACCCTCATAACAACACAAGCACATCGGTGTAGACCCTGAATATGAAATCTTTGTTGCAGCCAAGTGTTCAACGAATGTTATTGAAACATATGTCATTGCAGTAAATAAATACAACTGATGTTTAATGAAACAGAGCACTAACCACTATACCACTTGGGTGCTTGCATTTCTATTGAGGTTTTATAGGTAGACTGTGCTTGCGTCAAGCAGCCATACTTCGCGTTGTGATAAAAGAAACGAGGTTACTTAGCAAAGACGACTGTGCAACATGTTAAATCACCTCACGCTTACTTTTTATTCCGTACGTATGACTTAATCGGTTTGAAAACGCATTAAACGAGCGTAATAAGATTAAAGTAAAGACGGATTTCGCTCGGATGGGAACAGAATAGAAGTCACATAGACTGCCGTAGTTTTCTCCAGTGGTTGCACCAGCGCTGTCCGCTACCACCACTGCCCTATTTTTCCTCAGCTGTCTACTTAACCCGCTTCGCTTGACCTCTTTTGGAGTTTACAGTCATTTTTTCTAGGTTGCTTGCTGGCTCTATCCTCCTCATTAAACATGACAAAATCTTGCTACTCTGGATCGTTCTTAATCCGCAGAACACCATCTGGTGAAAAATTTAGCATGCTATACTTTGCTTTCAGTAACTTTTACTTCGCTAAATACGTACTGACTCTCTGTATTCCTAATGGCACCTTCTTGCAAAACTGTGCTTTCTTCTTTGAGGTCTCTACATCTTTGCACTCGGTTTCATAATAAAAAAGCTTACCACTAGCTGTCGCCGGGAAAAGCAATTTTTTCCATAGCATCAGGAACAGATGAAGCCGGAAATACCGAGTGCGCGTGACGAGCCAATGGCGCACTCCCATGAAAGGGCAGTATCAAAAAGGAAAGGATTAAATGATAAAACATTTTTCAATCAAATAATGACCCCTTGTAAGCCTTCAGCTGCTAAACAATGCCTCACTAGCCAATAGCAAAGAGAACCCAGCCAGGAAATAAGAGAACAATGCTAAAACTTGCAAATTCTTGTCTCAAGTTGTTCCACCCCACTATCAGTAAAAAACTAATCTTGTGAGACATAGGTTGCTCTTCACGGGCAACCTCCCGCGTCCAGTCATTAACTTAACTGCCACCTTACACGGTGGTAATGTGACGTAGGCTGACGTGACAAGGTAACGTCACTAGCCCATTTTTCGACCTTGGGGGTTTTAGGATCATGTGCCCCAGCTTGACCATAGGGGGGCCGCCCTGGGTGGATTGGGTAGCCACCTGACCCACCCTAGAGTCACTGCGCCCTACCCCACCTGATTTTTCAGTGACAACGCTCGCGACGGCGACGACGACGGTTTTTGGGCTGAGCAGAAGCCTTAGCGCCATCGCATTGAAAAGTAATGAAAATCACGCAGCGGAAAAGAAGAAGGTCTAACTATTGAAGGAAGGAAGTGCCAAAAGTAGTGATTTTCTATCAAGTGAAGGGCGCTTTTGGGCACGATTTGATCATCACTGGTTTGCTGCGGAATTTTTTCGCCGGCGCGAGAAGGGAATGCGACCCACGGGGAGTTTTTCCAACACTTTCGTGCGGCTTGTTCGACCCTATTGCATTTGGGCCGAACACTTTCCCCGTGCCAGGGAGTTCTGTGACTCCATCGAAGCGTGGGCACGTTCGTGCTGTGGACCCACTTCACTTGCAAAAATGGCAAGGTAAGCGCTGAGCGAACCTCTGCTACCCCCCCCCCCCCCCCCCTGCTTGTTTTACCCGAGAAAGTTACTGGTATGGATGTTCTGTTTTTTTCCCCCTTAAGCGACATGTTTGATTGACCCGGAGTGTACTTTAGCAAAGAACGATTTACATAAAAAGCTCGAGGGCGAGCAGCTCTGGGTTCTCAGGGACCGTCGCAGTTTCCAGCACCCCGATGCCTGTGGGAACGCGTCCACTCTACATGCGAGCACTGAAGCGCTCTGAGCCATTATAATGCCATTGCATATTTGTACATGTACCGTTATTCTCCCACCACTGGCAGCGCGAGCTGGTCGGTGCACGCGGTAGCAGGGCGCTGGCGGTCCTTTTTTTTTCATTGTTTTTTTTCCTTATTATGTTATGTATTTTGCCCGCAACTTGCGCCTAGTGTGCAACAGACGCGCTATGCAAGATTTGCAACTTCTGCGTCAGAACATCCATGTTTATGCAGAGTACGTAATCGTTTGTGCTTAAGGGGGTCAGTAAGTACAGGCATCCACTGTCACCGCTGAGCCAGTTCACTGACTCCATATAAGCAGGCGCCTTCCTATAACATTGAAGAATGCGTTTCAAATTTCGGGAATAATTCTTCGTTAGAAAGTATTATTTGATTCAAAATATGCAGGTGATAAAATGAGAGCGTAAAGGACTTCAGGGCCTACCTAGAACAGCCCTAACGCTTTAGAAGATTGATTTCTCCTCCCGGTTTGTTTTTTTCAATTGTGCTTGAAATCCCCGATCCAAATTTTCGATGACCTCGAAGCAACGCGGCAAGAGGACGAGCAGGAAAGCGCGCAGTGTGGCCGTGAGATACACTACGAACTGTTCACCGCAAAGCCACTGTAGCAGTCAGTGCTGTTCTAGACGATATCAACAAAAACTGCAGCCCTCATAGGTTGCTATTGCAGGAAGTCTGCTAAGGGCTACTATGTTTCCAGGAAGTAGAGGCTCCTTCATCTTAGAGGAAAGGGGTGTACACGGAACTCAAGAGGGGAGCTTAGGGCGAGTGTTGCTTCTGCTCGAATATCCCGCTGTTAAACGCATGTTGACCCAATGAGGCATGAGTCGCTTCCAAAAAAAATGGGCAAACATCAGAGGACAAAGGCGAAAATGCGAGCGCGCTAAGGTATAGGTCACGGAGGCGAAAAAATGCACTAGGAAGGCACTCGCGTCCACGCTCGTTAAGCCGGCAACGCGACTACACAGAAACTACATAAAGTGTTCCTTCGGCGCTCTGCGAACACTTCGCGGTAAGCATAAAGTTATCATTGAACAAGCGCCATGCGCTTTACAGCCCTTCTCTCTTCATCTCTCACTTTCCCTCACAACCTTTAAGCAGGCCATAGCGTTGGTATAGCGCAAACAGTGTAGCAAGCGAGATGCCCGCGGATAATACCTTTGTTCTGGCCTCTGGCTTCCGAAATGTGCTGATCGAAGTTATCTACAGATTAAGATAAGCGAAGGATACAAGCCATAAAACAAGATTTATGTTGGTTATTACGATGTTGTTATTTTTGGATGGACCTTCGTAGAACATAACAGCCGCTTGATCGTTGTCCTTGACTGCACAGAGAGAGCGGGTCTTGCCTTGGTGACACCAAATTACTCTGGTTGGTCACCTGGTTCTGCAAGGATGGTGTCAAGCCCGAGCCGCAGAAGATTGAAGCTGTCAGCAGTGCGAAAGAACCAAAATCGTAGAAAGAGCTCAGGAGTTTTGTGCGACATTGCTCATACTTTCGGCGCTTCATTCCAAAGTTTTCTGATTTAGCCTATTCGCTTGCACATGCCTTGCAGAAAGACACTCCTCTCCAATGGATTCCCGAATGCGACTCCACGTTTCGCCAGCTTGAGTTTCTCCTTACCTCGGAGCCAATATTGTGTCATTTCTGCCCGACAACGCCCACCGAGCTCCACAGTGACGACAGCGGAATCGGCGTGGGTGCTGTGCTCATCCAGCACCATGACGGCTATCGGTTCATTCTCGCTTATGCAAGTCGCACCCTCAGCGTTTGAACGCAGCTATACTCTGACAGAGCAAAAGATTCTCGTCGTTGTTTTTGGCGTAGAAAGATTTCTTTCCTGCCTTTTTGACGTGTTTTTACAGTCGTCCCAGGCCATCATTCTCTTTGCTGGCTTCTGAATCTGCGCTAGCCCTGTGGCCGGTTGGCCCGCTGGGCATTTCGCCTTCAAGAGTGCTTCCCACTGTCCTACAAAAGTGGCCGCCAACACGCCGACGCGAACAGCCTCTCGCGGCTACTACTTCCGATAATGAAAACACTGACGACTATCTGGCCGCCGTTTCCCAGGAGTTTCCGGATCTTGGCACTTTAAAAGCAGAACAGAGGAAGGTTGAGCACATGGGGGCGCTTTTTGCAGAAGCCCACGACCCGATATCTGCAAGCCATTTCTGCCTTCGCGACGGTTTTCTAAGTAGAACGAATAACTCGCCTGGAAGTGAGCGATTTCTTCTCGTCGTTCCGGCGACCCTCTATTCTTCTGTTCTACATAAAATGAATGATGACGTCATGGCTGGCCACTTGAGGTTTTTTAGTACCCTTAATCGCGCTAAAGAACGTTCTTGCTGGCCAAAAATGCGTCGCAAGATTCAGTGTTATGTGACCACCTGCGTGCAGTGCCAGCGGTTCAAGCTTTGAACAACTTGTCCGCCGGGACTCCTGCATCCTGTGCACCTCCAACACATCATATGAGCAAGTTTTTCTAGACCTGCTGGGACCGTTTCCCCGCTCATCCATAGGTAACCAATGGATTATCGTGTGTGCTATCACCTCCCCCTTACTGGGAAGCCGCTGCCTTACCTTCTGCCACCATTGCTGACGTCTTTATATTTCATGCTCTCATCACCCGGAATGTACCTCCTCGCGTCGTTATCAATGGCTGCGACTGCCAGTTTACGGCAGACGTTGTGGAAGAGCTTCTCCGCTTTTGCTTTTGTCATTTCCGCCACTCGACGTCGTACCAACCCCAGACGAATGGCCTCGATGGGTGTTCCAATCGGACAGTTATGAACATGTGTACGCCACGTACAGCCTTTGTCAGAAGTTTAGAGCCCAGGGGGTCTGCTTCTGGGCCACAGTGCTTTGCTTGTAATGCGCGCTCAGCGTCCCGAATCTCCTGAAGGTAAGAAGATTTTTCGTCCTCTTCCCTCCGATGCGTAGGACTTCCATGAGTGCTACAGGAGCGCCACAATAATGCTTTGAAGCAAACCCCCGGGGCCCTAAACTTTTTACAAAGGCTGTACGTTGATTCACGCTATAAGAACCGGGATGACGCGCTTTCCTTCATTACATACGCCTATAACGTGTCGAGGCATGAAAGCCCTGCTTATAGCCCGTTCTTCCTTCTTTATGCCTCTCCGATTTGAAGCTCCCTCGACAGCACCTCGACTTTCTCTCTCGATACGGAGCGTTCTATTGCAAGCACCCTCTTCCGTGCTGAAGAAACTCGTAGGCTTGCCCCGATACGCACATTGGCATAGCAGGATCGCACTAAGCAGCAGTCAGACAGCTGGCGCAAGAATGTGTGCTACCTGCCCAGTGGTTGTGCACGCCTTTTCGCGAGCGTGGTTTATCTCAAAAGCTGCGTTCTCAATACATAGGGCAGTCCTTCGTGCTAGCTCGCCTCTATGACCTTAACTACGTGGTCTCTTCCCAATTCAACACAAAGATGCCGTTCTAGCTAAAAGCAGCTAAAAGATGTTGACTTGTCATTCTCGCAAAACGGAAAAAAACTTTATGCTTCACCTATGTTCCTCCTGTACAGAAGAGTTCGAATTGCTGCACTACGTTCACTGAGTTCCGTGTGCTCTTACAGGCTTTTATTTTCCACGAAAAATGAACCTTCAAGCAATCCTGTCGTATTTAAGCCGCTCTCGAAGCTCTCGATGTCATCAGTAAGGTGATTTAAAAATGATGGTGAGAAAGTTTTGAGAGATTTGATTTTGATAGTGAGCCATTCCTTCAAATTGGCGGTGTTTTGTGAACTAAGCACAATAATAGGCGCACATATTAAACGAACGCGTGGAAGTGAGCTTGATAAAGACCGAATGCGAACAACTTGTAAGTCACGAGTAGAGATGTGAAGGCCTGAAATAAACACTGCAATTTAAAAAAAAAAACGTTTTTTTTTTCGTTTTTTTTTTCAGACGAGACAAAATGGAAAGAAACATCGAAAAGTTCACAGCGTAATTTCAAAGTTTTATGATTGCTTGCTTTTAGTTTAGGTTTTTGTTTTTGCTTTGAAAACCATTACAGCATGCATCGTTGAATGATTGCAGAGCAGTCGTTATCGCCGGTGCCAGGTAGTGCTTTTGAAACGTTCGTGCTGCGAGTACGCGGGTTGAAGGCCAGGTCACATATAAAATCCAGGCTTGACTTAAAAACACACTAATACTTGAACTCACGGATCAAGTAGAACAAAATTTATGCAAAGTCTACAGCGCTACACACATGGCATAAATAACATAGGCAGCAGTGCACATAAGCGGTTTTAGTTAAATACAAGCCTAGCTTCTTGATTTCCAACGTAGCAGAGTACAGGACAGCCGCAGGAATTTGGTCCAGGACAGGGGTCTTCAGCGATGGAAGTGGCCCCATCTGGTTTCAAGACCTTTGCACCAACCAGCCGCTAACTCGTCTGGCTTGCCGACTGCTGCAGATACCTCCATTATCCGCCAGCTACGAACGAAACTGGTCCCATTTCGGAAACGTCCTTACAAAGATTCGCAACAGACTCTCAGGGGAACGCGTTCGAAACCTTGTGTATGTGCAGTCGAACCTAGCTGTGGACACAGATTCAATCCATGCTGCTGTGCGTAGTGCTGCATCCAGCCACAGTGACTGTGAGTCCGATATGGAGTTACTTATAGATCAGTTTTCATGTTCCCTTTCTCGGTGCAATAGAACAAGGAGTTCGTTCCACCAATTTGATACTTATATTTCTATATTCGCCTGAAGTGCAAATCATTATTTATCTTCTCGGTGCAATAGAACAAGAAGTTCATTTCCAATATGACATCTATATCTCGATATCCGACTGAACTTCGGAGCATTATTATTGATCGTTGTGCTGTTGCAAATAAATCTCTTTTTGTCGCGTTTTGCAAAATTTTCAATTTTTCATGAAAAAAAACCCTGAAAAGAACGTTTTTTTTTCATGCCATTCAAATTTCTTGAAATTTTACATCTCTAGTCACGAGTAACTAGCAGGACCACCGTCAATGAACACTTTGAATAGTAATGTATCTGATAAACAAATTAAAGCGTTAGAACCCTTTGAATAATCTAATATTATCTTGCTGTTCTTATATTACACAAAAGCTATAACCAAAGAATTGTTTTCAAGTTGTATTATTATGCATGTTAGAAGGACCTCGGTTTGTTTCCATAACTGAATAATAAAGGTTCAATGCTACTCGGTTGAGTACTACACATGCTTTAATGTGAAATTTCTGCATAAGAGTTGCGATGCGTATCACGGGAGGCTAACTAGCTCGGCATCTGTAGGGGAAAACTCTATCTTGACTCAAACAACTGTTTTGACTTAGAGTAAATATCGATGCTTGGAACCGCACGCAGCTGTTGATGTGTACAACTAGAGTCGTCATTCACTCACTGTCACGTTCCCTTAAAAGTAAAGAACTAAACCAAAGAAAAACTTCACTATAGCCGTTGTGAGCTTTATAATATGATCTGCAAGATTTCAAGCAGGAAAACCCTTTGTGTGTACAGCCACTGTTGGTGTTCACTTTCAGTTCGTCCATCACAGCTCTTACGCTATCGCGAACCAGCATTCCATGGCTTTAAACTTTCTTCCCGCTGCTCCAGCAAATTTCAGTGAAAGACGCAAAAAGCAAAGTCCTGAAGAACGCGTACTTGCTTCTCGCCGTTCAATGCTTCGTTTTGCTTCTGCGTTTAGATACTGGAAGAATTGGCGTTTTTGCTGTGCTCACTTCAACTATGTAAAGAAAACAGCATTTCGGGTCACCAACCCCACTTTATTCAAATGGGGTCTTTCACGCCATCTACGCGATGCAGCCTTTAACGCTTTATATCGGTCCGCTTTGCCAATGCTTGTTTACATATGCGTATAGCGGAGGGTGCGTATGCGCACGTTGTGCAGCTGGCTTGGAGCCCACTTTCTTACAGGCTTACTGCTTACCTATTCCTTTTTCCTTTGACGTAACGACATCCTACTGACTGATATAGAATGTGGCAGGAGGGCAAAGCCGAATCGGAAATGTGCCTTGGTATATCTGTAAATGTCGATTCCTTAACGCAGAGTTTTGGCTTTGAACAAGGGAGTAATGAACTTTGCAATTTACGCCGATTAGAGGAGTCCCTAGAGCATATTCCTAAAGCTTGCTTTTAAGTTCGAGCTGCCGACTGATTCGTTATTGTCAGGCCGAGTGCGAATGGTTTTAGACTTTTTAGTCTTCATGGGTGCTGGCAGTGCTTTACAATAAGGCTCAAAAGGTCACCATGTGGTTTCAAGAGTTTTTCCGGGGTTGTACAAGGCTGTTCAGCTGCTTGAGGGTTTTTGTTTTTCAAAAGAATTATACGCGGTGCATATCAATGAAATTGCGCCTCTCAAGGCAGTCGCCACTTATAGTACGAAAAAGCATGTCGAGAGTGGCCAAGAGTACTTAATGTTTAGTGGCTCTTTTGTTCGAACTAAGGGCTTCAGACTGTCTCTATCAAGCCTGAAGGATAACCTCAGATAATTGGCTTCTTAGTGATTCTACATTGAGGTCACGACTGTTTCAACAACTAAAAGCCTAGCTTTTAGAAAGCCTCAAATTCATGAGTCGACGGATGGTGGCTAAAGAATTAAATTAAGCAAAGTGCAAACCATATCTATAGAGAAATACGGACCGGCGCAGAAGGACTCTGCATTTCGTGTTCTAGAAAAAGATGGGCACCACAAACACATTTTTTCTTCGAAGCAATGCTGTCTGCTTAAGCGCTATTAGTCGGAACGAATATACGGTGAATGAATACTTTTCTTCTTAATTACTCTAGTTCACCGTAACAGCAGCAAATGTGAGTGTTACTATCTTTATGGCCTTGTAAGACCACTTTCAAAAGGGTTGTATTGGCTTAAAAAAATGACCATGATAAGAAACAATCACAGCAAACACGCACAAGAAAAGGAGTACTACCCCACTATTCGAAGGCAGCGCCACCTACACTTTCCTTGCCAGATACAGAGGGGTATCGAATAGTGCTTTGAAATGCTCTTTTATGCTGAGGAGCCGGTACGAGATTAGCGAAAGAAAGCAACAAACATTGAGTCTTTTGGTGCCCTGAAAATCTCTGGACTCATTTTCCGAGGTGAGAACAACCGGTGCCATTTTATTGCCTCATCGATTTGGGTAGTGGGATGTCTTCATAGCCTGCTTTCCTTTGCCCTTCCTCTTCAACAGACCATTCTTGTCTGAGAGCTGTAGCTTGCTCAATTCGACTCTGATATGTAAGGAGCTTTCGTTCTACCCTGGCGTTTGCAATGGGGGGAACAAAACTAGTATGATGGAGGCTGTTCCGCTACCTCGAGAAGACTGTGCCCTCTCAAGTACTCCTCAAAAGGTGAATCAGCCGGCGAATGGGCGTTTCACTTATGTGAACGACAGAAATTATTCTACATTGGAGCAAAAATATTGCTGCATTCAAATCTCAACATATAAACCAGCATGAAAGGTAAACAAAATGAGCACGCACCGAACCGCTGGATTCTTTTATTGTTTTGCGTCCGCATACCTCGCTGCACATAAGTTTTGGAAGCTTGCCGGAATAATCGTATGCATTACTACTTACTCGAGCTGCATTGAAGATGGCCACATAACTTGAGCCAATGGTTTAAAGAAAGGTTGTACAAAAATTTTCAGATGACAGGTAGCTCATATTGATAGTGATTCCAGGATCTATTTATATGCGATGTAATATTCATAAAGAGTTGAGGACAATTAGCCAACTGCCAAGCAACGTGGGACGCTAGGCAAAATTCCACTATGGACTTGAAGAACACAAAAAGTGTTCTTCAAAGTTTTCTTCTTTTGGACATACATTGCGTATGTCCATAAAGAAGACATACACAATGATTAAAACGTATAGACAGGGATTTATCGTTGGCTATTTTGCTCCAGGATCTAAAGGTAGAGCGTGAAACCATACCGGAGAGTAAAATTATAGCAGGAGTTAAAAACCTGGCTCATAAAATTGCGCTGAGGCATGTCCTGTCGGGCTTGAGAACTTTTACACACCAATTCGCTTAGAAACGTTCCAAATTGCGTGAGCTTTCAGGGATTATGAGTTACTAATAAAGCCATCGTATACGTCACGCATTTTCAGGAATTCCGGAAATAGTTCCGGACAAAGAACTAAATGAACATAAAACAAAAATCAGGCCTCTTACGTGTACGTCACCTGTGTTACTAATCTTCGCTTTGAATTTCTGTGGTCGGCATGCGCCACTTCTGCTGCAATATTTGCTTTCGGTTACGTGGGACACTCTGCAGGCGACCTAGTTTCCAGAACACAAAACACGAGAAACCATTAAATAGCCATAGTACTTTAACAACTACAGAACAAAATGGGCGTGCTCCTATCTTTGCCGGCATATGTGAAATAGCTATAAGGAAGTTTGCTTTCAAATGATGCAACAAAAAGTAGGTTGAAGTATTCATTTATTGTATAGAACACTGTGGAGCACCGGGGAGCGTATTGCAGTTGCCCGTATTCTCTTCGAGAGGACAGGCAAATAAAAACGTGGCCTAGATAGAACAGACAGGGTGTAATATAATGACTTATAATACTCCAGCGTAATTCCTGATAAATGTAAGCTTTTCGAATTTTTCTTTTTGTTTTCAGGTTCTCATCGCCGTTATGCGATTTATTGCTATTGGCCGTCAGAAATTTGATACATCGTCTATTGGGTGCCTCAAAAACGTATGCATTAAGCCTGGAGAATCCAACTTTCAAGGCACTCCTGAGCACGGTGTAAGAATATATTGCTCATGAGCAAGTATGTTCTGCGTCGCTCGTTTCACGTTCAGCCGGAGGACACTGTGACAATACTTCCTTCCTTACGGTATTATTTCGCGAGAAAGAGGAGGATTTTCCTAGCCGCCACAAGAAAGGAAGAGAGAGGAAAGTATCTCCTTTCCGCCACTCGAGCAGAACTGAAAGCGAGCTAAATAACTTCGAGCTTCGTAGCGCACCCGCAGTTTTGGTATCAGTGAGAGCTACTGGGAAAGCACGCGTTTTAGAAATTGCCCTGCTAGTGCACGAGACGCGAGGCGTATAGAGAGTTGCCAGTCGTGCAACCCAAATAAAGTAGCGAGATTTAATAACTCGTCGCGTGGATGACGTCCCACTGCATCCCATCGGCGTCATGTGGTTGTTTTTTTCTTCTGTTTTTATTATCTCCCATTTAAGAAAAGCTACCAATTAAAAAAAAAAGACATCCCCTATGGTCCTTGGCTTCCGCCAGATGGGGCTCTAACTTTGGTCCTTCACGAATTCCTGAAAAACTCCCAGAAACCAATGCGAAGTCACGGAATATATGTGTTTGTTTCGAAAAAGCGAGATTAAGCAAGGCATCAGCTGTTCTTTTTTTGCACGAAATAATGCAGCAGTTTTTGTTTCAACTTAAAGTGCCAGGTACTTATGAAACAGCCTGGGGAATAGTCTTCGGGAGTCAATACGCTGGTTACGTTGTTGAACATTAAATAATGCGTTCGTTTCATTTGCATACAAAACAATGTCAAGAGTTCAGGTGGGTTTACAAGTTAGTTCATATACACTGAAATCAAAACTGAAATTCGACTCAGCGGTAGACTGTACATATTAATCGCCATAGTTTACTTAGCGGTTTTTCAAGCAAGAAATTGAAAACAATTTAAAAGGCCTTCTTCCACTCCGAGCTTTCATCGGACTGCATGAACATGTCCAGCATTCTTAGATAAAAATTTTGGATATTGCAAACTTGTAAGGTACTCCTACGTAATTATTGAAGGTAATTGTCCATTCTTTCAATGTTTAGCAAAATCTTTCTTTTAAAATTTTCCCACCGCACGCACCGAGCTGGTGAGTCTGCCATAAAAAACCAATGAGGGAAGTTTTCGATGAACTAAAAAACATTAATACCAAAATATTCAAGCCTGGCGACGAGAGATCAGCGGATATATTAATTTTTTGTCGAAATCTTACATGCTACGACAAAATTGCGTTCGTAAATTCTTTTGCACTGAAAACTGATTTTGTCCAGAATGGCTGGGTATGACTGAGTGATCAATAAACGCGACTCAACGGGTAACGGGGGAAACATTGATGTCACTCTCTTTCTTCTAACATTGAATAAGTTTCACACGAAATTTCACGCGAACGTTTTACGCTGCTGGAAAGACTTCTTCCAATCCTCCAGAAATCTAATGTCTGGTACAGCGAGATCAACGGGCGGCAGTGGCCAGCGGAGCCCTGGACAGAGGGCAACCGACCACTGATTAGAGGCGGACGACTTCGAGAGAGAAGGCTCCTGGGGGTAGAACCAAGACGTCTATGAAGATGCCCCCAAACCGCAGGAAAAACCATTAGTGTAAATAAAGTTTTCCCTTCCTTCCCTTCCTTCTAACATTGAATAAGTTTCACACGAAATTTCACGCGAACGTTTTACGCTGCTGGAAAGACTTCTTCCAATCCTCCAGAAATCTTATGTTCACTAGCCACGCGCAGGCACTCCACCCAGTCTAAGCATACCCTTTTTTTTTTCAGTGCACTGAAACAAAAAAACTTACGACGGTACTCAAGCAGTGAAAACGGGGCTTAAAACGGCTGAGAAAAGTGACCGAATTTTAACCTTTCAGCTTCTTTTAGCTTGGCAGGTACACGAGACTGGATCGAATATCATTTGCACACACTCTCTTCAGTTCCTTTATGATGCCGAAGCTGTTACCACTGCAGTTGTCCCCAATCTTTTTTTTTTTCACTTATCACCAGAGGCTTCTGTACTTTTTTACTGTTAATAAAGCACTATGGTTCTGTATACTAGATTTGGACAGCTGCATTTATAGCAGCGCGAATAGATCGCTGATTATGCGAACGCATCTAGTCAAGTTTCGACCATGAAAGAGTAAATTCAGCTGTAAAAGTACTTGTGAATGTCAAAAGAAACGTCTTTCAAAGCTCGTTGCAGAAGTCAGCATATTTCCTTCCAACAGGCAGCGCTATACTCCTATAGAAATGGTTGCTTTCTATTTGCCGCTTCAAAAATATTTTATTCTCTCATTCAAAGCAGCTCAACGAATTGGTCCGTGATGGTCGCCGTTCACGCGGAAAAAAGCACTAGTGCTACATGTACAGCGCGATGTGGTTAGTTTTCGGTAGTGGAGGGCACGGAAAGTGCATGTTTCCGAGAGAACAGCCACACCCGCTACGAGTTCTACGAGCACGCCGAAGACATGGGGGCAAGGAGTTCTCTCACGGAAGACAACAGCAGTATCGGCAACTGTCAATGAATCTCTCGAGATCTGCTTCTTCCGATGCCATAGTAGTGTGTTTCCAGTATTACTATCCGATACTACCGACAGTATCTTTCTAACTACGAATATTTCTGATTATCTGTATAAAATCTGGAACCCTACCGGACACCGCTGGCAAGCTGTGTGTCCAGCTACTTCTACTTGGTCAGCGAAGCCTATCCAGATTTTCATGGCATTTTATTTCTGAATGCACACAGGCCATTTTACAATTTTCTTTTAAAGTCCTGGTGTTTTGTGCTCGTATTCTGGAGACAAAAGCGCCGCTGCTCGTAATTTCAAATAAAACCTTGCAATATTTACGCGAGTGAGCCAGCGCCCTTCAGAGAACTCGTTTATTCAAATCCAGAAAATCAGCGCTTCAAAAAAACATGTCGCCCTGTTCAACTATAAGGGGGGTACTGCGCACAAAAAGACAAGGACAAGAAGATAACACAACAAGCGCAGTACCCCCTGCGCTTGTTGTGTTATCTTCTTGTCCTTGTCTTTTTGTGCGCAGTACCCCCCTTGTATTCACCATGATTGACCGACTAGCCCAACAACGTACGCTCTTAATCTGTTCAACTATGTACATGCATTAGCGCCTGACTGCTACTTTGAGCCAAAATATTTTAGAAGTTTATCCGCTTCAATAAACTTCTTAAATACGCAACTTCCGTCATGTCCTACTCTTACCATTGCTTTTTTTTTACTTTCTACAATTCAACCTGACGACTCAAGTTATATTTATGGACTGGAAGGCGACCAGTGAACTGCGCTGCCTACAGATCAGCGTTGCTGAGTCCCAAGAGAACACCGGAATCCGCAGAGGCCACTAAGTATACAGCCTACGTGCTCCTCCCTCTGATGGAATCCGTGTATCCACTCTGGAACCCGTAAACAACCGTCAGCGATTGCCGAGAGGCAGAATGCTGGCTTTCAGCCCCATCGCCTGATTCGCCGTGCCATCTTTCGCCCATTCCATGTATGCTTCTTCTTGAATGCTTCGTCCTCGGAAACGTGGGAGATTTATTGACCTGCATCTCTGACCTTGCGCCATCAGAAAAAGCGACAGAATGAAATCAGGAAGCAAAGAAAAAGAGACCGGCATTCTATGAGAGCAGCACCGCTAGATTTACACGGTCACAAATTAAGGAACATTGATATATACGGTTAAGCGCATTTCATCGTTCATGTCCATGTTCCTTAATACGTATCTTTGAATATCCCAGCAGCGCAGCTCTCGTAGAATGCAGTTCCAGCTAGTCCAATTCCAAGAACTTCTCAACAAAACTTTGAGTAATATGAGCGACGAGCGAGATCTTCTGCCCCGCTCCTACTGCGTCTTCGCCGTCAAAAGCTTACTCTTGTTCACTGTCAGCAGGCGTGAGGTCGCACTGATTGAGTTGCTAGCAGCCATTCTCGACCGTCTTCAATTAAATTTTGTTCTGAGCATGGACGGACTAACTTAATTTCAAGGTAAAACCAACTAGACTAACAGTTCTTCACTCTTCCTGAGTAGTTGTCGACGCAAGGGATGCCATGCTGCTTTAAGCGTAGACCTAGAGTAGAGCGCAGTGTTTGCGACACGGGGCGTCGGTGGCATATAGGCCAATCAACATGACTTCTCTACTGGAAGCAAATTTGAAAGCCACAACGCAAAAAACTAGCGTTGTTGTTTTTATGCCAAAATATAGAGAGGTGTTTCCTTCAAGAAGTTCGAAAATACTCAATGCTAATTTGATATGAGTTGCCCAATTTTGCTTAGTATTTTTTTAAAACAAAATCAGAAAAGAATCTTCATGCGACGACAAGCCTTTTCCAAGTTCACGGCCGAACGATGTCTCTTGGACCGATGCGACCAGTGTCATTTTTGTTGCCTATCATATAACTAAAATTTTAGGGCGACGCCCAAGTTAAGACGTATATGTATAAGCCAAATGCAGAGAAGAAGAAGGGGAGGCATGAAATTGCGACAACTGACGCCCCGAAAGTAAGGAATGAGTGCTACATACTTACTCTAATGTTAAATACGTTACTCGGAAACTGGGAGCTAATTTCATATCTTCGGAGTTTCCCAAAGGCTCCTCAAGGCATGGCACTCCCACACCTATCTTGCCTTTCACATAACTTAACATACATAAAGTAGAAAGTGTAGCCCATTTTCGCTGTCACAATCTATCACGCTGCCTCCAAATAGGAAGCAAAAACTTATCTACGTCGGCATGCGCACAATCCCCGCAGTAGTCATCAACCTCTGCTGTAACCATCTGCAGTACACGGCATCGTAGCAAGGAAATTTTAGAATGCGGAAAGCCTCCTTTCTATGCGAACCTCTTGGCGTTCCTTTCGTCTTGAGGGAAGCTTGTAGGATGCATATCCCCGCGTTAAAACTTTGCAGCATATAAGATCTCGTGCTTCGAATGATCTTGTGCTCATGTGCATCGAATAGTCTAATGTGTCTGCGTCTTATGCATCGACACTGGCGTACGAGCAGCCCCAGTGCGAACGCGGTCGAGTTGTCTTTAGTCGCTTGGTCACACATGGCTTGTTGGGTGGACATCGCAGGTTACTAAAATCGCTGAATACCGTTTCTTTGTACGACCTCTGGACATCTTGAGGGACTTTTCTTGACCGGTTCGTAGACAGCGCTTCATGGGCTAGGTTGTCCGCCACCTCGTTGTCCAAGGAGCCTACGAGCAAAGGCACCCATTGGAAAGGAATAGAGTCGCCTTTGTTGTGCAGATTATGCATCAAGCGCAGAGAGCCATGAGGATATCTTTCGGAGGGGAACCCACAATCTAACCTCGGATTTAGATTTAGGTATCGGTCAGGATGTCAACAGGCTGAAAAGTACACCTTAGTCGCCTTAAGGCTGCCTCAATGGCCACACTTTCAGCCGCCGCTGTAAAGAACGCAGGTTGTGTAAGGCGTACAGACCTGGAAATATTAAATATTGAATATGGCATGCTACTGCGCTACTCCGCAGACCTCGTCCGCAGAAGAATCTGTAAGAATTAGGAGAAGGCGAGCATAAACAGTTGCAAAATTCTCGAGTAAGAGTTAACGCGTTTCCGCCAAAGGAGTATTCCGCTTCGCAAGAACGTGGGGAGTAGTCATAGCACAGTCAAGGCTCTCAAATGACCAAAGCGGGTGTATTTACTTCACCTCTTCCCATTATAGAGTAATTAACTCTGTAAGATATCTTTTTCAACTCCAAGAGCAAACATAGGGCCATTTTATCATTAACATTTAGTGAAGCTTATTGGGGCAGTTGATTGTTCATATCAGACAAACTGCGCGAACCCCCCACAGGAAAAGAAAGTATACACAGCTTCATGAGAGCTCCGACGAGTGGTTTCGCGCCGTTTGTGTAGTGTGATATTTCATGTAGTATCAAACACAAGGGCACCTAACTCGCGGCGCACTAACTTTGTTTCGTAGGCAAGAACTCGAGTGAGCAGTAAAATGAGAGTTGTTTTTTTGTAGCTCTTTCTCTTGAAAACATGGCCATCTAGACGTCATAATCGCTGTTTGAAAACACTTGCCATCCGAATATGCAACATGCATGCTTCGCTTCGCGGTGCGACTGTAATGTTGTTCTGTCTCATGTATCCTCAGTCTGCCTGTCTAATCATTCTTGATTATTTGTGAGCACCGATTGGAGCCACCAAGCTCTCCCATATCTACTGTGGTGCGGTTTTGGGCAGTTCAATGCAGAGCGGTGCGGTGGCTTACGTGATGTGGTGCGTTTCGCGCACCACTGTCGTCAAGTTTTCGCCCATATACTTGGACTTAAATGTATAATTCTCAAATCATCTCAATTTTTCACACATTTCACACTTCTATTAAGCCTGCACATCTCTGACTGCCACGCTCCTACTTCTTCGTCGGCGGCCATTGCCTTTCGGACGAACCGTTTTCCGAGACTTCCAGCGGTGGTTAGTGCAGCCTCAACTGCTAGCATCAAAGGGTGCGGACTAAGGATGGGACGGTTCGCAAGGGCTAGGCGTTTTCGGTAGATATCGCCAGACACCTATTTCGGTCACAAGGGTCCTGGTTACTGCCAGAAAAAAAACCGCCATCGCCGAAGCAATATACGGCCGTCGACTAAGATGGATGGTGACATCAGATGGTGCGCTTGCGAACAAAAAAAAATGCGCATAAAAGCCAGAGCTGTGCAAACCCCAGGCAGGTTGCCAACACCTCCGGATCGTAAAGGTATCAAGCTCACGCCAATCAGGCGGATGGCACACCGGCTGGCTGGGAAGAAGGCACTGGCCATGCGGAGACTCACGCTGATAGCAACCTCCTTTGCCGTTTCTCAAGCGCCAAACAGGAGTTGAGACCCAGATGGCGCCTTCATTTCTAGGAAGCTTCAGTGGCTTTCTCTGGCTTTCCCTAGCTTCGTGTAGGGTTCGTGTTATTGACTTAGTAAAAGGACCAATATGAGAACAAACATAGAAGTCTGAGTGCTCGTTCACAGCAAATCAGCTTTCGGTTGGTACGCAATCAAAGGCTGTTTTCATTTTCCGTAATGGACACCGTAATGAACAGAAACTTTATAAAATTTTGTTGTTTACTGAACAAGCAGCAAAATAAGGAGGCAGCACAGCCACCCAAACCGCTTTTATGGGCTAAAAACTTACTATTCAAGTGATGACCAAGAAATATTCAATAGCTTAAACGGGGTGATCTCGCATGCGGAAACCGGGATAATAAAACTACTTTTCGTGAACATCAATTTTAGTTAACGGAAACAGCGCACAAGACCGGCAGCATGACTGGGAATTTTTATATCTCTAGCGGTTGAGAAAATTGTTTCCAGCCAAGGCGTAGTAATGCCTGCAGCGTTCATCGTCTTAAAAGCGTCCGAGGCTCGGACCGGTAAATACCACGAACTCCTGCAGGAAAGGGGTTCAGACTCCGATGAGGGGAACGCTACAGAGAATTACACGGCCGCTAGCGTGGTTATGGTGCATCTCCGATTGGACAGAAAGCAATAACTTCGCCGTAGCGAACCCAATGTCTGCACCGGCAACAGCTGTTAACATCGGCCATCCGAGACAATGTGATCGCACTAAGCACATAGCTCTTGCCTAACTTTATTGTTATCAAGGGATGTACGTAGCCGTAACAAGAAGGCGCAAAACACCCGGTACCGCTGCTCAAGACATCCTGGAACGACGTCGTGGTGTGGCATCTTGCTTGCTTGAGCAGTATAACAGCCGCAGCACGGCAGCAGTTACACTAAATCCGGGAATGACGAACGACGTTGGTTGTAATTTGGGTTGCTTTAGGGCAATGTGCGAGACGCATAGGTGGGGCATACTGTAAATGTACTGGACGTCACTGATAAGAAAAAGTAGCACTCACACAGCTCCAAACCGGGGCTGTGGTCGCAGTGTCTGCTATCAGCCTAGCTATGAAACTTAGCCAGCAGCAGCAGAAACACATCGCGTTGCTATAGCGGCCGGATGGTACAGAGCGACGCTTATTTCTTGGCGTTTCGCCATTCCGGACAGCCACTGGTCAGCATAACCACACTGTAAACGTGCGGCACGCGTTTCTTTTTTTGTTTTTTCATCGCGGGTCCTAGTCTAGGCGAACAATGCCGGTCGCAAGGAGCGGTGACGAACAGACGAGTTGACGATCGAGTTAACAAATTTGCTCCATGTTTTGAGGTTATCAGGTTCCAACCTGAATCAGCTGAAAGGTGCTCTAGTCCATATGGAGTCACTTTATTCAACACACAAAAAAGACTACCACTTATTATACTGTTACGACAGGGCTAGCATTGGTGAATTTTAAACGTACCTTTCCTGAAACCGGACGCAAAGAAAAGTTTGTAAATTCTATGTGGCATTAGCATATTTGGGAGCCAGGAATGAAGATCGGGTATTTCTGGTAAAAGTCTAATACCTGATATGTACATGGAAAGGTCGCTTACCACGTTTCGTTTTCCTCATGGTGAGATACTTACAGTTTTAGAACTCTTCTTCTTATGGGACGTGTACCAGTATGTATGCAGTCGTCCACCAACCTGACTAAACCACTCCATCAGCGTATCAACGAGTACAGTTGCTTCAAGTACGAATAGCATAGTGCTCGAAACAAAGCGCCTCCCCAAGCATAGACGTGGTTAGGGATCGCATTAAAGTCCTGGGCTTAAATGCTATGTCGGACCCACCATGCAGCTGCGACTATCATAAATTTACAACTTAGTGCGGCGTTCGAGTGCTATAGAGAGGTCTGTGGATGACTGTAACCATTGTAAATGTTTTGTGACTTCTACAAACAATTCTTGAACCCTTCTAGACACGCATATAACACCGCGGCTTTAAACAGCCCGTTTTCCCTACGTAGGTCACGAAATCTCATACAGGACATGTGTACACCGCGCCTCAACCAAACGTACTTGCCTTAAATTGTGAAAGTGTTGAAATGTGTTGAAATAAAACTAATATAAACTTAAAGTATTATTAAAACAAATATTATATTTATATAAAATTTGGTTTTATAGGGCTTAGCAGGTCAAAGCAACTCACTCCGTAAGGGATGCCGTAGTAGAGAGCTTCAAATAATTTATACCACCTGGAGTTCTGTAACGCGCAGTGCCATCGCACAGTACGCAATGCGCAACACACAGTGAGCAGCGTCCTTGGCCCCTGTAACTATTTGATTCCAATACTCCAGATCTATTGGAAATAGTTATAAAAATACCGGAGAAAGAAAACAATGGCCGAATTGCGTAGTTAGGTCAAATAAAAATTACGTGCACCAGCACTTCGGTTTTCAGTTTCGTTGTCCTTATTCGTTATCACAGATGGAAGATGTTCGAATCGCGATAATGGATGTCTTGACATAAAAGGGATTGTTATTGTTAATGAATGCAGTAAGAGTTTTTACCGTAAGTTACAGCAGTAAGAGTTGTTACAGGTTCTTAGTGTGATGTTGGCGCGAAAGTTGCTGCAGCTTAGCATAAATTCCCCCTTTTGTTTTTGCTTTTCTCCTCTGCTAAAAGCTTGAGTCATTAAAGTGCGCGCATAGGACTTGTGCTGCAGCTTTCAGTGATAAAATATGAGGCAGAAATAGGCGCTTTTACATTTCGCGATAAGGAAAACGATGCTTTATCAGAGTACCATAAGTTACAGACTATTTTAAGTACACAAAGGCTTCTCTCATTTGAATAAAACACCGAACAGTTCAACTTCACTAACAGATACAGAAAACAAAAAGGCGAGCACACATCAGCCATGATTAGCCCTTCGTAACCAATGCCTGCATCGCTGTTTCAGCAAGCCCTTGGTTTGGCAGGCAGAAAGAAAATAAAGTGCAAAGTTGAACGTGCACGGGATACTAATTTGAGTCCTCCACTTAGTCTAGTCTCTCACCTCTGAAAGTGGAGGAAGGTGCTGTGACCGAAGCAGGGTGAGCTGCCTTACTGCGTCGTAACAAGATGAGACGACTCGTCCCGCGCAAAAGCCAGAGCAGGAAGAAGGTAATTACGGCGAGACACCCCAAGTTTTATAGGGAAGAGTGTGGTGAAAGTTCGCTAAAGCCTCTGTACACGGGACTCGAATTAGCGTCTCGACGGCGAGAAACACACCTCTGAGGGTATGTTGTTTCCCAACTCCAGCCCCGATAGCCACGTTGCTTCCCTCTCCCAGGTTTTCTCTTCCAGTGGACACAATTTTTCTTCTTATTCATTATTTTGGAGGTTTCTTCATCTGAATGAAAGCCACTGCACAGAATTATTAAGATTCCTGGGACCACAGGTATTATACTTCTGGCCCAACGAATCATATTGGGGTAGCCCCGAGGCAAGTTCTACAAATAACAGTCGAAACACATGAGTGAGGACATAGCCTGTGGAAGAAGAACTTTTCAGCGGGAAAATTAACGAAATCAAAAAAGTAGGTCACAAAATACCAAGCTCACCTATATAGTTCGACGAGCTTCCTGCGTCGAAACCTCCACTGTCAGTAAACTCTAACCTACATCTCACCTGGAAATGCGAAGGACCAGGCAATGCATCGTCATAAACAGGCCTTGCTCGCCCCGAATTCTGTACACAAATTAACATAAAAATAGACAAAGGAAACACTAAGGATTTCGAGGGAAACAAGATTGGCTAGAGTGGGGGTTCTGGAGGCGCGGCATGTTTCCGACAGGCGTAATGAGATTTTTCTACCTGGTGTAGATTACCTCTGCTACAACTGACAAAGCTTAGCAGCCGAGTGCGGTTTCAGCGGTCAGGCTTTGTCAAGTTGCAACGCCAGCGGTCAGGATAGGATCTGTCGGGGCCAGTCTTAAGGTTAGGCGAATCTCCGGGCGAGTTGTCAGCGTGCTCACCGCGGAATTGTGCGAGTTCTGTGGCACTTTGCCCGTTGCCAGATCCGATACCAGTTCCGGGAGGGTGGCAAAAATTACAAATCCAGAACTGGCAAGACGCTCAACCACCCCTCGGTACGGCGAGCATGCCACCCAGCCGCTACGCGTCGTTTCCGATTCCGAAGAGCTCGTGTCCTGGCGGGGGACCGCGACAGTGGCGAACCAAGCTCCGGTTTGGTGGAAGCGGCGCTTCAGTCTAAAAAGGAAAACGGATGAAAAAGTAACTAGTGGGCGTGGCCAGTAAACTCCCGAAACTCTGAAAAGACCGGTTGCTATATCAAGAACAGGTTAGTAGCTACGACGAAAACACAGAGATGTCTCACGGGCTTGGCGTCCATAGTTAGGGTTACTGCATCTGTGTAGGTGGGGAGCAAGGGGGTATGCGGACATATTAACCACGCCATCAGACGTTGCAGCCCTCAGAGGCTTGGTTGGTAACGGTTCGCACATATTTGGTCGCAGACGAAAATCGTGAAAAAGGTCTCCCGTCGTGAGGTGCGCCCGTAGTTAATCGTAAGGTACTCCGTGTTCAAATATCATGGAGTAGAAGCGGAAAACCACTCATACGGCGAAATCAATTCCTCCATTATCCAGTACCATCGGGGTGGTGGAACCAGGTTTGTAGGAAAGGGATCCCTGGTAGTGCCTCTGTTAAGGACCCTGTCGAAGAAGGATAGAAACACCAGCAAGCGCCTAGTGGTGTATGGAGCCCGCTTGAAGGCTGAGGTCTGCAATTTCGGCGATGAGCGATTGTCCGACCTCTAATGAGGTCTGGAAAGGAGCTCCACATATTCAGGGTCATTCAAGAAAAACTGATGATTTCGCCATTTATATCCCACTTCCCACAACCCCTTCCCATCAACCGTCGACCCATACCCTATTCCCCTCCCTTTTTGCCACCCCGGTGGGGATTATGTCGCGTCGCCCCCCCCCCCCCCCCCCCCCCCCAACCTCGACCCTTGGCTGTGGTCTTGCCGGAGTAGCAACCCCCTTCGGCGAATTTGGAAGTACCGTCGTAAGAAGGGGAAAGCACATTGGAATCAATTCGGGCACATATGAAAACACTGGATGACTAGCGCGATGCAACACCCACGTTTGATGCAGCATGGGAGCGGGAGGCCCGAGAGCATTGTCCGGAGGCTGAAGCGACCGGGTCCGGAAAAATTCCGAACGACGTGTGCACTCAAATGCGAATCCCCCTCCCTACTTGGACGAATATGCGCGGCTGCGGCACTGAGAAAAGTCGCCAAAGCACGCACACTGGAATGCACCGCGCCGCCTAGGAGGAGGACAAAGATCGACGTCCCGAATTTTCTTTTCGAAAACTTGAAAACATATTAACAGCCGTTGTATGAGGGGTTTTAGTGCACGGTATTCGAGCAATAACTTCGTACGATGTACCATCAGTGTCAAAAGGGTTCAAATGAAACCCGAACAGGGGGCAATTCAAGCGCGGGCACGAAAAATCCAAACTTTTGTCTCCTGGAGAGGAAATCCAGGTGGAGTCTATGATACCTAAAAACCAAATTGCTTGCTGAAGAACCTATCGCATCGGAGTGAATTCGCATGTGTTCATTAAGCTTTACCTTTCATTGTTTAGCAACTCGGGCGTTTGTCTTTCAGCCGCCGCTGGGACTCATGGTTATGGCTATGGCGCTCGCCTGCTGACCTGAAAGACGCCGGCTCGATTCTGGCCACGGTGGTGTCATTTAGATGGAGGCGAAATGTTAGAGGCTAGTGTATTGTGCGATCTCAGTGCAGATGGTTAAATAACCCCATTAGGTCGAAATTTCCAGAGCCCTTCACTATGTCGTCCCTTATAGCCTGAGTCGCTTTGGGACGTTAAATCCCCATGAACCAGACAGGGCCATTTGTTGTTCTTTTTCAATTCGGCCGTTCCTATCAACCTTGACGAACGAGGCGGGTTGTTTTGTTGCCATGGCAACGCGAATATAAACCTATGGCTTATCTAGACAAGAACGTCGTTACACCTTGTTGACCGTAAAAAATTTTCAGGACATTCCTATAGTACGTGGCACGAAAGAAAAAGGAAGTTTTGTTTCGAGTAATGATAGCGATTTTAAACTCGCCACCAGCTTCTCTCTTAGTAAAAATGCCGATTTCTGGATGAGTTGATCGCGAACGCACGGAAAGAGTAGTGCCTTTTTTTTTGTGCTTGCAGTGGGGACCTTAATTTTCGACCCACGATATATTTACTTTCACTTTGCGATTTTTTTTCGAAAGTATGAAAGTTTGTTTATTTAGCATATAAAGTATAGTATACGAACGTACAGTTTCAGGGACCCAAGAAAAACTGTATAAGGATCATCACTTTGCGATTTTTTTTCGAAAGTATGAAAGTTTGTTTATTTAGCATATAAAGTATAGTATACGAACGTACAGTTTCAGGGACCCAAGAAAAACTGTATAAGGATAAGCATCACATAACAAGTAGCGATTTCATTAGCTTTTTTTTCACAAAAATCTAAATACAACACATGCGCAAGACAAAGTAGTGCTGTTTCCTGCGGCAGAGGTAACCGCGCGAATGACGACTCGATGAGTGGAGTAAAATTTTGCAGCACTAATTTATTATAACGTATATTAGATGAAAATCGAACTTAAAGCTTCGCGCTCCGTTCATGAACTGATAAGTTGCGGGTATTGAAGGGTAGTTCCATGAGTGATAGGTGAGGAACTTCGAGGAGAAAGCTGGTTGGGAAAGATAAACGTTGAAAGTGTGCCAGTATCAAGTCCTAAATTGATTATTCATTGCCGAAAGCGGAGTCGACTTCAGCACACAGACTACAGCGACAGACCTCATGAAGTTAAGTTTGAATGTAAGCAAACTAGCGTACTTCAAGAATGCTATTGCATTAGTATGCAATTGCGATGCATTGCAATGCATTAGCATTGAATGCTATTCCGCTGCAGGAAACGCTATTTATCGCAGAATATTACGTTTTTCTGGAACAACGCAAATAGTACGGCTAGATGCGAGAAACAACTTGCGAGGGATTGTGCGCCGAAAAGAAACCCCGAAGGGCGCGCCAGGCGCAGGCATCCTCTATGCCTATGCCACGAGGGTCAGAACTCTCAGCGGCGTCTCGCTGATACCCCGTTTGGCTCGATGTTAGGAAATGTGGTTCCGATCCAACGTTAATGTGTGTACTACAGAGTCGCTGGCACTTTACTGAAAACGTTCGCGGGCGAAAACACAGCTGCGTGCGCGTGGGAATGTGTGCGCGTGTGGTATACGTGGTAGAAAAGTCTCTTATTCACACAGGGCATCATATATATGTACGCAATGCTGCGCCCTCACAAATTTCTTCTTTTTTTATCTGCGAAATTAGAACTTCTGTAACATTTTCAATACATACAGCTTGCCAAACATGCTGGAAATTTTTTTATATAGTAGGGGAGCTGCCAGTGGCTTTACTTTGAGGAGGCTGCCGGCTTGGAGACTTATTCTTTTCCTTTTTATCTTTTTCCTTTTTTGATCTTGGGTGAGCACTATATTATAGCTATGGACATATGCTTATGCAGTAGCCGATGTGTGCATGTTTTGCTTGAGTGGAAATGCTTTTTAAATCGAACTGCGAAAGTTAGTGCGTTGTACGGCAACCTAACACTTCCGAATACTCCTCGCCCGGCTGTATGCTCGCTGAACGGAGATGGGTGCTGTTTGTCGTTTTCGTGGGCAAGGGCTTTTTAATTACTACTAGGACAAAATATTCTTTTTCTCAGCAGGAATGTAAAGGTTAAACAGCCTTCAGCTCTCCGATATTGGACACGCACACATCGGTCGGTTATCTCCGCAGTATCAGCATCGGGCACGAAGTTAGCTGCACTGCATTTCCAGCTCGCGTTTCACGCTAACGAGGAGTTGCACTAAAGATGCTAAATTTAAATCGTTCGCCGGCAAGCTCAGCGTTTCATCATGTGTTGAGCTGTGTGTGCTTTGGGCACGTTTTCAAGCATGCTGATAAACCTGCCAGAGCGGCGGCGCTGCTAATGTTGCAACTGTATTCCATACCGGGCTTGTCGCAAGAGTTGTGATTCAGAATTCATAAGTACTCGAAGCAGCAGGCGGACATGCAAGGATTGTCTAAATTTGGTGGCTGTGAGAGCGGACACTTTAGAGAACCTGGTACCTGGACTTTCCAGGATCATCTGAATTGCGTTTCAGTGTGCTACTAAGCTAGTAGAACATGTGAGAGAGTAGAACCAGCAGCTGCATTGATAAATTGGGCGTACAAACTCGGAAGTAATTTTTATTCTTAATTTCTCTTCACTAAAAAAAGTGAATCTGCAAACAGAGGAACGGCACGGCAGAAAAAGACGAGGACAAGATAGTAATGCAAACGCAACCACTTGTATGTGTATTACCATCTTTTCCTCGTCTTTTTCTGAAGCCCCATTCATCGCTTAACATGTGTCACCAACTTGCTCAGACCTTTACTCTTCTAAATGAATCTATCAGGTTTGTTTGATTTATTTATACTAGCAGAAGATTAACGAGTGAAATAAATTAGGCTGGGTGTTATGCTCGCCTTTGTAGAGTACTCTGAATAAAATTTCTTATGGGCAGTGCGTAATGAAGGCCGTTTATCTTTTCACCCCGAAGTCAGCACAACAAACGAGATAAAAGGAAGCCACCTCAGCAGCCCATGGTTAGCGTGTGGGAGGAGCAGCACTCTGGCTCCTTTCATAGAGCTGGATTATTTTTGATGTTTGCACATCTTCGAGCTATGCACACGTTAACTACTCCAGTAAGCTCTATAAGCCAAACAAAGCAAATCGAGCTGTCGAAGACGTTAAGCTTCCCTGCCGCTTACTACGGCGCCCAGGTTTCTAGCGAAAGAAAGTAACTATTCTTTCTCCAGTAATCCTTGTAATCCTGTTCTTGAGACACTGTGCGCACGAACCAGCTGCCGTGAGTATATAGGCTTAGGCTTCGATCTATATCTTGTGTGCAGCTTGTGTAGTTTAGAACCTGATTTCGGAGGGCATCTATACATTGGTTTGGTTTATTGGTTTATTGGGGTTTAACGCCCCAAAGCAACTCAGGCTATGAGGGACCCCATAGTGAAGGGCTCCGGAAATTTCTACCACCTGGGGTTCTTTAACGTGCACTGAAATTAGCATGTACCGTTCTTTCCAGCTGTGTATTTATATGATATTAACAGTTCATTTTGTTTAATAGCGAGAGCGGTTTCTAGGACATTTCAGCACTGAAGCAGCGCCGTCCCATCCGGCTTACTGACGTGGCATGTGGTGCCACACAGGACGTCTTGTTTCCGAAAACAGCCAAATTACAACAAAAGAAAAATCGGCGAGGCTTTTTTGGATGTTTTTGGTTTCGTCCCAAAGCATTGAACTGAAATTATAGCTTCCACTTGTATGCTCTAATCTTGCCTCTGGTATGCTTTCTCGCATGTAAAGTTTCGTTCGCAGGTATCTTTTTGTGCTCGTGAAAGCGCTCCCCGTATGAAACGCGCGTAGCCGTGTCGCCGAGCTTGCTCTATGATGGGTGGCAGATTCTTGTGCCCCTGACAGAAAGGTTGAAGGTGTGGCTGCGTCCGTGTCGCATCCGGCGCGTTTTCGCGTGCGAGAAAAACTCCATGTGGGCCAGCATTTAAGCGACAGCTTTTGCCACATGCGCTTATTGCCATTTTTTTTGCTTTATTGCCGTGCTTGCTGTGGCCTTGTCTTTTTTCATTCTCCACTGAAATTATGAGCCACAGCTGCCGAGGTGTGTGGGTGTAAGGGTGTTACGCCTAGGAAAACAAACATCTGTTGAGGTAAAGTCTCTAGCAAGCCGACAGTGTTTGTTAGATGAAAGATCGTCGGCAACATGGGAAAGCTTCTGGAAACCAAAAGAGCACGGCACCTATATATTTTTGAACCCGCATGAGAGTCGTCGCAAGCTATGAAGATGAGTGCTGCTACAGTTTCAAAAACCGGCGAAACATTTCTTTCTTGGACTGCAGCTGCTCCATACATGCGTGATGTATGGCTACAGCAATGGGCTAGTGTCAGGAAAAAAAATTACGTACGGTGCTTGAGAATGGCTTATGATTTGCGGATTTTAACGTTCTAAAGTGACTGAGGCTGTGAGGAACACCTTCATGGAGGGCGCCGGATAATTTCGACCACCTGTGGTTCTTTAACGTACACTGACATCGCACAGCACACCGGCCTCTAGAATTTCGCCTCCATCAAAATTCGACCGCCGCGGCCGGGGTCCAACTCCCGTCTTTCAGGTCAGCAGCCGAGTGCTATAACCACTATATCCACGTGTGCTATAACCACGTGCTTTGGATGCGAAAGGTTCATCTTTATTCGCTAAGAAGTTTATTTAGGCGAACATTATTTCAGTGTAATGAATACAGCGTTTACTCGCCTCGCAGCCTGACAGTCCTTCGTCCAAAACGCCACAACTAACTTCGGAAGAACTTTTATCTTTCCGTCTTTGATGTGGTGGTCACTATCTTATGGAGTACTATGGAGCATGGTAACGTCACAAGAATTTACTGTCAACTATAATGATCGACGGGAAGCGGCATCTTTTGTGCTAATCGGACATGTAAGGCTTTCGCCTTAACAACAGCAATGGCGCAGTGGTCTGATGCACCGGACAGCGCAACGAATCTGTCCTCGCCGGCGAGGCCTCCAATGGTGCTTCAGGCCGTAATATCTTGTTTTAATTTATTCGGTGTGACACCATGGAAGCAACGCCGAACGGCCCAATGACGTCCGTATGCTATCACATAAGAGGAAGCAATCCAGAGCGTAATTATTGCCAGAACAAGCGAAGGAGGCAGTTTGATAGGTCCCCGCAATGCGTGCGACCGTCTGAAATATTAGCTAATGGCAGGGTTCACATACAGGAAATTCACCCTCTTAATTATATGAAAGCCAACACCTTAGGCGCCGCCCTGGAAGACCAGAATTCGCGGCCAAAGCAATGGCAGCGAGAAAATAATATGCTTGTCGGCGCTCTACAGATAGGCGAGATATGACTGCGAAGTTGTTGGTCGGACGCATGGAAGGTTGTCATAAATATTTACTGGGGGATGCAAAAAGGCAGGCTGTGGGTCGACAAGATCATAAACTGCAAGAAACATCCGCACAAAGCAACGTTCAAAAGGCGACTTCTATACACAGCAAGAAAACTGTTAAGAGAAGCAAACAGGATACACCGAAAGCACGAGGTCACATCGCAACGACTATTACAGAAGCAGAATTTATTTCACACGATTTAATTATGTACCAATTAACTGCTCTTGGATTCGGAAAAAATCAGCAAAAGCAGGTCGGAACTTTGTTATCTATCAGCCTTTTCCTCCACGCAATCCAATTTCAGGTACAAACAATATTATCGCTTTGTGCGTTCTAAACTTACTATAGAACTACGCTAAACAAATCATGCCCATCCTATACAGGGTCTCTACGTCTGACGCGCATAAACACAGACGAGAAATTAGTTTTGTGAGATAAAATCATTTAATCACGAAGTGTTTGAAAAATGACTTCTGACGGAAGACCACTTAGAAAGCGCACCCAGCGTACATACACTATCTCCCGGAAAACGCTAATCTAATGCATGGTTTGTGATACCGCAGCGAACATCAATCAAATGGCCAACGTATATGATCATCGAATCAATAAATGACTGCCAGAAACCTCGTTTCTTGCACAGAGTGCGAAGCGGACGCGACGGGTAACGGCAGCTGCTCAGCGCAGTGCGCCAATAAGCGGGCCACGCGATGATACGGCATCCGAACGAGATTAATCAAGCAGCGAAGCGAACCAGCGTGCGGATTCTGTGCCTTTATACACACTGGAGCAAGAATATGCTCTTTGCAGCGATAAAGAGCACGCGCACACAAAGCAGTAGAATTGATTTTAGCGACCCGCACAGCGCTTATCCGATAAGATGCTTGGTGGTCACTCTCTATTCTGAAGCTTGCTTACTGAGCTTTTTTCTCTTATGTCCTTTCCAAATAAGTGACGATGAAAACGATCGATGCCGAATAGCGATGGAGATTCGCAATATTTTCATAGAAAGCAAAGCGCATCAAAGCGAGCAACAAAAACGGAACGTTAGTGACAGGCTGCAATCCACCTGTCAACAAGAGGTTTGGCTTCGTTCGGTTTATGGTATTTAACGCCTCAAACTGACTCAGGCTATGACGGTCACAGTAGTGGAGGGCTCCGGATAATTTCGACAACCTGGGCTTCTGTCTAGCATTTCGCCTCCATCAAAATGCGGCTTCCTTAGCAGGGATCGAATCCGTTTGTTTGAGGTCAGCAACCGAACGCCATAACCACTGAGCCACAGCTGCGGCTTCCTTCACCAAGAGGTTAGAGTAAGTCTTATCGGCGGAAACTGTCATTCAAACTGTGAGAAGTAGAGCGTACTTACAAGGAAGTCTAATGGAAGGTTAAGCTAACAATGAACAAGGCGCATGGTAGCTCTTGTAAGCCACACCTTAAAAAAGGCTGTCCATGTTAATTTATATCCGGTTTCTCTCTTTCTTTCATGGCTTAATTTCTTTGACGAAAACCTACATATACTTCTCTATATCATCATCATGGCTTTTCCTACTGCCACTTAAGCCGATAAAAAGTTCACCTCACGTCTATGCTTCGACTTCACGTTGCTGTTGGATCTTTTTCAGACCTTTCATCTTTTGAGACCGTCATTCTTTCGACACACTGGTGGAATGGGGGATGTATCTGATGAGTGAGGTGAAACGCCGGTGTTCTCTGGCAAAATTCGGCGTTTATTTTCGTCCAATGACCCTTATCGCGTCGTACCCCCCCCCCGCACGCACACACGCCCACACACACACTCCCTCCTCATATTGTAAAGGCGCGGCAACATTCTCAACGCAGTAAGTATGACTGCATCCCAAACCAGCGTACTAAAACTGTGTCTCCCCGTCTTTGGCTTGGAGACTCTCTTCAACTGTATAAGGCGATGACCGTCGATTGCAGTTAATAGCCAGCTCACTTTGGTGCTCTCAATGTTTTGCCGTTCCGGGCTCACTGTGTCGGTTCTTTTTCAGATGAACAGTATTGAGGCATTTTATGTTGAGGTGCTGGTAAATGCACACCGTTACTACGGTTACGCCTCCGACATTCATGTTCTGTGTTTAAAAATAACGAACTGTGGCGCGTAATGGCCAGCGACCTCTCCTGTGCGCTGGAACTCTGGAAGCCAAAGTTTGTCTCACTGCGACAGTGCTCTCTGAAAGCGTGCTAAAATTCATGCCTATGCCTTCATCAGCTTTTACTCTCCTTCTTTTTCCATGCATCTTCCTCAATAGTCTGTGGGTTCAGCACGTCGACAAGCCTTGTAAAACTGCTCAGCAGTAACCATTTTTCTTCTCCATTGCTTTCAAAGAAACATGAGCTGGTGGTACTGCGATAAAATCCGTGATGGGTAGCGTATTCCGCAAAGTCGGCTGCGATAAATCATGAATGTTGCCAGTAATTTGAGCTTCTGGCCCTGCGAGACACCGAATTACTCTTCATCCTTTGAACTACTACATTTTAACAGGTTCACCCTGAGAGAACATCCACTTCCGGATGTCAAAAGAAGCACTCCTCCATGGAGAGCTAACATTTACCTATGAACTCCGAAAAGCCAGCACGCACTTTTTACCAACGACGCTTAGGGTCGTCCATGTACAAGATTGTTCCTCTAGGCCGAACACTGCGCACGGCACACTGATGGCACCTGGCGACAAGTCCAGCAATATCTGTGTTAGCACCTCGCCACCAAACTGGAGCTTCTCCGGAGCACCATAGAATCCTAAGGTGACCTTCATGCATTCTGGCTTAAAGATCCTGTAGCTTAGCCGACCGGCATTAAAATGGCGGTTACTACAAATTGTTATGATGCCTGTTTTCGTACAGATGAGCTGCAGGTTGTAAGAGATCGGTGCTGCTCTGTCTACTCTGTTTGGCACAATACCATGAGTAGAATGCCTTCTGCGTCTACTTTATCAGCATTTCGAAGCACATATACTGCCTACGTCTTGCTGTTCTTGTGTGCTTATTTCCTTTTGATAATCCAGCTGCTAGGGTCATTTGCAATAAATCAACGGGCCTGGTGCAAGCAGAAAGCTTGTGCATTTTCCTCTTTTTCAGTTTAATTTTCAACGAGCTAATTGTGCGGGCGATATACTCAAATTTTCCTAAGATAATTTAGTTTCCTAAGGCTTCCATGGGACATTCCCTTCGGTCTTCAGTTTCTGTGTGCGGTTAAAATGTTCTCTCACAGCGAATTAACCTTAACTGGACCATGTACATCAAAGTGGTTTACAGAACGCAAGCGTTACCCCAGTTGGCAAACAGGGAGAATATTACGAGTGTCTGCACTAGGAAGATTGAAATGCGTTTTTCGTGATTGATCAGAATAAAGTGAAGCGCCTGCTCAAACAAAAGTAACCATGTACAAAAATGTGCCTCTAAACTCAAGGCTGTTCAAAAGAAAAGCAGGCAAATAGAAAAGAATGACAGAGCCGTTCGATGCTCACTGAGCGCAAAATTGTGTTCGAAAATTAGATTCAGCCCTTGCTTTGAACGTGGACTAAATAATTTACTCACTTAGAAGTGCACAGAAAGCAAATTCTCAACACCTTGCGTCAGGGGATTGGAAGTTCATTAAGTTGAGCAAACGAAATCTGTCCTTCTCTAGTTGATGTGTAGTAATAGGTTGGGCAGTGAAGAAAGCAGAGGTCAGAAAGCTACCCAAAAGAAATATTCATAAAAAATATTTCTAAAGCTTATTCATGTCAACATTGACGTTAGTAAGGACGCTTTCTTAATTAAAAAGTTCCACGGTTGAACAGTGAACGGCAGGCGGTATGCATCCCGATCTGCCATTAAGGGTCCAAAAAAGTAAAAACTGCTTTTTTTTTGGCCGAAACTGATTTAGGCCACTTCTTTTTCTTTAGAAATCTTGCAACCTCGAGAACTCATCAGTGAAAGTGAGTGCTTAACGACAGTAGGGAAGAAGGGGAGCTGTTACAGGTGTTCGGTGTATTGCATGAGAAGCTCTTTAATATTGCGTGGAGCATGACGAGCTGGTAACTGTCATGCATTCAGAAATGGAATGCCGTCCAATAACTGTCTTGCGAAAGTTATCAATGAGTGTACCTCGCCCACACACTTCTTAACAAGAACGTCGTGCCTAATGCTCGGAAGCATAGTTGTCCTGAAATCGAAGATATTGGAAACCCAAAATCATTACCTTTTACTTCATCTTCGCGCAACCAGTGAATGGCTACTCACACGTTTCTTCAGTCACTACCTTATCGGTTTGCCAAGTGGGTAGAGCATGTTTGTCAGAGACTGCATGTGAAGCATCCCAAAATCGGAAGACGCCAGCTGAGAGAACACAGAGCGTGGTATGGACACTACAATGTAGAGGCTATTACTGTCGCGCTAAGCATGTTCATTTTATTGAATGCCTGTCGCTGCATGGACTGGTTGGACTGCTGCTGCATTTACTTTTGGGCCCTGGACAAGAGAGGTACTCCGTATGACTTGCTCCTGCTATTTAATTTCTCTCGTCTTATGAGAATAACCCTGTCTCCTGCGATTGCAGGAATGCTGCCATAGAAGGAAGAGCTTTGCCCCTTAAACATTTAGCCCTGAATAGCTTTTCACCTGTATAGGGGGAATACCGCAATCGCAGGAAGAATTCATGAGATAATCCTTTGGCCAGGCACCATAATACTAACTTTACACAATGCTCTGGCCTTGCAAACTTAAACCTGAAAATTGGTGTAAGGATTGGTTGTGGGTGTGCAAACTCGAAGGACATGTTTCAGACTGCTGCTGCTGCTCTAGTGCAACCGGCTCGTATGTGGGTTCACATGCACTGATTATGTGCAACTCAAAATGGTATCACCACAAACCCAGAAATTCTGGAGAAGCACGTTTTTTAACGGGAAATTTTTAATCAACACTATTTTTCGTATGTCATAAGATTCCACTATAATAATCATTATGTTCGCTGATCTCTCCTCGGCAGTTTTGCCTTTATTTGCTATTAAGGTTTCTGCTGTCTTCAAAAACGTTCAAATATTCTGCAGTTTCCCCACAATTAGAACTCGTGTTCAAGAAACCTAGACTTCTTCCTTGCACTCGTCTCTGCTTTTCCTGCCGTTCTTATAGCTTCTTTTCTACTGAGAAACGAAGAGCTGGGCAGAAAAGATTAGGAGAGGTGGTGTGTTTGTTGGTTTTCTCTTATGTTTTTCTGAGAGAGTGGCAATGCTCCTTAAACTCTGCACACCTCAAGCGCGGGATTTCTCACTCCCATTTGGATAATATGATCTCGGGCAGGCCGAACGCAGTGAATGTGCATCAGGCTCCGTAGTTGGAACCCAGCGTCCCTTACTCCAAATTTACGTGGCAGGCTAGGCCGGTCGCGGATGGTCCCATCTTTGTCGACACCCGTAAATACACCTTGCCAATAGCTTGCATAAAGTTCTTAGTCCCCACCGTCGTCAGTATCCAGCTTCCTCCTATTCCAAGCCAGCGCACCACGACACCGACAGGCTCCACTAGCCAGTAGGAGCTACTTTGCCGACCCTCGCAGAGAATGCTTTGGCGTGTCTCCCGTGTTCCCACTGCCACTCATAACCACGGCTCATGATAACCTTTTTACGCTCACGAAACACTGAAAAATGCATCGCGTTGGCTTAACATCCACAACTGCAGCATAATTTGAAGTAAAATTGGCTCATTGGCCCCCAAACAGGAGAGATAGCGGTGCAACCCCCCCCCCCCCTCCCTCAGGAACACTTGCTGTGGTGACCCGAGCACTCTCTCGTTAATCACGGGAACATGTGCCGACAGCTTGCCGCAGACAAATGATGTTCCGGCTACGTATAAAGAACCCAAGTTAAATGATACACATAGAGGGCAACGCCTAATCTCTGGCATCCAGCACCATTCCCTAGAATCAAAGATGGAACACGTCACCGCCCTGGGTGGCGCAGTGACTAACGAACTCACGCTGGGTGACGTATCGCTTCTTGAGCCCATGTCTTCTTTCTTCTGTTGTCATTGTTTTGGCCTCAACGCCCCCTGCGAGGCCTCCACAGCAACTTCTCCTAACCTCACGCCCCATCCCGTATTTGAAACACTGGTGTTCGATATAAAAGAAAGATGCGCGAAGGACAGCAGTCTCTAAATGAGAGAACAACATTAATTTACAACAAAGCACCCACAAAAGTAACCCACTCACCAGCTCACAAACACGAGCAACGGCATCGAGCTATTGTGTCAGAACAGCAACAGCCACAAGCCAAGGAAAGAGAAATGAACACAGACATACAAAGTGGATGGCATCTAAGAGAACAGCCCCAGCGTGTCGCATTTCATAAAAGCAGCCATTAAGGGCCTCAAAGGCACCGCCTCAAAACATTCGTTATTTGTCAGCACGACAATAGGTTGTCAGCACTGTTATGGTTTTTTTTTTTTTCATTTTTGCTAGGGCACGAGCTGGACGCGCGGAAGAGTTATGAGCCGTAAAAAGCTGTCCTTCCACATCCCAGTACCCATGACCAGCCGTGTCTTCCTTTAGGGTCTCTTTAAAATTTAGTGTGCTCTAGAAAGTGTATGTTGTTGCACTTGCAGGTGATATCACTTCGTTGTTTTTGTTTGGCGTTTAGAGAGGAGTTGAACTTTTGTGTGTTTGTTATTATAGAATAAACTAAATTTCTAAACAGTGGAAAAAAATTTTACGAGAAGCAAAGGTGCGACGAAAGAATAATGCGGAAAGCAACATTGATGTGCATGAACTCTCGTATCTTGATTTCACTCTTCCCTGCACCGCTTCAAGTTCAGCTTGTCACATTTTTTTCCTTGGTGTTAGCGTCGATTACATAATAGAATGTTTTTGAATACTTGTTACGTACACGCTATACACGAGGAATTTGATCACACCGGAACTG
Organism: Amblyomma mixtum; assembly: GCF_055824585.1. Taxonomy (NCBI): domain Eukaryota; kingdom Metazoa; phylum Arthropoda; class Arachnida; order Ixodida; family Ixodidae; genus Amblyomma; species Amblyomma mixtum. The sequence continues at coordinate 249,415,310 of NC_143012.1, forward strand.
TGAGGTGTTTCGGTTGCTGGTAATAATTGCACTCTAATGTCTGTTTTAAGTGCTCAGTGCATATGCATCATTTTAATCCGTGGCGCTAATGCCTACTTGTTCGGATTAGTCTTCAACACACACTGGGTTTTTTGTCCTGCTTGTTGGGATACCGTCATCATCATCCTATTCAGCCTAACTGCGTACGCTGCGAGACCAAGGCCTCTACCTTACTCTCCAAATAACTCTCCTCTGTGCCGGCATCCCCCGCAAGCTTCATAATCTCATCCACCAGCCTGACTCTCACGACCCCGGCTGCGCTCGCGTTCTCCTGAAATCCTCTCGCTTACCCTTAACTACCATCGGTTGTCTTGCCTTCGCATTACATATACTATGCACATGCCCATTTCTTATAGATTTTGACTAGGATGCCATTAATTCGCATTCGTTACCGGACAAACTCTGCCTTCCTCCTGGCTCTCAACGCTACACCTATCATTTTCCTTTCCAAAGTTCGCTGCGTTGTCCTCAATTGAGGTTGAGCCCTTCTCGTCAACCTCCACGTTGTGATACAGTTGGTAAGAGACAGATGTTACATACTTTAACTTGACTGGTACTGCTAAACTGGCAATTATTACTTTGAGCACCTGCTAAATACACTGAAATCCACTCTTATTATCCCAAATATTTCACTGCTTTGGTCCGCATCTGCGATCGCTAACTGCTTTAGGTAGATCTGTTACCATGCTACTTCTGTCGCTTCGCAAGCTATCGTACACTGCGGTTTCCTTAAGGAACTGTAGCACGTTGCTTTATTCTTCTGCATGTTATTGGTGGACCCGCTGTTCTGTTTTTCCTGTCTAGGTCATTCATCATGCTCTGCGATTCGTCCTCAAAGTTACCTAGGAAATCGATGTCGTCAGTAAGTCACAGAGTGGAAGCTAATCACCCTTCATTGTTATCCCCAGCTCTTCCCAATCCAGGTGTCAGAATTCTTCTTGTGAACACACTGTGAATAGTACTTGAGAGATCATGCCTCCACGCCTGGCATCTGCCCTTGTTGGGATTTCGCTGCTTTTTCTTTGAAGGATTATGGTGGCTTAACGGCCGCTATGAATGTTTCCCAGCAGTTTCGCACATACTTCTCCTTCATCTTGGTACATTCATGCCTGCATCACTGCGGAGGTTTCAACTGAATCAAATCTCTTCTCGTAATCATGAAGGCTATATATAGGCGGCGGTTATATTGTAACCAAAGAATTATAAATGATTCTCTGTGGTTAAAAATCTAAACTTCCATTAATGCCTTGGCGTCAATGGCACTGCTTTACCTACGAAACTGTATGCTGCTATGTGTTTTTAAAATCTGATAAAAATTATTTCTACAAAACGCTGTGTTGAGGCAATGAGGTGTTTTTGAAGTTCTGTTACATGATTTCTAAGTTTAAATGCACTTTTTCTTCTGCTGCTGGTCTAAAACACACCTCTGCTTTTCGCTCTGATACTGTTTTTGTTTTGTCAGATAATACATACATTCACCCTACAAAATCATTCTGCTGCGGCTACGCTCACAACATAACTTTTATTCGTAGAAATGCTAATGTGGTAGATACCTGAGGAAAACACATTTTATAGCGCGCAAGCTTTGTGTTGTAACGCTGCAGCGACCACACTGCTACTGATTCATCCTGTTTACATAGAAGTGACAAGGAACCTGCGTTGAGTTATTTTGTCCCTTCTCTCTAGTCTGCTTTGCAATGTAACAATGGCAAGTTAACCCTCGTTGGATTAAGTGTATTTTGGCGGCAGTAGCTAGAAAGGGAGAACTGATGTAATGGCTGTAATGAGCCAGTTCTAAATTAGAAGTTTATAAAATGCGTTTAGTCATTCTCCTTCCTTTGCCGAGGTAACCAATATTTACCATGTGCTGCTTTATTCAGCTGAGAAAGCTGATGAAATAACAAAGTAGAGGCTTAGTGAACGCACCTGGTACTTAAGTACGTTTTGATAATTTAACTGATAACTCCTTTACTGCGCTTGTCAGTGTTTTTGCCGATTTCGCTCAGAGCTGAAGAAATTGGTGTTTCACCCACTGCTAATGAGTGCTGTGTTGACGTTTGAAAATTGCGACTTGGGGTTCTACTTTTTCGTGCAATCTTTCTTGTAATGGCTGCTTCTCTCAACTTGCTCACTGTACCTCGGTCAGGGTGAGGAGGTCATGCGTGACACCATGCGTTCTCTGCGTGTAACTGGAAGGCTGTGGGTGCGTTTTTCTGTACGTCTTTCCGTTCTTAGTATTTTCTACGCTATGTTTCAAAGCTGCACTGTTTATTCCAACAATTTGTGCCCAACTGTCCTCTCATTCTAGTAAGTAACGGAGATACACATCATCATTGTATCTGCTACCCTTTGGAAAGAGGTCATACGGCTCAGCTAGTGGCAGTCTTTATTACTACGCACTGTTTTTTTTTATTTGTTTTTCCTTCACCTTGTTTTAACTTGCCCTGAAAATGGAAGGAACTTATCTGAATTTCTGGAATTGTACTCCCACTGAAATGAGCCATTAAATTCTTATAAGTTCTTCCTCTCACTTGTCTCAGCCCGTTGCTCGTCTTGCAGTACGTGCCCGGGCAATTTTATATTCATTTCTTTTTACCTGCCTATTCTAATATTTCTAAATTTTCTTGCATTAAACAAAGTTCTTACAGGCCAACCAATGTTTCGACTTTTATGGATTCAGCCCTGGACCATGTCGGCAATTTATTCTGCATTTTGCTTGTGTGCAACCGTGATTCAAATTTACATACCCATTTCAATTCTGTGCTGTTTAGTAGGAACGTTTCTAGTATTTTTATGCCTGATTCTTCTGTGCAGTTAGAATTAATTTCTTTTCTTTCGATAACTGTGCGTGCTTCATGTCACAGCAGTTACTTATATTGTTTTCAGACGTGCATTGCTTTGTTACTACTTTTTCATGCAGGTGCTCACGCTTAACGGATGCTGCAACTCCTAAACAACGTATGTACCAGAGTGGTACCAATGTATCCGCGTTAGTTCCCTTGATAAGCTTCTATGATGCCACAAAAAATTTTAAAACGCATTGGAAACTTCATTGAAACTGAAGGCGATAGCGTGCGAGGATTCTTCTTCGTGAAACTTTTTGCGTGAGAACCTTAGCAGCTACTCTTTGCCCGCTATTTTTATTTTTGACTCTTGAGCACTGGAAGCCGGAAAAACCCTCAGAAACGAATGGTTGCTAAGCATTTCACGCATAGGGCTTCACGAAGAAGGATCCCTTCATGCTATTTCGTTCAGTACCTGCTTACTAGTCAGTTTCTTACGGTACAAGTAGTGACAGCCGAAATGCGTAACCTAGCCCTTTCTTTCCTTAGGATATGAACGTGGTCATTCACACACGCCAGTCTACAATGATGATGTTGGCAAAATGCCTACTTATTTTTGTCCTATTTTTACTTACGTTCAGTTAGTGCCTGGATGCTTAAAAGATAGGGAGCCAGGTAACTTTATGGAGTACAGAATTCACAACACATGTTGCTTTGCACATTCTGTTCGCCTGTGCAACCAGTATCTGTGATCACTAGACGCCTAGTTTTATCAATATTTCTTCCACAGTTGATGTATAAAGTAAACGACAGCCTGGAAGCTTGTATCATTCTTTTTTAAATCTAGACTATTTCTTAAGAAAGTGAGCATCACACTCTTTTGATACACTCGTGACAAGTTTTTTATACTTTTTCAGTGTTAGGTAAATCCAAAGGTACAAAGGTAAATGGTTAGGTATACCCGAAATGGACCTTTGAATCTGCCACCTGTGAGCGTGTCATCCTGTATTTATGTGATATAAATGGAGTGAAGGCGGCAGTAAATTCTGCTGGCGTATTAACAGTTAAGTAAAGTGGTTATTAAAAACGCAAACTACAGTTCGGAGAGAATGTGACAGCTGATTTTTTTAGATTTTCCCGCAGAGCTCGAGCGTCACGCGTAAAACAAGCCATCGCTACTTTCCTTAAAGTTTTCCAAAATTGAAGTTCGGTCTACGTGTCTTTCTGCCATTTAAACAGAATGATGGCATCCACGGTGCACTGCCAAACAAATGGCTTGTTTTGCGGAAGGAAACAGTTCAGGAAAAGTTTGGCAAGACGCTTGAAATACGAAAATATATTCGTGGTCGAAACAGGCTTGCAGGCATCAGAGAAAAGTTCGGCTGTCTTGGCCGTTCGTGCGCGGGTGCTCATCCGTATAAAACTTTGGATGGCACATCCTTCTCCTTTAGCGAAGGACAAAGTAAAGAAGGCATGCATTGAACCGGATTGCCCAGATGGCGGACACAGCTGGACCCTGTCGCTGCTGCTTCTAAGGTTTTATTTATTTTTCTCACAATATTCCTCCCGTCGTGCTCACTGAGACGCGAGCGGGTGACCAAGCAGTGCGAGAGGGAATGACTTCGCATTTATTTCCCTCAGAGAGGATTCTAAGCCTCTAATCTTCCGCACTTCTTTTGGTGCCTGCCCAGCGTTTTCGCTCAAAAAGTTTGCGATTTAGGCATGAGTGCGTGAAGGCATAGTACCAAGATTCACACACTAAGAGGGCTACTATCAACCCTTAAGCAGCCACAGGTATCGGCCGCAGAGTGGAAACCCAGAGGAGAATAGAGCATGTGCGCTCTGTATCGTTGATTTCTTCTTCAGCATCGACACGTGTTGCCGCCGAAAAAAAAAAAAAAAACTCCGTCGCTCTTGTTACTGTGGCCGTCAGCAAACAGACGAAGACTGCAGCAAAGTGAGCTGATAAAGTGGAAAGAATGCCATTCAGGGGAGCACAGTACTTGACAGCGAAACGCCGGACTAAAAAGAATGCTTATCTGCGGTCACATTGATGTTAGATATTATGTTTTGGCCCTCAGTGCTAAGAGAATATTAAGCAGAGAAGGGAAGAGAAAAGAGGACCTTGTTACGACACTATTGATGGAAGCCAACGACCACTGAAACCAAGGAGAATAGAGGATTTTTTGTGCGATTTGTGGTGGTAATTAATTGGAGATTAATAGTGTAATTATTCAGCGCTTAAAGATAGCTGATTAGTAAACAGAAAAAACAGTCACGGGCCGCTAGTGGGATCCGAATAAATTCGGAGGTCGCATCAACGCAGCGACCAGTCGTGAAATAACTAATTTCTAAGACTGACTTAAACCTATCTGCAAACACCACCGGCTCTTTTGAGTGGAGTAAAAATATTGCGATCGTGAATATATTTAACATCGCCCCAATAGTTGTGATGGCAAACATATTAACCTGATGATGCAAAATTTTCAGTTTACTTCATAAAGCAGCCACTAAAATCTCAGAGTGGTTTAATTTTTCAATGCTTATTATTGCGCGAAATTGCGCGAATCTCTAGCACTAATATATTTTGGGGAGTGTGAGCTAACTGAAAAATTCATAGAAATGTTAAAGGCAACATTCATCCGGAAGCAGCCTCTAACATACTGCGTTCTTTTCATTTATTAATAGCATAATCCACTGCTTATATGGACCGGCGAAATACCAGCATTGCAATTAAATGGTTGCCTCCTTGCGTTTCATGAAAAATTTCCCTTTTTTGCATGATTATGATCTGTGCAGCAACTAAGCCATATTTTGCAGATTTTGAAATTTGTCTTGATGTTGTGGGCGATTCCTCTGCGCGGGGACGCACAGGCACTCACTCGAGGCAGGACTTTGTACAAACGGTTTATTCTCACATCAGGGGGGCCGGTCGTCGTCGTGGCAGCTGGGTCAGGTGGTCCTTTGGCAGGGCTGGTCCAAGAGCGAGAGAGCGCGGGCCTTTCCGGTCACGCCTTATAAAGGCTTTCTCCTAGCCTCGCTCCCCCCGCCCCACCACTCGGGAAGAAGGGGTCCGCGGCTACCCGCGGTGAGCGGCGCGAGATTTGACCTGCCCGCGAGCAGGCCCTACATCTCCCCCCCCCCCCCCCCCCCTCAAACGTCCGTCCCGGGGTCCGCCAGTAGGCGTTCGATGACCTCCGGGTCCGGGTCCATAGAGTCGTCGCAGGGGGGAGGGGTGCTCGCCGGGGGGCCGCTCACCGCTAGCTGGATGGGCTCCTCACGAGCCGCCTGGGGGAGCGAGGCGCCTGGCTCCACTGGGGGCCCTGCCGGCAGCGCCCTCCAAAGCTCCTCGGCCGCCGGGGACAGCAGGTCTGGGCGGCTGTACTGGAGGATGCGGAGGGCCGCCTCCTCCGGGCTGACCCTCTGCAGTGGCACAGCGGGGAAAGGTGCTGCAGTCGCCGTTATGCCAGGTATGCAACGCACCGGCCTCATGGCGGAGCCGGTGCACGACAAGTGTGCCGCAAAGCGAGCGCAGGCCGGCCCGCTCCTCGTCGTTTTACAAGCGGCCGATGGCTCCTGGACCGCCTGGGTTGCGGCTGCTCGGCGGCCGAAGCGCCGGCTGGGTGCTGAGGGGTGCCCTGCGCTTGATGATCCCTGGCGCCCTTGCGTTGGCCTGCACCACTGGGAGGTGCTCTCCAGTGGTTAGGCACGTGGTTTGGCTGGCGGTGGGGGCCACCGCGGCCGTGGAACCTGCGCCACTCGCGCGGCTCCTGCCGCCAGCCGGGTGGCGCGCCTTGATGGCGGCCACCGTTCGACGGTGGTCTGCCTTGCCTTCTGGAGTCCGAGCCACGGGCGTCGGTCCGCTGGAGCTTCCTAGAAGACATACTGAGAGGGCGAGAGCACTGCGAGTGATTATTAATCGAGAGACACGGGTGCTACCTGGTCCTCAGGTTGTAGTGTCGGTTGCGAACCGCACCGCTACCTGCTCGTCCTCCCGGGGGTGAGATCGCCGCATCGCGCTGATTTTCCACCGCTTCGCAGCCATCGTCCTTGCGAAGGTGGAAAGCCTTCAAATCAGCGACATGCACCGGACCGACGGTTTCGCCGTTTGTCAACAACCGCAGCTGGTAGGTGAGCGGCGTAGTCCGTGCCGTAACTTCGTACGGCCCAGCCCACTTGTGCGCTAGCGACGCGGCGAAACCGCGCGCTGCGTTACTAAGTGGGTGCGTTCTCTTGAGTACTAAGTCGCCCGTGTTGAAAACGACGTGACGGCGACCTTTGTTGTACTGATCCGCCTGCTCCATGCGCGCGACATCGAGGTTTTCGCGTGCTGCTCGCTGCGCTGCCTCCAGGCGCTCCCGGAGCCTTGCCGCGTACTGCGAAAGCGGAGGGGGCGCAGGCCCCGCCGCGTCGAGTAGGGCATTCTCTAGTGGAAAAGCGATCTCTCTCCCAAATTTCAAGTAAGCGGGTGTAATACCCACTGACCTGTTCACGGTTGTCCTTGTAGCGAACGCCAGTTCGGAAAGCCGCGCGTCCCAATCTCTGTGCTGCTCGGTCGTCGCGACCAGCATGCTCTTCAGATTTCGATTCACCCGCTCGGTTATGTTGCTCTGAGCGTGGTAGGGACTCGTTCTCCTGTGGCGGATTTGAAGCGCCCGACAAGAGTCTACAAAGACTTTGCTTGTGAAATACGAAGCATTGTCTGTAATCAGGTCGGAAGGGAAACCGAAACGAGTGAAAGTCTCCAACAGTTTTTCCCAAATTCGTTCCGACACAAGCTTCCTAAGGGGGAAAACCTCAACCCACTTGGAATAGTGGTCCGTTATTACCAGGATGAATTGGTTTCCGCGCGCGGACCGAGGGAGGGGTCCCATGATATCGCACGCGACCACTTGCCACGGGTAGTTGCTAACTACCGCCTTCATCATGCCAGCGGGATTGCCCGCCCGAGGCTTGGCTACCTGGCATACCGGGCAGGTACGGGCGTATCCCAGCACATCCTTTCTCATGCCTGGCCAGGTCGCGACACGGCATAACTTGTCGTAAGTCTTACTGCCGCTGCCATGGCCTGCCAGCGCTGAGTCATGGAAGTACTGCAGGAACCGTTTCCGCAACCTTCTCGGGACCACGACTCGGAAAGGGGATGCTATCGCCTCTTCCTCGTCAAGTTGGGGAATATAGCGGAGCAGCAAGCCATCATCGCCCAGCAGATACGCGTCGTACTTGCCCTCAGCGTTCCCGGTGCAAGCTGCGCTGCTCGCAAGCTCCTTCAGCACCCGCTGGCAAAGATCGTCTGCTTTCTGGGCCTCGATCAGCTCTTCTCTACTGACCGCTACTCCCCAAGACAGATTTCTTTCTGCCTCGCTCCTAGGCAGGCGAGCGGTCGCCGCCACGAGCTGCTGTGTTTCCCTTCCGTCACAGCGCCGTGCGGGACCTTTGTCCGTCTCCTCTTTCTCCAAACCGGGCGCGACACTCCCGTCCGCCCTCTCCTCCTCTCCAACAGCGGTGACGCCGCTTTTTACAAAGCTGGGCTGCGCCTCTGAAGTGCTTCCGCCAGCATTCCATCGTGCTGGGCGATGCAAGGTTCAACTACGCCATGGCGTACCTCGACGACGTTGTGATATTCTCACAGTCGTTCGAGGAGCACCTCATTCACCTGAATTCCGTTCTCGATAGAATGAGACGTGCCGGTCTAACCATCAATACAAAGAAAGTGCAGTTGGCATCGAAGAGAGTGAACCTCTTGGGCTTTGTCGTGGATGATGGCACACTGAGACCGAATGATGACAAACTGCAGGCAATTCTGAACTACTCCTGCCCCATGGATGTGAAAAGCTTGCAGAGGTTTTTGGGGATGGTTGCGTTCTACAGGCAATTCATCCCGCGCTGTTCGGAGCTTGCAAGGCCGCTGAACCTGCTGTTGCGTAAAGGCTCGAAGTGGGTCTGGGGCAAGGAACAGACTGACGCATTAGTTGCCTTGGCTCGCGCGATAGCGAATACCGCTAGTCTGCGCGTCCCCGACCTGAACAAGCAGTTTGTCTTGCAGACAGACGCTAGTGACTACGGTGTTGGAGCTGTTTTGTTGCAGGAACACGAGGGCAAACTGCGCCCTGTCGCGTTCGCTAGTCGCACGCTCAAATCGGCGGAGCGGAATTACTCCGTGACCGAAAAGGAATGCCTGGCGATCATGTTCGCATTGTCGAAGTTCGACATGTACCTAGACGGAGCGGTCTTCACCGTGCAGACAGATCATCAGGCATTGTCTTGGTTAAAGAGGCTCAAGAACCCCGCAGGCAGACTCGCGAGATGGGCGCTGACGTTGCAACGTTACGCGTACGCCATCGAGTACCGCCGGGGCAGCTTGATCAAGGTGGCCGATGCTTTATCGCGCGCACCATGGAATGCTGGCGGAAGCACTTCAGAGGCGCAGCCCAGCTTTGTAAAAAGCGGCGTCACCGCTGTTGGAGAGGAGGAGAGGGCGGACGGGAGTGTCGCGCCCGGTTTGGAGAAAGAGGAGACGGACAAAGGTCCCGCATGGCGCTGTGACGGAAGGGAAACACAGCAGCTCGTGGCGGCGACCGCTCGCCTGCCTAGGAGCGAGGCAGAAAGAAATCTGTCTTGGGGAGTAGCGGTCAGTAGAGAAGAGCAGATCGAGGCCCAGAAAGCAGACGGTCTTTGCCAGCGGGTGCTGAAGGAGCTTGCGAGCAGCGCAGCTTGCACCGGGAACGCTGAGGGCAAGTACGACGCGTATCTTGCTGGGCGATGATGGCTTGCTGCTCCGCTATATTCCCCAACTTGACGAAGAAGAGGCGATAGCATCCCCTTTCCGAGTCGTGGTCCCGAGAAGGTTGCGGAAACGGTTCCTGCAGTACTTCCATGACTCAGCGCTGGCAGGCCATGGCAGCGGCAGTAAGACTTACGACAAGTTATGCCGTGTCGCGACCTGGCCAGGCATGAGAAAGGATGTGCTGGGATACGCCCGTACCTGCCCGGTATGCCAGGTAGCCAAGCCTCGGGCGGGCAATCCTGCTGGCATGATGAAGGCGGTAGTTAGCAACTACCCGTGGCAAGTGGTCGCGTGCGATATCATGGGACCCCCCTGCGACGACTCTATGGACCCGGACCCGGAGGTCATCGAACGCCTACTGGCGGACCCCGGGACGGACGTTTTAGGGGGGGAGAGATGTAGGGTCTGCTCGCGAGTCTGGCTGCACGTCCCAAAATCGGCAGAGAAATCGTCCACAAGGTGTTAATTAAAGCCGCACGCTGGGCGCCATTATTTGTGGGCGATTCCTCTGCGCGGGGACGCACAGGCAGTCACTCGAGGCAGGACTTTGTACAAACGGTTTATTCTCACATCAGGGGGGCCGGTCGTCGTTGTGGCAGCTGGGTCAGGTGGTCCTTTGGCAGTGCTGGTCCAAGAGCGAGAGAGCGCGGGCCTTCCCGGTCACGCCTTATAAAGGCTTTCTCCTAGCCTCGCTCCCCCCGCCCCACCACTCGGGAAGAAGGGGTCCGCGGCTACCCGCGGTGAGCGGCGCGAGATTTGACCTGCCCGCGAGCAGACCCTACAATGTACACCACATCAATGCAGTAAATACACCGTAATCTAATCACAAACTTAAAATAGGCGCTTCCACATTACACCTCACTGGAAATGACAAAAAAAAATCCGCACATTGAGTTTTCTAATGATCAATATAATTCCGGCGCACTAAACAAAGCGTTACTTTTGCAGCATAAAACGCATTAATACATCATCTCATTAAAAACAATTACGAGAATCACCAAAAAAATTCTGACGCGCTAAACTAAGCTTTGTTTTTGCAGCACAAGATGCATTATTACATCATCTTATTAAAAAAATTACGGAAGGATTAGGCATCTGACGCGACAATTCTTCAAAAGCAGTAAGATTTACCCTTGATGATTACATTCATGCTTTCTTTCTAAGAATCTGGAAACCAAGCTTCTCACACACACGGCAAAATGTTTCTTGGGGCAGCAGTGGATGGGTGGACAGCTATTTAGCTTAGGACGTGGGTTGGTTTATTGGTTTATTAGGTTTTAACGTCCCATAGCGACTCAGGCTATGAGGAGCGCCGTAGTGAAGGGCTCCGGACATCGCACAGTACACGGGCCTCTGGAATTTCGCCTTCATCGAAATTCACCCGCCGCGGCCGGGATCGAACCCGCGTCTGTTGGATCAGCAGCAGAGCGCCATAACCATTGAGCCACCGCGGCGGGGATAAGGGCGTGGGTTGGGAGGTGTGTGGTGGGCGGTGCTTGTGAAGAAGAGCTGGCTTTCCCACTACGTCTTTGAATTTGATTTCGTCGTCACTTTCCTGCTCTGCTACTGCGTCGGCTTCTAGTGGGCTGTATTCTCATGGAGGATGAAGTAGATGTGTCTGTTTTGGCGGAGTATGCCGGTTCTAGAGGACAGAGTTATGTAACAAGTCGCCTGAAGCTGGGCGGGGGGGGGGGAGCAGTGGCGGGGGGGGGGGGGGAGCTGTGGAGCGGTGCTGGTGGTACATACTGGCAGCCCCCAGCTAGGGATTGTAAGGAGGCGGTTGGTGGGTCATGTTTCTGGAGTGTAAACGCTCCGCTCTTCGACGCTACAGCCCGACGGCGACATTTTCTAATTGCCACGTTACTACTGCTTTCGCAGTAAAACCAAACTTGAACATCTCAAAGCAAGCGTCACAATTTGTATGATTATAAATGTCTATGGTGACTCAGAGAGCTAGCAAAATGCTTTCTAGCCCGAAGTCAAAATATACACTGGCAAGAAACTCACTACGCTGACGCTGGTATCAAGGCTCCGACTTTGCTGGCTGTGTGAATGGCGCGACACTCGTTGTCAAAGATGCATGCATTGGGAGGAGCTCCCACGACGCATTAGCACGCAGCTCCAGCGCCCTTACACTTTGCGGGGAAGCAGACCCGCAGTGTTACCAGCAAAATCTGTGAAGAAAAACTGGAGCCTAGAGGGCATTCGACACCACGCTGGTCGCGATGGACTCATCGCTGTCACGTAATGGGCCCTTGGGAACGAGCCAGCTGCTGCCGTGTAGGATGCCACGGGTGGGTTTCAAGACAAGATGAGAAAGGAAGATTTTATCAAAACCCTCCCCTTTTCTCTTGAGGGAGATGCCCTCGTTGCACAAGATTTCAGGGGCCGCAGGCCGTTTACTTTGAAAGAAGCAACGTGTCTTTGTTCCGGTCCCAAAATACGGGGAAAGTTGGGGAACCTATTTTGAGGTTTGGACAAAAGATTCCAATTGCTCTGTTCTCCCTTAGTTAAATAGTTCTTCCGCGTTTACGTGCTAATGACTTCTTTCATAATCACAATACCAGCTTCACGTGAATGTCGCAGATATGTGGACGCTAGCAAAAAGGTTTCAACTCAAATTAAAGAAAACGCAGCGATCGAACGGAAGGGAAGTGACAGGTGTAACATTAAGAGACAGGAAAAGGGCACAGTGGGTCAGGGGACAAGCGCGGGTTAATGACATCCTAGACAAAATAAAGATGGAGAAATGGGCTTGGACAGGCCAGGTGATGTGATGCAAGGTAACTGATGGTCCTTAAGTGTGACGGACTGGGTTGCAAGGGAAGGCAGGCGTAGCCGGGGGTGGCAGAGAGTTAGGTTGGCGGATGAGATTAAGAAGTTTGCCAAGAGAAGGTGCCGCAGCTGGCATATGACAGGGTTGTCTGGAGTACTATGGGTGAGGTCTTTGCCCTCTGGAGGGCGTAGTCAGGTTGATAATGATGAAAATTAAGATGATGATAAAGCTGTCCGCTGTATTTCGTGCGTTTTATGAAGCAGGATATGTCAACGCGGTTTCTGTGACTTAACAATATGGGCAGTTCGTGTAGTAGCATCTGTGTTGAGCGCTTTTGTCTTTTTTTGCGGATGCCCTTGAAAGGAGTAGTAAGGCAAAAAGAAATAAGAAAAAATCAAGAATAACAAAAAGGGTCGGTTGTTAACTGCTCTGTAAATTGCATACAAGGGCACCTTTCAAGCAAGCCATCCAGGCCGCCAGGAATGGCTCTAAAAACGCCTTAATGACTTCAGGAGTGAAGTGACCATCTAGGCTGAGTTTCTGATGGCAGTCTTGGCATAAGAGCGACGCCAATGAATAAGAGTTTCAGCACATAAACGGAAGGTATAATAGAACTGCCATCCCGTATAGCAATGTTCCCCTCCTATCGAGCCAGGCGCTTAAAGAGCACACAAATCCGAGTTCGCTTGGGGGCGACCGAGTAGTGACTCTTCGGCTCCTTCCCCTGCGCGTCGTCGTTCATCCATCTTAGTCAGCAGCTCAGCCCTACTGCATTCTCAACATCCGAGCTTGGGCTACGACCTCGGTGAAGCTATGGGACGCGACGGAGCGCCCTCTTCCTACGTCGACGCGACACGTCGTTCGCGGCCGTGCTCGGGCGTCGTGTGATCGACCGCGCGAGCAACCAGGGAGAAATATCGGCCCCTCTGCGGCACTAATCGAGGTTTCAGAGACGCCGCCTGCTTCTGCCGCTGTTCACCGAGCCTTTTCATCCGCCCCACTATCCCTTCCCTTAACCCGCTGCTTTCGCAGCCATCTCTTTGTTCAGCCGAGGGCTTGGCACAACCCACACGTGCAAGACGCATAACGCAAGAGTTGGAAGTAAGTAACAAAGAAAATTGAACTTAAGAAGAGTTTTGCACATATGCGAAAAATAAAATAATCCGAGCACCAATGCTGATGCATTGCATGATGGCGGTATCCAGCGTAGGTAGGCGAGCGTGCGCCTGGCTGCTATGTGAAATACACTGAAACAGTGGCCGATTCGGGTGCGAAAAAATCTTCATCGCGCCATTGAGCTTAGCGCTGAGCAGCGCTCACAGTATGAATGCACTACTCGGATAACAGTGTGGAAACAGCTTCGTGCTGGTGAGAAAATCAGCAAAGAAGAGATGCGTAGACTATGACGATAGGTGACACTAGCAGTGTTCCATAAAGAACGTCCTCAGGCAAACATTTTGTTTTGTCTTGCCGCAGTGTTGCCGTACTGGAAAGCGTTGGCGAGCAGCCGCCGCTTTATCCATCCTTACTGCCTCCGGGTATATATTGGTTTTGGTCGGCTCCTCTGGGAGGAAATTCTAGCCACTATTGATCTTTAACCCCACGTCGTAGAAAACCGGAAATACAATAGCTAAGGGCTCTTTGGATCCGCTATTCTTCCGTCATTACGAATAAATCTTCTTCAATATGTTCATTTTCGTTTTCTCTGTCCTGCAGAAAGAAATGATTTCTTGGCCTAAGGCATCCGAAGTTCAGTGTAGATCACTTCGGCTGTTAGTTTCCTGTCAACTGGGCACACACATTTATGCTAACGACAATCTGTTCATGGTTACGATGGTAGTATATAATTTTTTAAAACTCTTTCCTTCCATCAAACTCTCAGTCAGCGACATGGGGATGGTGGCTTAAGTTTACAAAGTTTAGACCAGATACCTTGTTATAGCTCCTTCGATCCCTACAACGTTGTATCTATTCTTTTAAACCTGTTTATTTTCGCATTTGGGTTTAACTTCCCGAAACGACACATGAGTTATGAGGGACGCCGTAAGAGAAGGCTCCGAATTACTTAAGCATTCTGGGGTTCTTTAACTTGCTCTGGCATCAGAGGTTTTTTGGGGAATTTCAATTCGCCCTCATTATGCGTCCTTGGGATCACCGAATGCCACAGCCACTGATCGACCGCCACGAATAACAAACGCCTTTTTATTTTAGTATCTCTTATACCTTCTTCCGCAAAAGGGAGAACCAAAAGTGGACATAAAGAACCAGAACGCCGAGTCTGACAACAAATTTGACTTTATATTGTTCGCATATCCTAGCATAGTGCAGTATGTGGATGTTCACAGCAATGCGAGATGCATTGACCGTAAGTTCGTGACCTCTCGATTTAGCCTACACTTAGTGGGCGAGAACACTGGTAAGGAATAGGTACACCAACCAGTTAGCAGTAAGAGGGAATGTACAGGAATTCAAGATACCCCTGGTTAACAGTTATTAAGCTTTAACACGGAACGATGACCTTAGTGTTCAGAAGTTTATTGATAATCTCACCGATAAATTTCAGACTACTCCGTAGAAGTAATAATAGAGATTTATTCATCAAAACGATGAAAAGGGCCGAGGAAAAAAGCCAGCAAGGCTTGACGAGCGCTCGGCCCCTTCACACGGGGTATAATGCCTAGACAGGGTGCTGACAAGCTCTCTCAGGAGTAAAAAAACCTGATCAGGAAGCACCTGGGTATAAAAGCCTTTAACCCGGTAGATCGGTTAGAGCAGACGTAGCTTCCAAAACAGGATTTACGACAACAGCTTCTACGCAGTGTCATCGGTTTTGTTGTAACGCAGTACGGACGGCGGATAGAATCCATTATACGCAAAGTTATGAAGTGCATAGACAAAAAACAAACTGCGATGTTCCTCAGCTCTACGGAGTTCCAATCGAGTCCATGCCAGAGACTCCAAAAAGCGCCACATTGGATGGGTAATTTTTCAGTCATAAAGGGAACCGCATAATAAAGTTGGCTATACCAGGCAGCTGTTCAATGCCTAATTTAAGGCTGAGTTTCGAAAATCTTCAGCTTCATGACCAGTGGCGTCGCCAAATAAAGGGTTTATCCGTCCTCAACAGACCATTTAGCTTTTTAATTCTGCGAAAAACCACAAGAAAGAAGTAAAAAAAAATCAGGACAGAATGCCTGGTACCTACATTGTGGAGAAGGTATTGCGCCTACCGCGACCACTTTGTTTAAAAAAACATTTTCCGAAGCAGTTCTTGCAGGTGATTTCTTATCTGAGCTTACTGGCTTTAAGACAGCCATTTCCTCTGCGGCAGCTGCGCAGGGATGAGTTTAAATTGCAAAATTTAAAGCGCTTGACGCAACTGCGTTGATGGAGTTCACGATCATCAAAGGACGCGCGACGGTTGCAACAGTGGCGTGGCCGAAAATTTTAAAGCAGTAGAGAGAGCGACTGACACTTTTCCTCCTTTCAGAACCTTATCGTTTTCTATCCGTATCCAAAATGTGAGAAGGTTCCTGGAATCAGCCTTGGCGGACGTGGCTGCCGCTTTCCTCCCCATGCTAAAGGCAAGCTGAGGGCATTAGGAGAGATAGCTACTGTGGCAATGACAAACTTTCTCACTGAATGATTCTTATCTTTGAGGAGTTGTTTTTATAAGTAATAAAAGCTCTCTTAAAAAAGAAAAAAATTCCTACAGAGTTCAGTAGCGTGGCTTTTCGGGCTTGTTGGTACATAGTTCCAATACACTGTAGCGCAGCAAAAGACGAGGACACAAGAGACGAGAGACGAACACCGCGAGCGCTAACTTCCAACAAGTTTTATTTTCCTGAAGCATCACATTTATACGCAATTTATAGATTTATAGTGCTTTGGAACTATGTACCAACAAGCCCAAGAAGCCACGCTACTGAACTAAAACCAGATACTGTTGGCACATGTGATTCCTGTTTTCTGGCGTATAAATGTGATGCTTCAGGAGACTAAAAGTTGTTAGAAGTTAGCGCTCGGGGTGTTTGTCTCTTGTGTCCTCGTCTTTTGCTGCGCTACAGTGTATTGGAACTACAGAGTACTTTAAAGAAGAATGCAGACTGACTACTATGAAACTAATCAGGGAGACAGCCGTAGGGCTTTGTTTAACAAATGGAATATGGACTGGTTGACCGTTACGAGAATTTCGTTCGTGTGGTAACTCGTAAAGAGTGCCATGCGGTTTAGAAATACTCGTATTGCGGCGTGGCACTGTTTGATAGTGATTTCGAAATAGCCCACTCATGACGGATGCTAATAGCGCCACTGTCTTAAATGGAATTATTTCAAGGGATGACTTGAATGCATGGCGTAGCGATGTACGAAAGAAAAGCTTTCATGTGCGGCGTGGACGAATGAATAACTTAAGCAACTATTACCGAAGTTTACCACTAAAACAGCTTTAAACGGTGGAGTCGTCGAAAAAACACAGGCTGTTTATCGATAGTAGTAATGGGGGTATGTCCTCACCAAATGCGCTGTCTTTCCTTCAAGCTACCACCTGCTCGCAGTGCAAGCGAAATCCACAGCGTATTTTAGCTGTCAATTTATTTTCACTCTTTTTGTAGGACAAGACACGCCCTTTCTCAAAAGGCATGTAGAGTCGTAGAAACTCAACCACCATTTAATTCATGGTTTCTCTACTGCCCGGAAAAAAACACCATTAAAAGGTGGAAAGGACCGAAATAATTTACGAGAAGTCCAACACATAGTGATTATAAGGAATCGTGAAGAATTAAAGGAGGAAGGATTTGGCAGTTACTCAATAGGGAAGACCAGTGCATCGTGGATGGCTCTGGCCCGCTGCATCTTTACCCCTTCCCTGCTGAAAAAAAGTTCTATGATGCAATAACCTGATAGATCATTCATCATAGAATATCATACAATCTGTATGACATATCATACAATCTGTATGATATATCATACAGACTGTATGATATTCTATGATGAATGATCTATGAGGTTATTGCATCATAGAACTTTTTTTCAGCCCGATTAACAGCGTCGGCGCTTGTATACTCTACGTAAGCACATGAGAAGAGGCCTGTAACTGAGAAGAATTAACCCACAGCATTGATGTGGACCTCTGCGAGGATTACGATTGCGCAAGTACGTCCGAAGTAAAGATTAATGAGCTCATTTTATAATAACGGCAATATCTCGCACTTTTACGGGCAGAGCTCTCAACGCAACAGACTTGAGCTACATAGGGAAAATGCCAGAAAACGCCCGCTGTTGCATTCTTCATTCGTTGAATAGTGAAGCGCCGTGCTGAATTGGCGGGGGAATGAGATGCAAAGAGGCAAACAGCCATTGATGGAGAGGAACAGCGGAGCCCTTTCTTCATGCGCGCGGAGAATAGGAAAGGAAGATAAAATTTCCCGCATTCCGCATTCCTCTGAGATAGATAGCCGGGAAGGCAGGAGAGAAAGGCTCAAGTAGAGACATTAGAAGCAGCAGAAACTGCAATTGCAACTTCAAAGCCCCGAAGGAAATTAGGCTGAACGCACGCGGGAATGATTGCGCTACAGCTGATCAATACTGAAATGCTCTGCGCAACAACCAGTCTTGGTGGACGCTTCGATCGTGTCCCGCCACCACAGGGCAGAGTGCCACGCGAGGCAGCTAAAACAATTTTAAAGGCACCTCGCGTTTCATTGGTCTACGCGCATTCAAGGCTTCGCAAGAAGGGCACACCAGTCGATCCAAGACTGCTGTCTGTGGAGTGATTTTGCAATCACAGTTAGGCTTTCAATGTTCATTGCTATAACGGCAACCTTTCTTTTCTATTTTTTCACTGTAGTTAGTCCAAAACACGCAGAGTAAAACCCTTGGCTTCAAAATTTCTTCTCAGATTAGTTTTCTTTAAGTTAGCCCGAATTCATAAAGCAGCCGGAAGCCAATGCGGCGACTTCACTTACTCCAATCACCCTCTAACTCGGCATCACGCAACGGCCCCAGTACTAGGCAGTGTCTCCCCGTATCGCCTTATTTGGTGATACCCACTTGCTGTGTAACTGGAGTAAAAAGAGAGAAAAGACTAGATGACCACCTGCGCTACTGATACTCGAAAGCAGGAATGAAGAGCACAGAGTTGTGGGACGCAGGTATGAAAAATTCAAGCGTGGCAGCGCTTCAGGGTTCCCGACGAGGGGACATCAGGACGCGACGCAATTTCCCGCGAGACCACGGTCGCCAATGAGAGAGGCCAAAGACTAGATGTCCCCAAGAGATGGCCTCATCAACGGGCAGCCACAAAGCCTCGATCCCATGAAGAACACCCGCTACCAAAGTTCGAGCCAATGTGAGGCCTTCTGCAGTTTTAAAACAACAACCTTAACAGTCTTCAATAAACCAGATATCCATTCTTGACTTTCGAGCCTTCCTGCCATCATTAAGACTTGTGGAGCCGGGTGTGAGGGGTGGGGGCGAAATGTGGAAGCATATGAGCGATGCGTTGCAGCCGGTTCGAAAAGAGCTTTGGCTGAGTTTCACACACATGTCGAACCAAATTTCACTGCAGGAATCCTTGATATTGGATTGTGGTAAAGTGTCTTAAAGCCTGCTCCTACAGTTTTAATTAGCAAAAGTTGGTGTACCTGTTAACACGTTTCTTTATGTCACAAGCAATAACTCCCTGCGTCGTGGCATCTCGAGCCTGACGGCTGTAAGATGCATATTAGTCACGAGAAATGCTTTAGGTAAGAGCTCGCCTTGAATTTCGACCACCTCGGAGCTATTTATTCAGAAACATGACACTACACACGTGTTTTATTAGATTCTGCCCCATCAAAATTCGGCTGTTATGGCAGGGATTGAAATTTGCGTCTTTGGGACCAGCACCAGAACACATTATCTTCAGTAAACGAAAGCTTCGCTGCCGCTTATTTCCTTGAGAATCAAAGGACAACTTTGAAAAAAATCGCTGTAAACTGTCACACGTAAGGTTATAGCAACATAGGCTGGCATTTCGTGCCTACTCTTGCAGGGTATTTAAAGTATATTTTATTTATGTATAAGAAACACTAAGATGAAGCATACGAAAAAGCTATTTTCGACTTTTTATTCTATGTGATTGGCTACCCCGAATACCCTAACACAAAGACCCTGACCCATATTCAAACACGTATGGTCAGGCGTGTGGAATCTCGGCAGAAAACAGCAATATTTTTGCGGCAAAATAATGACTTTCACAAATGTTAATTCCCTTTAGTCCGCGGCCTGATATACGAGCACATGGTTTCTGTAACTGGTTCACAATTACCATAAATGATAGAGTACGCCACTCTTCTTTTATAAGAGCTAACTAGGCTAATTCTCCTTTTTCAACGTCACTGCTGTATACATTAATTAACACATAATGCACCCTTATAAACGCATTCTTCCGGACAATGTTACCTTCGGGCTGGTAAGAACAAAATTATATTAAACTGGAATAATACTGACACCCAAGCTAAAGGGGGCTAATCTGAAACGCGCGACGACTAAACGCTTGCGCAGTAAACTGCAAGAATAAAGCTCGCAGTCCCGTTGCTTTCCGTGTTTCAGTATTCATCGGAAAGTTCCCTCAAGCAAGTATCACGTCCGCACAAGGCGCACTGCGCTGTTAAAATATTTACCCAGTGCACCCTGGCTTTAGGAGATGAGCTGCAGCTTTATCAAGCCTCGTTAACAGCGTTGTACCTCACGTTGGCTCTCAAAAGGCAAGATGCAGTCGTTTCCCAATCAAAATACGCAGCCGCCTGCCTAGAAGAGCCTAGAGAAGCTTCTCGAAGGGATTCTGAATATACTTGATTAGGTTTAAGGTTGTGGAAAACTAAACTATGAATGTCCCCCATGATTGAGTTGAAGGCCAAAGTGCACCGCTGGAGAGCTTTGGGAAAAGCGATATCGGCTCTTTCCTGTCGAACAGAATTTGTTGCGAAGCCAGAGAATACTTAAAAGGGAGATCAGCAAGAGACAACGGAACCCTAATTAAGAAAACGAATCGGTGTTTCGCTAGTCTAGTCCGGAAATAATACGAGCAGGCTAGCGTAAAGGAAACTAAAAAGGCCAATATGCAAATATGCACGATCTGAACATAAAGTGCCGAAGAGAAGTGAGGTAAAGTACAGCTATGAAAAGCTTCCGAAAGTGCAACATTTCAAAAAAAAATTAGCCCACAACGGCATGCAAATTACTTAGATTCTTTGCACAAATATCGAAGGCCTCCTACAGATAAGGAGTCTGAAGTGGCGCCTGCAAGCCCTAGAGGGAAAGTAAAATATTTATTCTTTATAAAGAACTGAAAATAACCACATTATACACAAGTTAAAGTGAGGACAGCTCTGCTGAATAAATGCTGAACGCACATTTTCTCCTCCTGAATGAAAGAAAACAGGAGGTCTTGCGTAAGTTAACACATTTGTCCGAATGTAATGTTTGTGTGTGCATGAAAGTTACAATCGGAAAATAAGCGCTAAAGAAGAAATTCATAAGATGGATGCGGGTTCACTTTATTCGGGTTTACAGGACAAGCAACATTGCAGAGGACGAGGCACGCTGACAGCGGTCAGCATATCTTTTGTGCTCAAGTTGAGATTGATATTTCCAGAGAATCTCAAGATCAATGCAAAATATACAGCCCTCGACGTGCAGGAATATTTCCACGTTCTCACTCAAAATATAGTGCCGCTTCATGGGGCGTTTGAGGTGTACTATAGCAAGGCTAACTATATACGCGACTGACGATATAACTAACGACTTGGTTAACAAACTAAGTAAAATAATGCCTACATACACGTAGTAAGGAGTGACTGTAAGTGGTGCATTTTAGGAAAAGCATACAAACTCTTCATCTCATGTTGGTGAAAATGAACTTCACCAGCGCCAGCTACATCATTGCTGTAGTTCGAACACTGTTTCAGATTGAAGTGATTAATGAAGTAACCACGCGTCTCGGGTGAAACCGAACGTTCTTACTAGGCAGTGTTTTAGAGCGCAGCTCTTTGGCGTCCGTTCCTGGGTTTCGCGTCGTCGTCGGCGTTGTCGTCGGCCTCGTAACCAGCTCCGCCCCCCTTTCATCCCCCCAGCGCTAGCAGCGACCGACTGATACCGCTGGATGACGCTGACGCCGCTAGAGAGTCAAGATAACGTGACTGCATAGAACACCGTCGCCGCCATGCAGAAAGAGGAGGAAAGGGTCCCCCCCCCCCCCCCCTGTTCTTGTGTGGCGGATAGGGTGCTCTTCAGTTGCCGACGCGCCGGTTATTTCACGTAGGCCCCGGCACGTCGACGAATACGTGACCACCTTCCCACGGCTAGACCTGGTTCTTAGCGCTGCGGAAGCGAGGGTGTCATATTGTTTGTGTCGGCATCGGCGGCGTTGTCCCTGAAACCAACTCCGCAGCTGGGGTTGACTCACTATCGAAAAGGTGAAACAGCTTATTTCCTGCGCTCAAATTTCGCATTAGGAAGTAACGTAATCGTCGGTAATTTTTTTATTTGTCGGTTTCATTTGATCCTGCTTATTTCTGTATTTTTGTTTCGCGCCGCTCCACAAGATTATTCAGTCTGTTTCTTAGCTTTATTTTGATTAGACACGAGAGATTTTTCTAGCGTGTACTTACTACCTTAAAAGCTAGCATTGCGATAGGACGTTAGCACATCGAGGAAAATCCTGGCACCGTTTGCATACCATATTAATACGAAACTAATTTTTCTCTGCATATTTTTTGTTATTCTTGAAATACATACGATGAATAATTTTCTTGTGCTGTCTGAAAGCGATGTCTGCGCCTCTGGGTGTATACGAGATAATACAACACATAGTAAAAGTTTAACACGATTGTACTCTTATTGCATGTGCTGAATAAAACAAAAACCACCTGGCAGGAAATAGATGCCAAACGAGGAGTTCTAATATCATGACAATTATCGGCCTGTCTACGCCCACTGGAGGGCAAAGGCCTCTCCCATGACTCTTTGGTTAACCCTGACCACACTACCTGACACTACCTTGAAGCAATGCTGACTGGACAGAACAGAAAAAAGCCACCGGACCGCTCAGATAGGCGACTCTCAATTTCTCCTCTGAAAAAACCCTTTTGAGTTGAGTGGTAGAAGGTGCGATAGCTCTGCAAGCGTATCTAGGCTGTACAAACATTAGGCTCTTGAGAAACCCTAGCACGAAGCAACTGCGACACCAAATTAAAGGGGCTGCATCAAAATGTTATCAAGGTTATTAATTTCCTTTAACGAAAGCGACTTCCCAAGATTGCAACACGCGCCAGAGCATTTGAAACTACCTCAAAAAAATGTCTGCGCCTCCCGGAACCGAGAGTAGAGAAAGCATGAAATGCAGGATGATGCAGAAGCGCACGCGGACACGACGAGACGCAGGCTTGACAAGAATGTATGTGCAGCGCGTTCGAAACTGTCTAAAGTGCGCAGAGGCGAAAGCGTTTTCCGCACCACTTTGCCACTGAAGCTCCACATCTATCTATCCCCAACCCCCTACTCCCTAACTCTTCCTTTTGTTACAATAAATGTGTTTACTACTACTACTACTTGCCTATGTGACACTGGTGACGTCACCGATGGATTACGTCACACATAATTGATGACGAAGTAATGAGAAATTACTAATTATTGACTTATTACTGATTATTGACTAAATCTAATTGATAATTAATGACGCTTAAGCTTCGCCTTTAGGAGTGGAACGCGACAGCGTGTTGTAGCGCTGCCAGGCAGTCCATGGAACGCCCCCACCCGTTCGGTGCGATGCCTTGCCTTTTGAAGGCGACGCTTTTTGAGGAAAGGAAATTACGCAGTAATTCTCTGTCATCTCGGTGGACACCCGAACCGCACCGTACAGGAAGGGAGGAACGCCACCACCCGTTCGGCGCGATGCCTTGCCTTTTGAACGCGACGCTTTTTTGAGGAAAGTAAATGGCGCAGTAATTCTCTGCCATCTCGGTGGACACCATAACCACACCGTACAGGAAGGGAGGAACGCCACCACCCGTTCAGCGCGATGCTACGGGCGCTTGTATGCCAGCCCTGTAGGAGGGCTTAGTTTGGTTTGGTTTTATGGTGTTTAACGTCCCAAAGCGACTAAGGCTATGAAAGACGCCATAGTAGAGGGCTCGGTAAATTTCGACCACCTGGGGTTTTTTAACGTGCACTGACATCGTACAGTACACGGGCCTCTAGAATTTCTCCTCCAAAGAAATTCAACCGCCGCGGTCGGAATCGAACCCGCATCTTTCGGGTCAGGAGACGAGCACCATAACCACTGAGCCACCGCGGCGGCAGAGGGCTTAGAGTGTCTCGTTAAATCTCGTACGTTGCCCGGATGCTCTCGTTTCAGTGCCCGGATGAGTGGAATTCAGTGCCCGGATGTTGGCTCTCGGTCTCAGCGTGACGTCACCACACTGCCGACAACGGGAGCTAAAAGCATTTCATGCTTAATAAAGGCTGCGTGTTGTACATTAGCAACAAGTGCGGCAGAAAGAGCTTTATTCGAAATAAGGCTTCCAGTGCGAGATGGGAGGCCGTAATTCATTTGTGTGGAAAACGAAAGCCAGTAACCTTCTTAATAAATAATTATTCATTATTATATATATTATTCATTACCCAGTAACGGGTAATAAATGTTGGAATGAAGCTTATCATCTACTGCCTTGGTGCAAGCATTAAAAGGGCAAGGTGCGAATAAAAACGCTGGTAAAAGTGCACCGAGTGAGTCAAGCCGGTGCACCGTTTAAAGCCCACCGTTATCTAATTACACGAAACCAAGCACAAAGTCAGTTCCTGGGAAGAAACTACATAAGAAATTGAACATAAACCCCAAGTACGCATTAGCAGTCTGAGAACCCGCCGCTGTGGCTCATTGGTTAGACACTCGGCTACTGGCGCGGAGTACCGGACTCGAATCCGGCCCTGTTTCCATTCAGACGAAACGCGAAAAGTCGCCAGAGTACTACACGATTTCACCGCACGCTGAAAATCATCAGGTGATCGAAATTGTTCCGGGGCCATCCACTAAAGCAGCTCTTTATTCCTTTAGTCTTGAACTCCCTCTCTTTCTCTTCACTGACGGCGTGGTTGACGTGTACATAGAAAGTGAAATAGATACTGCGGCTTTCATTTCCTGAAAAATAAAACAAAATTGTAGATAAATTTTCGCGAGGGGCCATTACGTTCATCGCATAGACAGCCCATATTTCCCCTGAGGGGACCTTATTTTTCTGCGTGTGACGCAGAAGACAATGAATGAGAAAGGCCGCGAAGCTGCAACGTTGTCAAGGCTGGAAGGAAAGAAAACATGGCGTGTATAATTAAGCACGCTGCTGTTCGTCAAGAAAACAAACATCACAATGCAGGGCTAATAACTGCAGCGCTATGTTTTAGAAGAAGACCAGAAGCGCGGTTGGCCGTCCTTAGGAACGCCTGTCACTAGCGAAGAAACGAAAAGTAGTAACACCTCATTTTCCATCGCAGTGTGCAGCGCTACTTCCTTCGTGCACTTTACTCTAAAAAACAGATATAGCGATGCCACTAAATTTAGTGGATTACTGCAGGAAGTATGCAGTATATTAAGAGAGACCTACGTGCAGCCCTCGAAGTGCTACCGCTCTGTGTCCAAAACAAGGGCAAAACTGAGAAGTGGTTTCATTTCTTCAGCTACCAGGCGTAATGATCGGCTAAAGCTCCGATTTTTATGATCACAGCCCCTCTTCTACTTCCGTCTTTAGAAGCCGTTAAAAGCCAGACGTGCGGTTTCTCGCTCATCAGAAACGGGAGTAATCGTCCAGGGCAACAGAAATTCGCAAAGCGCCAAATTTATGTAATGGACTGAATATTTAAGAATACCTTGAGCTTTTAGTACAGTGTACTCTATAACGGAACAAACAAGGTAATCTATAACAAGGCGGCCCGTTTCGCCCCGTTTCTCTGAATGACATTTCTTTCAAACTCGACTAAGAGATTCGCGTGTACTGTGCAAGATTTTCCAGAAAAGCGCCATTTCAGTCCATTCGCGTAAAGCCTTATCGACACTTTTTTTTTCCTCGGCGTTGTGGACATTATGGATTAAACTCTACAGCTAGGCAGTCTCAAGGCCGAGCTCTCGACGCGTTTCATTGCTGATATTTTCCCACAACTTACTGAAAGCGCCCATTGGTGAAAGTGAGAAGGCCACCTACATGAATGAAGGAAAAAGAAAGAAGGATTAAAGGCTGGCGATCGGAGAGGTATCAAGACTGCATTGCACGAACAGCGGGAGAGCTTTTCGCGGCGCAGCAAAACATGTAATTCATCCCGCCTGTCCGAGAGTTATTTCGAAACGCATTATCCGCTGTCAATGGGAGGGCTTGTCGGGATAGAAAGAAACATTAGAGGCGATTGCGAGCGCTTCCGGGATGTGCAAAAGAAGAATAAAGCGGATAAACTGAGATCAATTTCGATTCCCAGTTCTCCACGGCGTATGCTAGCTCCAGCAACCGCTTCATTTCTAGACGGTAACAGCACTTCGAGTAGTAATGGCATAAATTCTGAGAGTGTTACAATTTATTCTGCACCTCTTCCGCCAGAACAACGACGCAAAGTACGTCTGGTTAGATTAGCTTACTCGCCTGCAAGCCTTTTGTTCCGGACGCAATGTGAGAAACTGGGTTTTATCTTCTGGTTCTTTTAGTCTGACGCCCTTTGGAGATATAAGTGAAGAGTGCGAGAAGCACTCTGTATTTTGTGTGGTGATGTGTCATGGAAAGGACTTCAAAGCTCATTAAGAGGGAATGTGGAACTTTCATCGTAGCACAAACCAGGCATATGAGCCGTATGGGATGCTGCCAGCTAGTACACATATAAGTTATGGTCAAAGTTCCTTTCGGACTCTTATTAGCATGCCGGATATGACAGTGATTAACGGCACAATTCTGGAAACGGTCTCATTTTAGAACAAGCCCTTCTGAATTCAACACCTTCGAAAGCCGATATTCCTGAGCTCACTAGTGGCTTGCGCGCTGGTCTGAAAACGCATGCACTTGCAATGGACCTCGGTATAGCGAGTATGATCAATGTGCTAAGTTTTCAAGCGGAAGAAATTGCAGTGCGCTCAGTCACAGCGCAACCAGAAAGACCAGCTATCCACAGATTTGGCTGGTCACCGAGCGAAGTCACCGAGCTGCTGGAATAGTCAAAACAAAATAGAGAAACGAATTGTAACTTCAACACGCTTTTGCTGTTTGTTATATGCCTCTTGCATATAACAAACAGAAAAGGTTGCCATCTTGCATAGTGTCGTTGCGCGTCACTAGAACTTACGAACATGATGTGCTGACAACATGCGCCTCAGCGTTAGAAAAGTTGATTTAATTTTTTCGCATGTACTTTGTCCCTCAATGATGACTGGTTTATGCGGCGAGGCTTCTGCATGGCCTCCAGTGTAGACAAACGGTTAGCGATGTTCTAAGTGAGCACGAGTCCGTACTCCCGGGCGAAAATCCTGTTCGCCGTCGTCAAAACCGTTTTACCAAGCACGCTCCACTCCTGTCCGGTTGATAATCGGCCGAAACGTGTATGAACTGGTTCGGTATAGCGCTCATACTAGAGATACCGGGCTTCCTGTGAGCTAAACAGGGACATTAAAAATATGCTCTAGGATTACCGAAACGCAGCGGTGACCATGAAATTACATTAGTAGCTTCATAGCTAGTGACGTAGAGCACTAAGTAGCTGCGGCGACCGCACTATCTTTCTCGGTTGACCTAGTTTGAGCGGCAGCGCAAGAAAAATAGAACATGGACCAAAAATGACTAACAAGGGATAGACCAGGCGGTGCAGATGAATAAAAAAAATAAAAACAGATTTTTCACAACGGATCTTTTAATACAAGTGCATCGAAGGGAAAGCATGTAAATTACCACCCGTAAGCCTCTAACCAATCAATCCCAGCCGAAGACCAGCGCATGGCCATTCTATAACGTACCAGCGCATCCCGGAAAGTGCAGGGGGAAAGAAAGGCATTGGCGGTAGCTGCCTTCCCGAAGTGGGTGGCCAAGAGTAGCCTGAGGTCGCATGACGGCAATCCAATTTCCGGGAGACACAGGAAGCGAGGCCATAGCCAAACCTCAGTAAAAGCAAAACAAACGCCCTTTTTCTGTCGCGCATGTCGGGAGCGTGCCGACAGCAAATAGCTAATATAGCCGACGGTATGGAACCGAGCTCATTCCACTGCGGAAAGAAAAAAGAAAACCAGACACGCCCATGGCTGATCAACCCGCTTCCTAATCATCCACATCCGGTTGCTTAGGGGGAGGAGCGGTGACGCTTTGACCACCGGACGTCAATGTGTACTGAACGCCCGGGTGTGGTGGCGGTTAAGCGAACTAATGATAAAGGATGATGAAATACGGAAGAGTTCATGAGTGGCGGCTAATCTGGCAGAGGCGAAATAGGACCGCCTTCTTTGATGGCCCTTCAGTGGTTGCGCTTAAGAAGAGTAATATCTTTTACCCGGACCCAACGGCATCAAATTTAAGCTTAGCCTCTTTTAACGCGAGAACTTTAAGGCTTCCGTTCTGCAAAAATTCAGCGATGGCGGCGTCATCGGCATTGTGAGCGGTAAAGCCTCAGGGAAAGCAACGTAAGTGGGCCACCTTGGTCACGTGACCTTGTGGCGTCATCACAACCTGCCGACCGGATTTCAGCACACTGATCATCGTGTCAAAGTAAAGTTAAACAAATGATTGGCCACGAGAGGCTGCTCGAGAAGAGCGACCTGAGTCACACAAGCCCCACCGGTGGGCACACCAGCCATCGCTGGACTGTGGCGCATCGCTTAACCCTACACTACGCACTGCGCCAGGAGGGGGTTGAGGACTCCCAGAGATCTAACAATTTAAAGTCGCGAATGACCATATATGGTCTTTCCTCCAGCCATAGTATTTGTTAGGGATACATTATGCAGAAATAAACAAAGAAACGCTATCGCATCATAACATTCAGGCAGAGTTTGTGTCCCTCCATTTTCCATCGCACAACTTCGCTAGTAGGTTTCTTGAAGCCGTGAGTTTCACGCAGAAATGTATTTGTGT
Source organism: Amblyomma mixtum (assembly GCF_055824585.1). NCBI lineage: Eukaryota > Metazoa > Arthropoda > Arachnida > Ixodida > Ixodidae > Amblyomma > Amblyomma mixtum. The sequence continues at coordinate 249,443,822 of NC_143012.1, forward strand.
TTTGCTGCTCACTAATTCCAGTAGTCGATATGGCTACCCTTCCAGCGAAATTGCAATGAGCTAATCTTAACGGGCAAGGTACAACAGCGCAATGTCGCATTCAGTAAAGATTGTGCACACCACGACAGTTCATCACCGATAAAAGCGGCTCGCTTGTACAGTGCGACATATTTTACTTATACCGATCGGCAATTTCAACGGCGCCATTCACTCATGTACAAATAACACTAACAAGCGTTCTCATCCTAAATCACTGAGATGAAGATGTTAATAAGAATGCGGTCTAGCTGACTTCCGCACAAGTAATGCTTTGAAAACACTCTATATGAATTCGTTTTTTCTTAGCTCCATGTTCACACTTACTGATAACCATTTTATTTGCGCCATCCTCACTCATCTTCCTATTCCCCGTTTACTTACCTAAACTGATTCTAGCTTTATTTTGTGATATTTGGCGTAGTTAACGTCGCAAAGCTTCATGTTGGGTCATCAGGGAGCGGTAGTGGATGCTCCTGCTTAATTTCTGTACAGTGGAATTTATTCGCGTCCAAATAAATCTCAAAGCACGCGGACGTTTTTCACTTTTGAATGCACTGATATGCGTCCGTGAGACCGAAACACTGTCTCATGATTTTGGGCTCGGCGCCGCCAAGGGGGAAGGAGCCACCGGCACCCCACCATCCCGTTTCAAACGGAAACGCTTCATCTACCTATCCACCAATTCATTCACTCACCAGTCCACTCACCTATCCGCCGCCGCGGTGGCTCAGTAGCTATGGTGCTCGGCTGCTGACCCAAAAGACGCGGGTTAGATCCCGGCCGCGGCGGCTAGAATTTCTTTGGAGGAGAAATTCTAGAGGCCCGTGTACTGTGCGATGTCAGTGCACGTTAAAGAACCCCAGGTGGTCGAAATTTCCGGAGCCCTCCACTACGGCGTCTCTCATAGCCTTAGTCGCTTTGGGACGTTAAACCCCACAAAACCAAAACCAAACCAAACTCACCTATCCATCGATCCATCTATCAGTCCGTCCGTCCGTCCGTCCGTCCGTCCGTCCGTCCGTCCGTCCGTCCGTCCGTCCGTCCGCCCGCCCGCCCGCCCGCCCGCCCGCCCGCCCGCTCGCGCCCTGAGCTGTGGTGTGAATCAAGTGTGTTATCCTGGCCTGCAGCATTACGCAGCATCGCTTTTGCGTATACATGGCAGTGCACCAGGAGATGTGCGTGCGCGCGAGCCTTTACGGCGCAACATACAACGCTTCGAACTACGAATCAGAAGACCACCTGAGCAGTCTGTCAGGCTCGTTTTTCTTAAACGGCTTTAACATGATATTTATTCGACGATAGTGTCAAAGACAGCCCTCACTGGCAAAACGCTTCTGCGAAGACCAGGAAGTAGTGATATCATCAACAACGTCATGATCACACCACCTTGATTCCACGACTGATGCCAAGTGTTGAGTAACGCAGGCCAGGTTCATGCGAATGTAAGGTGAACGTTGCGTTTCAAGATATATTTAGAACAGAAGTAAACATGGAGTTTATGCCGTAATCTTAGCTTAACAATGCTCTTGGACCTGGCAGTCTTGATATCACAGGTGCCGTAGCATGGTTATGACAGAGCTTCCGCCCTCATTGTTCGATCACGCCCCACGCGACACTCGTAGTGATTTGGGACGTATTACTTCCGCCACTGTGGACGAGGTTAGCACTGTTTTACACTCTCATGGCTGGATTACATGCAGTAGAGCAATCACTGCATGACAAGATCAAATAGTGCTGAGGGAAACGTTCAAGAAGGTCACCAGTTGTGAAAACCCTCTAAGTACAAGACTCCACATCCGCCACCGTGGCTTACTTGGCAGAGTAGGGTAAGCGCAATTCGGCGGTCAGATTCTACATGGGGTATGAAGATGTTCTTCTTATAAATTCTAATCAGTTATTCAATCTAATCAGCAGTTCTAATAAGCAGGCATAAAATAACTACACGATTACTTTTCTCCGTTGATTAACACCAGAAGTTAAGAAAAACACATATAAACAGTTCCCTGTACTTTGCTTGGTTTCCGCCAGTGATGGCTTCCTTCATGTTTCATATTAATCAGTGAGGGACCGCTTTTTGGCAAAAACATTTTTGTCTCCGCCGTTTTCCCCGTGGTAGCTCGCAGACCAGGCGATAAGATTAATTGAGGACCCCTTCGTCAGGGAGCGCTGCGGACCCGCTGCCAAAACCACCGTACTGTCCTGGCGCCTGCAGTGCCAGAGCGGGCATCACTGTTGATCGACCGGATCCGTTTTCGCCCTAGATGTTTGCAGCCAAGCACTGCAATGAGTAATTTTCCCGTGCGCAGGCCGTCAGCGCCAGATCAGGTTATAGCGAGCCGGGGACGGCAGGCAGTGACACTGCTCTCGTCAGCGCCGCTTCGCCGCCGACGACAAATTACGCGCCTTCGGGAACGACTTCTCATCCCTCGCGTGGAGTCGGCGTGCGCGAGACCTGACATCGAACGCCCTGGGGAGAAGTTCGCTTGGCATGCTCCGCGTCCAGTCTCTGCGCGAGCTTCGTATAGCTTTTGCCACCACTTCCTCTTGCTTAACAAGACCTGTTTATTAAAAATTGCGACGCCGCGAAACGCTGAAACGGGCGCCAAAGAGCTGTGCTCTAAAAAAACGAACAAGGACGTCAATTATTCTTACCTATTTTAAACACTTTATTGTTCTCCTTTTTCATTTTGAAGTGCAAGTCTCCATTTTGCTCTGTGCAGATGTTTGTTCACAAATTGCCTGCTGCTCTTTATATCCGCTATATCGTGCGCAGTAGGCGCAGGTTTTCTGCCATTTATTGTAGCGAAAGCTACATCGGCCACGAACTTGTGATTTCGCTGTGGCGGTGCTCCGAGGAGGCAGAGACCGACCTTTAGCCGTTGCCTAGCAACCCCCGCAGCTGGCGGACGGCGCGCCATCTGGCATGACATCACACCGCGCGCTTCGTCGTTGCTCTCGCTTTCGGAACGTATATTCTGGCATAGTTGAGCTAAGCCACTGCCAATTTTTTCAATTTCTGTATCCGCAACTGAAACCCACTCACTCAGGCTGAAGCGAATGGACATTCAATATGCATTTTCGACGTTCGCGCTGGCGCAAGGAAAGCTAGGAGACAATGTGCCAAGCAGAAAGGACGAGCTTATTCAGGAAAACAATACGCCCTCACAGTGGAGGCAAGATATTGCAAGAACTCTGCTGCGATACCAAAACATCAGTTCGCATTATCGTCTTATATAATGATACAAAAAAATGAACAATGCAGCGCGAATGTTTACGTGTTAAAATCCTGCAATTCTGGCTACTGATTTTCAGTGCATATCAAAACTACTCGACAATGTTTAGCAGTGTTGTGTTTTTTACTTTAGCATCTGTTCTCGGAAACAGAGTGGGAGTCCTTTAGAAACGTGCCTGTTCAAACAACTCTTTGGCGCTTTGAGTCCCTTCGCCTTCTTGTCGATGAAGCTTAATTGCGCATGCACCGACCTCTTATTGAAAAAGTTCCACTACGAGACAAGTTCTGTTCAGATCAGTTGATCAGAGATCTTTTTTTTTTCAGGTTGAAGAGCTCTAGTCACGTGGCACAAAGATTACCTAAATAAGTCGGAGTTGGCCTCTCGCTAGCCACGTGTTATATTTTAGCCCTGTTCTTTTGTCCTTTTCACCAAGCCTTCTCTCGGGTTGTGAAGCACCGCATGATCGAGACGAGACGAATACAAAACTAAAAAAAAAACTAGTATTTTCCATCCAGAGTGCCTAAAAAGTAAATTTCTGCGGAAAATCCAAATTCAAAAGAAATGAATCCAGGCGAGGATTCTCAAATGTATTTTCAGATTAATTTCCTAGCCCGGAACTGAGTTAGTTCAGAGCTCTGGTTGTAAGCTGGCCTCTAACATGTTTCTCCATGTGCTATGCGCTAAAATTTGGGAACATTAGCTTCCTGTGACTACAAAAAGACTCCATTTCCTGCCTTCACATTGCCCCTGTTCCATCTAGAATTAAAAGCTCAGCTACAGCTCCGGGAGCCAGGGGTCATTCCAACAAACCAATGCACATAGATGTCCGTTGGGGTTAATGTCATGAGCAAGCTGAAATTATGTATTGAATGTAAGAGACTCGGTAACACGGAAGAGCTTGTGTACCGTCAACACAGATAGCGCAGCATTCATAAATTATGGGAGCCTACATTGAAGGGGATGAAGCGTAATGCTGATACATTTTAAAACGCGGGCGTAACTTTTTTAATGTGCAGCTGCTTCGGATAGGGCAAATTGTACACAACGGAACACCCAAATTCTCCCTACACCTGATCGATGCCATTACTGTGCAGTACCTACCTCTGAGTCAAAAGTGCGCCGCTAACAGACATGCCCTGAAACTTCAGCAGTGCGCACCTGGTTTCTCCGTGAAGCTGGCCTGTGCTCGAATAATCAGAATCACTCCATCTGTGGACGGCCGACAACGCCTACTCGTGCAGTTTGCCTGACTATTTGCTCATTTCTGCGCCAAATGTTTTGAAACTAATCCCTTCAACTACGACAGCCTTTACTGGGACTGCAGGCAGAGCGTTTGTGTAACCGAAACTCGTTGTAGCTGTAGAAGTCCGCAAGCCTGAAAGTGTCTGAAATTACGAACATAAACATAGCGAAGTTGAATAATGCGAAAAAATTACGACTAACCTCGTTATAATATTGTCACGTGCTTCCACAGAACCTCGACGGAAGAAGCAGAAGATGGACTGACCAGCAGGGAAAAAGGAAGAGAAAGAGCTGAAGGACGCTGGTAGGCTTCCTGCTTCCATCCTGCTCCGACCGATCCCCTCTGTGAATAAACCCCCCTGCGTGCTAAGCACGTAACAGTTTGGTGGAGGTGCTGGGTATCGACCACGGAGCATTCCATCTACCGAAGGAGCCGTAGACTCGCAGGCTTCCCACCACTGCCATCGGACATGCCTGGAGACGACAATGCCGAGCAACCCGGGATATCCACAGCGAACAACTGGCCACATTATCGAGAGCCCCGCACATTTTTTGGAAAATCTGAAGAGGACGTTGACGAGTGGCTGAAACACTACGAGCGGGTGAGCAAATACAATCGCTGGAACGCTGCTACTAAACTGGCTAACGTAGTGTTTTTCCTTGCCGCCACTGCCCTTGACTGGTTCGACAATCATGAGGATACACTGAGTTCATGGGCTATCTTTACGACCGAAATCAAGAAAAATTTTGGGGATGAATCGGCAAAGAAGAAGCGTGCGGAACAGACATTGCTTCACCGCGCGCAAGTACCCGGAGAAACTTGCACGGCATACATCGAAGCCATCTTAAAGTTATGCAAGCTAGTTAACTCCAGTATGCTTGAAGAAGACAAAGTCGGCCACCTTCTAAAAGGAATTGCGGAAGATGTTTACAATTTCCTGATTAGTAAAGAGAGCCTGAGCACCACCGCTGACGTTATAAAACATTGCAGAACATTTGAAGCTCTCAAGCTGCGTCGAATCACCCCTAAATTCGGAAGATTGGCCAATGTTACCTCTATAGCCAGTGTTGAAGCCTGTCCTCCAAATTATATGGCTGATATGATTCGAGAGATTGTGCGCGAGGAATTGTCCAGATCCCGGGACACCTTCTGCCGCACAGAATATCCGCGGCACAGTTCTGCACCGGAGGAAGATGTTGCCGCCCTGTCGACTCCGTGGGCTCAACCTAACAGCACTTTGCCCATGGACGATCGGAACATTGCCCAACGTTATGGCCACCAGCCGACGGAAAGGAGGCCCACCTACCCAGAAGACGTGGTTCGTCAGCAGCGAGATCCTGGCTCCAGCCAACGTCGCGACTTTGTTCGCCAGGACTTTTATGGCGGTCGCTGGCGCTCTCAACCTTTGTGCTACCGGTGTGGCATTGCCGGGCATATCGCTAGATATTGCCGCCGTCGTTTCCCGACTTCTCAAGACTGCCAACCCCCAGCGCCTACTTACGGACAACTGCACACCGCGCAGCAGCGACCCCCAACGTCCGCTTGGGACCCGTACCGTCCGAGCACTTTGCGGAGTTCATCACCTCCATCAGACCGCAGTGTGACGCCGCCACCTCAGCGCCAACGGCGGTCACCTTCTCCTCGACGTCGTGCATCCCCTCCGCCTCCGGGAAACTAGGAGGCGCGGCCGATGGAGGTGAGGCCGCCGGCGAGTCGATGACGTCCAATATACCTCTGCCCGTGTTTATGTTGAAGAACAAACTGGAAGTGTTTATTGATGGTGTGAAAACAATGGCTCTCGTGGACACTGGTGCTACCGTATCCGTTATGAGTTTGAGGTTTAAGAACCGTTTAGGTAGGAAAGTGATGTTTAGTGGTGAGCGTGCAGCGTTATTCCGTGGTGTCGGTGGTGAACCTTTGGTTCCACTTGGTGTGTGTGCTTCGGATGTTGTTATTGGTGGTCTAACGTTTAGAACAGAATTCGCAGTGCTACCACGGTCAACGCATGATGTGATTCTTGGGATTGATTTTCTGCAAGAGTGTGGTGCAACTTTAGACTGTCGTACGGGAGAAATTTCTTTGAATTCTTCACTACTTTCAGCTCTTGTGGATAACTCGACACCGGATTTTGGAGCATTTGCGGTGGAAGAAGACACTATTGTACCAGCTTTCTCCGCAGCATTCGTGCGGGTTTCCTCTATTCACAATCAGTACGAATCTTTTGAAGCTGTGGCAGAGCCTACGACACTCGCCTGCTCTAAGAAGAGTATCGTCGTGCCTCGTTGCGTCGTTCCCGTGGTGAGAGGCCGTACCGAGCTGTGGACAGTGAACCACTCTGAAGAGCCAGCTCTGTTGCCCCGGGGCCTCAAACTCGCCCGTTTCGAGGAAGGTGTGTCAGGTTCCGTCGCGACGTTAACGAACTCTGTCAGTGAGCAGCACGTGAAAAGAGATATGGAGACCCAAGTTAAGGCTATGATTAATCAGGCTCTTCCCACAACCGAGCGTCGCACTCTAGTGGAACTCCTTCTGAAGCACGTGTTCGTGTTCGACTTTGCCAAAGACGATTCTACACCACCGCCTACCAGTCGTATTCATCACACGATCAACACCGGCTCCGCACCTCCTATACGCCAGAAGCCCTATCGAGTCTCAGCCACTGAACGTAAGTTAATAGATGACCAAGTTCAAGAGATGCTAAAGCGAGGCATAATTCGAGAGTCTTCCAGTCCTTGGGCAGCTCCAGTTATCCTTGTTAAGAAAAAAGATGGCACATGGAGGTTCTGTGTTGACTACCGTCGCTTAAATACGGCCACGAAGAAGGACGTCTACCCGCTTCCACGTATAGATGACGCAATTGATTGTCTGCACTCCGCTTCGTACTTTTCTTCTATTGATTTGAGATCCGGCTACTGGCAAATCCCCATGCACGCTGCAGATAGGGAAAAAACGGCATTCATAACACCAGACGGACTTTACGAGTTTAACGTTATGCCTTTCGGATTATGTAATGCACCTGCAACATTCGAGCGGTTCATGGATACAATCCTGCGTGGCCTTAAGTGGCAAATTTGTTTATGTTATTTGGACGACGTTGTAATTTTTGGCAAAACGTTTAGTGAGCACAACAGCCGCCTGGATATTGTGCTTGATTGCATGGAACGAGCTGGCCTTATCCTCAATTCCAAGAAATGTCATTTTGGGAACCGTGAAACAATTGTTCTTGGTCATTTAGTTGATAAAGAAGGTGTTCGACCAGATCCAAAGAAAATTGAAGCTGTCAAAAGTTTTACGGTGCCTCAATCAGTGAAAGAGCTGCAGAGTTTTTTAGGGCTCTGCTCGTACTTTCGACGCTTTATAGCTAGGTTTGCGGACATCGCTTACCCACTCACGTGTTTGCTACATAAAGATGCACCGTTCAATTGGACCAGCGAATGTGACGCAGCTTTCCGACATCTGAAATTTCTTTTGACCTCGGGCCCCATCCTACGCCACTTCTGCCCATCTGCACCAATTGAAGTGCACACTGATGCAAGTGGTATCGGTATCGGTGCTGTACTTATACAACGCCATGGTCACGATCAGCACGTGGTAGCATATGCCAGCCGTTCATTGAGTAAGAGCGAAAGAAATTACACGGTTACTGAGCAAGAATGTCTCGCCGTTGTATTCGCTGTACAGCGCTTCCGCTCCTATCTGTACGGGAATCCTTTCACCGTCGTGACCGACCACCACTCGCTTTGCTGGCTAGTGAGTCTTCGTGACCCCTGTGGCCGGCTTGCTCGATGGGCTTTGCGCCTACAAGAATTTAATTTCACTGTGGTGCATAAAAGCGGCCGTAAACACTCAGATGCCGATTGTCTTTCCCGTTTGCCGCTTCAAACGACTGATGACGACGTAGACAACTTTGATGAATACTTGGCGTCACTTTCACAAGCCTTCCCCGATCTTGAAGTTTTCCGAACTGAGCAGCGCAAAGACCAAACATTAACCTCTTTGTTTGATGCCGCTCAAGATTCCGTAAAGAATACTTTTTGCATTCGCGACGGCTTGCTTTATAAGAAGAATTTCGCTTCTGGAGGAGCACGCATGCTTCTTGTCGTACCCGAAAACCTACGCATCACAGTTCTTGAAATGATGCACGACGACGCCACGTCTGGGCACTTGGGAGTGACACGCACACTCTACCGCACACAACAACGATTTTACTGGCCTAACATGCGTTCAACCATCCAGCACTATGTAGCCAGCTGTGTGCAATGCCAGCGCTTTAAGCTGCCGACTTCAAGTCCACCGGGCAAACTGCGGCCAATCACACCTCCAACAGCCCCGTTTGAGCAAGTTGGCATTGACCTCCTTGGACCTTTCCCACGGTCCTCGAAAGGAAATCGATGGATTCTTGTGTGCGTAGACCACTTAACCCGTTATTGTGAGACAGCCGCGATACCAGCTGCTACTGCCTCTGAAGTATCTAACTTCTTACTTCGATTCGTCATTCTTCGGCACGGCCCTCCTGCAGTGCTCATTAGCGACCGTGGACGCCAATTTACAGCGGACGTTGTTGAAGAACTTCTCCGCCTCAGCAGCTGCAGTTTTCGCCACTCCACGCCATATCATCCCCAAACGAACGGTGTGGTAGAACGCACTAATCGGACGCTCACCACCATGCTCGCTATGTACGTCGCTGCAGATCATAAGGACTGGGATGGCGTCCTCCCGTTCATTACTCATGCATACAACACAGCGCAACATGAGACAACTGGCTACAGCCCCTTTTACCTGCTCTATGCTCGCTCACCTCGCTGCGGCCTTGACACCATTCTACCATTTTTCATCCACGACGAACCTTCTCTTGCGACCACACTCTGCAGAGCTGAAGAAGCTCGCCAGCTTGCCCGCGTTCGAATTTTATCTTCGCAAGAGCGTTCCAAGAACCGCTACGACGTCCAACACCAAGAAGTTTCTTATGTTCCTGGTGACATTGTGTGGTTGTGGACCCCTCTACGCAAGCGTGGTCTGTGTCAGAAACTGCTATCCCACTACACTGGACCGTTTGTTGTGTTGGAGTGCATAAGCGATGTTAATTACGTTATATCACGACTAACTGCTAGTGGTCGACGGTCACGCCAGTCTCAGGTGGTGCATGTAGCCCGCCTCAAGCGATTCCATCCCAAACGGTCGACTTAACTCGCCCGACGGGCTCCGTCTGCGAGGAGGGAAATGTCACGTGCTTCCACAGAACCTCGACGGAAGAAGCAGAAGATGGACTGACCAGCAGGGAAAAAGGAAGAGAAAGAGCTGAAGGACGCTGGTAGGCTTCCTGCTTCCATCCTGCTCCGACCGATCCCCTCTGTGAATAAACCCCCCTGCGTGCTAAGCACGTAACAATATTAAATTTTCGTGATGTGCCAGAATAAAGAAAAGTTGCGCTCTACAAAAAAAGGAAACAGTTGCGTACAAAGACAGCGCATATAAAAAACAATGCGGCTGCAAACAAAACCAGTGAAATAAGAAAGGGCGAAGGAGCTATGCGCTGCTCAGTGAGTGCCAAATAGTGTTTATAAAATTAATTTAGAAGTCATCCTGAACGTGGACTCTTTTTGTTCGCTGGTGATGGCACGAAAATCAAGTTCTGTAGACTTTACGCGTAATGAGACTTCCAGCTAACGAAGTTAAGACGGTCGAAATCTGGCCGTCTACTTTATTTGCTGGATCTCTAATTAGACAGAAGGCAGTGAAGAAATACCACGTGAAAACCGTGCCCAAGGGACTGAATAAATATTCGTAAAAATATTCCTGAAGCTTTTCCACGCTCACATTGATGCTTTTAGTACGGATTTTCTTAATAGCTGCAATGATTCAAAAGCGAAAAGCAAACGGAAGATGCCGGGATGAACCGACAAAAAAGTCAAATCTAGCTGTTTCCCGAGCTGAAGGTGATTTAGGCCACTTTTTTTTTCTTTAGAAAGCTTCAAACATCGGGGACTCAAAACTGAAAGTGAGTGCGCTAATGAGGGCAGCGAAGCAGTAGAAATGTCACAGGCGCTCCGTGGATTGCATGCAAATATACTCCTCCTTAATGGGAGGAGGATGGCGAACAGGGGAATGTAAAGCATGCAGAGACAATATGCATTCTTCTAACTGTCTTCCCAACACTATTGGTGAGTGATATCTGCCCACGCATGCGAAAATTAGAATGACATGTATATTAGGGCAGTATGCTCGGGGGCAAAGTCGTCCTGAAATTGAAGATGATGGAATGACCAAAACAATTATTCTTCCTCAGCTTGCTCTACCAATGGATGGATACTCGCACTTTTCTTTAGCCAGGGCCTTACACGTCAATCAATGGTTAAAGCACCTTCGACAAATACTAAACAGGAGGCAATACCCAGTCGCCAGATACTAGTTGAGAGACCCGCGCGGAGCTGCAGAGTATAGTCTACATCTACCTGGCTGAAAATTTCAGTTTTCAATGCTGCTGGTTGCGATGACAGGCCGTTCTACGGCCGCATTTACATTCGGCCACTTGGACGGAATGGCACGCCGTTTTACTTTTTCACGTACTTAATGCGACTAACCCTGTCATAAAAACTGTGACCAATACTCTTGGATGAAAATTTCGAATGTAACAATATTATAAGGTATTGTTAAGGGAATATCGAAGGAAAAGGCCCATTCTTCCGGTGTGAAGCAAAATCTTTCTTTTAGAGTTTTTTTCATTGCACGCACAGAGCAGTTAAGGCTGCCATATAAAACCAATGATGAAAGCTTTTGACGACAGAAGAAACGTTAATAAAAAAAATGTGAGATAAAAGATCTGGGGATATAAAGGTTTTTATATTTAAATATCACAATACATGAAAAAAAAACTGTGTTCATAAGCTGGTTCCCGTTAGAAGATTGTGTTGTCGAGAATTGTTGGGTACGTACACTGTAATCATCAGGCAGGGCACTAGAAGCGCCAACTATACAAAATAATCTGTGCACTTGAACTTGCACGCTGATGAGCGTTTAGTGCTTTAAGCTAAAGCGAACGGCCTACATTTCAGAAATGTTACCCCCGGCTTACATTTGGCACTACCAGGCAGTAGTACACAGCGGGCCAGTCACGTGTAGCGAGCACAGTCACCGAAAATTACGGATGGCACGCGAAGTGCTTCTCCGCTCCCTGACGCTAACTGGCACACCTCATCTCGGCTTCTTAGTGCGCAAGGAGAGTGGCTCTCCCTCGTTCTAATGCCAACTTTCGGCCACGGAACGTAATTATCTCACTGAGACCAGAGCGACTTTCCCGTGAAGCCGCGCCCAACTGCGTTTATTTTGCTCTGCAATGGAGCGGCTACCTAACTATGCTGTGGCTGGGAACCCATTTACCGCCGTCACGTCAAGAAACTCTAAGTGGCGTTCACTTTCAGGCATGCTTTTGCCACACAGCCGCTGTTTCTACTCCTTGGATGACTTACTGGACGCTGCAAAAGCCAGAGGCGTGAACGCAGAGCGCGCAGGTGCTCTCGAGAAGGATCTACCTCCACAAAACTTTAGGCTAGACACGTTTCTCATGTCCTATTCCGAGTTAAAACTTTTACACTACACCCTATCGAGGGCAAATGGCTCTACCTTAGCATGCCATAACCATAGTTTCTATTATCCACTTCAGCAATAATGCCCAATCAATGATCAGTCTTACAACAATTGATAATTGATAGTTGATTTTTTGTCGAGTAGCAGCTGACTGGAACGGCCTTCCCCACGATATCGCTGCCATCGCCTGTCCTGGAACATTCGTGACTGCTGTGAACGCCTGTATTTCATAAAAAACCACCCCTTATGTAACACACCGCAAAGGGTCTTTAAGGAAATTAAAGTGATGGGATGTGATAATTTCATGTAATCAACACGTCGCATGTGCAATTAATGTCCTTTGTTGACGCTTTCTCAAAGGTGTTGGAATGTGCGGGCGCCTTTCCTCTCTTCATTACCACCTCTTCCTCGAAACGCTAACAGGAACTGAGAGCTTGGATGTTGGAGTGGAACATCGCCTTTGTTTTCCTCACAAACTAACTGAATGCAGACTCTGACTCTCTTCTTTCCTTACAGTGCCCATTGACATTGAGAATAAGTCACCGGTGATGTATAGATAACATGCGCTATTTCAAATCTACCAATACGCTTTCCGGCTTCTTATGCCATTAGTTATAAAACGCAAGAGATCGAATTTTAGTTTTAATGTAATTAATGACTTGGCCACGAAGTAGCCAATTTCTATGCGAGAGAAGACCACGGTGCGCAGCTACTCTTAGTGAGAACAGCACACTTCCTGACAGCCGTACCTTCTTGCCACCTACCTTAGTGTTGCGCTTTTTTGGTCTTTTGAGATAAATTTTTCGATCCTATTAGCGGAAATTCGCCTAAGGAGGATGTCAGATAATCTGGATAAGGTTTATAGACCAGATTCTTTTACCCTCACACGCAGGCTGCTGGCGCGCCCTTACTCTCGACACCAGTCGCCATCTATCGACGCGCGCGGCCCGATGGACTGCGGGACGCGCCGGCGCCGCGCGTAGAATGCATGTTTACGTGTTCGCTTCTGTTGTTGTAGTGCTTCATCATAACGTATGAGGGTGTGTGCTGTGCGTCACTACTTGCATTTTCCCTCTACCAGACAGTACTGCGGTTATCTCGCGCGCAGTTAGTCGTTAACGTGACATCTCCGAGTTTTTTTCCGTTCATTTGAATGTGAGTAAGTGCGGCGAGGCAGTGCGCGTCTGTCTCGTTGTTTGTGCCCACCATGATGATATTGATATTGATGATTAGCGCTCGTGTCCTGTCTTCACCTTTTCTGTGTCTCGTTTTTCGCGCTACGTTTTTCAGTGATGATATTCTGCTGGCTCAGGATTCTAAACGCTGGCACCGCAGCGGCGATGCTGTTCAACCGAGCCGCTGGTGCGGCGGCGCTGCTCAGGGAAATTCTGGAATAGTATTGCAAACAGCAAGGATTTTTCCCGCGGAGTAGTCGGCTAGTTAGCGTACGGACTGGAAACCGGCACTTCTAAGCAGATTTCTGCGCTGGCGTGTCGTTTGTTGCCGTCTTTTACGTGCGCTATCACCTATGATAATTTTAGGCACAGGAATGTGGATTTATTGATTTGATTCAATGGTGTAGTAACTGGATAGGCGAGCTGCAGACTGAAGATTGTCCCGACGAAGCGCGTGTTTTCGATTACCTCCTTGCGCTGAGCTTGCTCTAGTTCCCATTAAACACATTTCATACACAGGATTGTAAGCACGACCGCTACCGATTTCAGTTGCTCTTTCCACACACATGTCATAGGGATCAATTGGGGGGGGGGGGGGTTTACCGTAGTGTCTTTCTGCTTTTGCTATCTACATTAATCATAGGAAAATATGCGCGATTTTAATACATTCATTCACACTTAGCCAAACGTCTACGCAATGCTGTCACACGCGGCGAGAGCTACCGAATAAAATGAACGCGACTTCGGACCTCAGAATTCGTGAAAGCTGGATTCGCTGCTAATATCTATTCAAGCTTTGATAATTTGAGCAAAAGTACGTTTTTATGCACCAGGTTGCAGAAACCATGACAAATTTTGTTTTTTGTTGGCGTTGCGACTCAGTTAAGCTCACAGCGGTAATTTGTTGATAAACTGGCGCACCACACATGCGACAAGAAAGCCCTGTTTGTGGGTGGTACTTTATGGCCGAAGGATTAAGAGTGCATGGGAATTGGAACTGCATGCTAGCCGCACACCTAATAGTTGATATTGAACAAAAAGTTTTTTTTTTGCAGTGGAGCACCAAGACAGTAGCGATATAAGCACGAGCGCGTTCTAAGCGTCAGCACAATTCACGTGAATGCCAAACTAAATCTCTGATCTAAGAAACACATTGCAGGGTCTGGAAAAGGACCGAGATGCCCTGCTCGCAAAACTAAAGGATCAAGAAGTAAGGCTGATGCAAAATGAACAGCATGCCAGGTGTTTCAACATAGAAATCAAAGGTGTACCAACGGAGCCAGCAGAAAACACCCTGGATATAACCAGAAAACTTGCAGATGCACTTGATGTACCTTTCGAGGATTCTGATGTTGAAATTTGCCACCGGGTTAAGACAAGTGGAAACACTGATAGTCCTAATATTGTGGTACAGTTCACACACAGAGCCAAGCGCGACTGTTTCCTAGAGAAAGCAAGAAAAAAACGGCTGACAACAGAAGATATACAGTTAGAGTTGCAGCCCAGTACTCCGATTTACATCAATGAACACTTATCTCCTCCCATGAAACGCTTGTTTGGAGCGGTCAACAGCAAAAAGAAAGAACTCGGCTGGAAGTATGCCTGGTATCGAAACGGCAAGATTTTCGCCCGGAAATCAGAAGGCAGTCTCATTGTCCCCATTTGCCATCTTGATGATTTGCAGAAAATGACTTAGGAACAGCAAATGTGTTTATCTTTTCTGGTGGCTCCTTATTTAAAATATGGGTTATCTGCCGTCCGAGGTAAAAGATTTTATATCAGATAAAAAACCAGCAATGACATTTTTTCATCAAAATGTTCGATCGCTTGCGCATAAGACAGATGAACTGACCATGTTAATACATAGCTTTGGGATACCGATTACAGTCATAATGTTAACCGAAACTTGGTTAACGCCTACATCACAATTGTTCCGGCTTTCTGGTTATCAGTCGTTCTTCTGTAGTCGACAAGATAAGTGAGGGGGCGGTGTAGCGCTTTTGCTCAAAGATGATATTGCTGCTGAACCAGTCGACGATTTCACTGCTATAACTTCTGATTATGAGGTATTAACACTACAAAACCGTACAAACTTGTTCTCTGTTGTGTACAGACCACCATCAGGTGATGCCACCCGTTTTCTTGCTTTCGTTGAAAAGCTTTTTAGTTATGCAACAGAAGAAAAAATGAATCTAGTTTTAGGAGGTGACGTCAATATAAACATGCTGTCATCTTCTCCGCTGCAAAAGGATTTCCAGACTCTAATTACAACTTGCGGTTTTTCGAATACAATTTCTACAGCAACACGCGTGACTGTTGACAGTGCCTCCTTATTGGATGTATTCATATCAAATATAAATATTCATTCGTTAAAGGCCGACGTTCTGTACACTGATATCAGTGACCATCTAGGCATCATTCTACTAGTAAGTAAGATCAATCATTTGATTCAGAAAACTAAGGAACCAGTTTATGTTCAGTCAATCACGCCATCAAATCTGGAGGCTTTTCGCCACGCCATTGCTCAGCAAACTTGGGATAGCCTTTATTGCGCACAAGACAGTGACTCTGCATATTCCGCTTTTATTAATATTTTTAAACCATTATATGATACACACGTTCCACGCAAAAAAATTACAAGGCCATCGAAAGCGCGGAAACCTTGGCTGACCCCTGAGCTTCTTGACATGATCAAACAAAAACATTTTTTATATGCCAAATTTGTAAAATCTAGGGATGAAGCCTTACTTAAGAAGTTTAAGAAATACAGAAACAGTTTAACAAAAAAACTTAGAGCTGCCAAAGATGCTTATTTTTTAGCAATATTTAGTGACCCTGCTAACCAGCGAAGTGATGTACTTTGGCGCAAATTGAATGCTTTGTTACAGCCTAGCTCCTACTCAGCTATTCCTGAGATATTGAAACATGATGGGCAGCAAATTTCTGGATATGCAGTACCAGACGCATTTAATGAAGTTTTTACTCAAGCACCGCAACAGGACATAGAACACAGCCTCACTAGCTACGCTCAGTTTCTTCCAGTAAACAGGAATGGAGCATCGTTTTTCCTTGCTTCCACTACCTCTCTTGAAGTTTTTTCATGTATCAGAGCTACAAGCAATAGCAAGTCACTAGGTGCCGATGGTATCCAGATTCGCCCTGTAAAGTTTGTGCTCGATATTATAAGCCCTATTCTTGCCCATGTTTATAACATAATATTATCAACAGGTACCTTTCCTAAGAGGATGCAAATCACCCGCGTTGTTCCCGTCTTCAAGCGCGGTGATAAAACTGCACTGAATAATTATCGGCCTATATCAATAGTTCCAGTATTTTCTAAGGGCATTGAGAAGATAATGCATGAGCGATTACTCTCATTCTTCAACCGCCACCATTTGATTGCAGACTTTCAACATGGTTTTAGAAAGCATCGCTCTACGGAAACAGCCCTTTTGAGCCAAAAAGAAATAATTTTAGACGCGTTCAGGTGTAAGCATATGGCATTAGGCATATATATAGACTTCTCTAAGGCTTTTGATTTAATTAATCATTCCGTCCTTCTTAATAAATTAGAAATGTATGGTGTGCGTGGAATTGCCCACTCGCTTTTGTCATCTTATCTGTCGCACAGGTCACAGTTTGTAGATGCCAATAACGCAATATCTTCACGGAAGGCAGTTACCACTGGTGTGCCGCAAGGAAGCATTTTGGGCCCACTTTTATTCTTAATTTACATAAATGACATTGCAAGCTGCACAGATAATACTACATTCGTTTCGTATGCCGATGACACAACCATTTTTATTACAGGCAACGTGGAAACAGATTTAGAAATAAAGGCTAATAAGACACTGTCTGACTTAGAACGCTGGTCCGCGATAAACTGCTTAAAAATCAACCCGATGAAAACAAAAGTAATCTTGTACACGCCTAGAGGTAAGATGTTGACAACTAATATGAATTTGTGTCTGGGCAGTGAGCAGTTAGAGATAGTGGACTCCGTTAACATCCTTGGGGTGCATTTTTCAAAGCACCTTACCTGGAATGAGCATGTTGATCACCTACAATCAAAATTGTCATCTGCCATTGGTGCCATTGCTCGTCTGCGTCGCATTCTCCCGACCAAGGTAAAATTAATGTTGTACAATGCACTGGTGGTATCTGTCATGCAGTATTGTATCATGGTGTGGGGCACAACTGGCGTGACAAACTTGCAGAAACTACATTTGCTACAAAAAAGAGCTGTACGTTACATAGCTGATGAACATTATACATACTCCACAAAACCACTTTTTCCAAAATATGAAATTCTTCCTGTGTTTTTTCTTTATAATTACAGGTTGATGTTGTGCTATAAAGGTTTTGTAAAGTTTGGCATTGATTACATAATTCATCTGGCAAAACTCCAAAAAAACACAAATATTCGTCAGACCCGACATAAAGAAATGTGGTTTGTACACACCCCGAGAACCTCATATGATGAACAATCTCTGTCTTATACATTACCTTCGCTGTTAAACTTACTAGACCGACAAAATTTTGATCCCTCCAGAAACCGAAACTGTCGCATTAAACGTTTTTGTCAACTTATTCATTTGCAAGACTAAACCATGTCTTCCTATTCGCCTTATTTTGTTCACCACTCTTGCTTATATGTGTTGATTTATCTGTATTACCTTTTGTTGCTTCTCCGATTGATTGCCGTCTTGTTTCATTCTGTATTACCCGTTGCTTTGTGATATTTTTTTTTTTTTGTGTGTAAGACTGGCCGTCATCCTGCTGTCATGCCAACTAAAAAGGGGTCGGGACCTCGTCAAGCTGTTCGAGCTTTTAGTCCCGTACTCCTCCTTTCTTTAAGGAAATAAAATGAATGATTGAAAATGAATGATTGAAATGTCATTAAAACGCATCAGTGTGCTCCCTGTGATAACGTGAATACTTCCTGCAACACAGCCACGCTGCGGAAGTATGCTCGACAATGTTTTTTTAACGCCCGAAGCGCGGCCGCGGAGCTGCCGCAGCCCCGCAGTCCCCAAAAAAACGCCCGCACCGCGGCGCACCAGTCGGCGGAAAATGGCCGCGCCCAGGAGCGGCTCTGGATTCTGGTCTATACGATTAGACATAAGAAGCCTGCCTAGAACATTACTTTCTGCGCACTGGGAAGCACTTTTCCTGATGTCAATTTAGTGATTTTCTGAGAGCAGGGCATGAACTCTAGCCAGTCAAGAAAATGCACGGTTTCGCCTGATGTTGCGGTCCCGGGCCGTTCTCGAGAACGTGCATAAAGGTCCTGTCCCGGAATTTGATACATTAATGCACAGGGAAGTAAACTTGCTCCTTCTACAGCGACATGGATCCCATGGGGTAGGCTGAGAAATAAGATCCCTCAACACTCACTTACTTATTTCTTGGTGTACGGCATAGCTGCATTTTCTCACGCGAGAAACATTACAAGCAATACTGTTTACCTTCATCGCTCTCCTTCCTGGGACGTCTCGCCAATGAAAAAATTCCGGAGGTAAAGTGTCTCCAACGAGCTCCTTCGTCAGGTAGAATGAGTGGAAGCTTAGCTGCGTGTTTGGTAGACCGCGCATATTCAGCGCCACACAAAATACAAGATCCATTAAATTTCGGACACGTACGACTGGCCACGTTAAACGATACAAGAGAACAAATTAAATGGGCGTTTCAATTATTCAAGAGCACCCGCAAAAAATCACGCTTCCGTGTTCTAAAGCGCCAAATCCAGCAGGGGCAGCTCTACTGCGGAGTTTTTAGTGGATCGCTCACACACCTCACACACGGTTAATTAGCAGGAGTGTGTCCTCCTATGTATAGAGCACCTCTGGCTTAGGCTGTTTCGGCTATTAGCGAGGACACCTACTGCTGCTATGAAAACACACCCCTGATTTGCTTCAATTTGCGTAACCCTTAGTCACTGTGCATTTCCAAGACAAACGAAATATTGGCTAAAATCCTAATTCAACTTTTCGTCAGACAGCCGTTTTTCGCAGAAACGTATTTCTTTACCTCACAAAAAACAAATCTCTATGCAGTGAGAAACGCCGTTTGAGAATAGCACTTTGGCTTATAGGCCATTTCGAATATTTTTTAACGCTTGCCAAGCAATGAACACGTGATTTTTTTTTTTTTGCTTTACGTCTCCGTTCAAATTCGGTCAGTGGGGCCATGAATTCAATCCGCGAAATCGTCCATAAAAAAGAAGTATTTCGAAGTTATTTTAATATTTCGACGTGGCTAGCCTCATAAATGCTCTGAATAAAAATCGAGGCCTAACGTAAAATATTTAATTGCGCATGCATGCAACACTTTCCATTTGCCTTTCGGTACTTCTAAGCTACTCACAGACGAGATCACTGTTCAAAAAGCCGAGCGCGCTAACCCGCCTCCTGTTCTCTTCTTTTTGCGTTTATAAAACAAATTTCTTAAAGCGCTCTTGTGAACTTAGCGCCTTTTCTGGTCATTCCTTTAGTTGTACAGAAGGAAACCACTCGCCCGCAGTGAGCAATTTAAATCTTATGGTACTGCAGCAACGTTTTCGGCTTGCGCCTAGACAGCCTCTCCCACCGACCTTGGCGGCCTGTGCCTGCTAAGTAGAGTGATAATTTAACTGTACCGGCGCAGCCCGGACTTGAAGCAACGAATATGGGCCGAGTTATGGCTTTTCATCGCATATCTGAGCCAATATCTTGCTTTGACCCTTGGGCTCAGGCATCCGAATGGGCTCCGAGCAATGCTGCATTGATATGTAACACGGATAATCGCTGTACTACGGGCGCTGTTTGGAGTCTGTCTACATCACGCGGCCAACATCTCGACCTACCAGCTTTACTGAGACAGCTGTGCTGCGCAAGAAAAAAAAGAATCTACCCGTCTCCCTGTCTTCCTCCTTCACAGTTTAGAGATATTTTAGGACGATCCTGTGGGTCGTCATCTTCCAATCACGCACCAGGCGCCGGCTTTAATTACCCACGTGGAGTTTGCACAAACTCGCCGTCAAGCAGGTCGTGCTGGAATTTTTACAATCCCTGAAGACAAAAAAAAAGCGTGCCAACCTTAGACTCAAAGTTTCAGATCGTCAGTGTGTACACCCTGTCCAAGTTGCGAGCCATACTGATCAACTAGCAACCGAAGGAGAGAGACAGCGGCGAATTCCACGACGCTAGCCGTGACGACCCGAGCTTTTCTTGTTCACCATGGGAACTCGTGCGCCGGTAGCTGGCAGGCGACAAATGATATTCCGGCTCGTTAGGAAGGTGCCAAGTTAAATAACGCCAAACGTAGGCACCTATGTCTCTTTGACGCCAGGCATCATTCGGTGGATTTTATGGCAGAACCCGTTGCCACCTCGGATGGTTGCAGTGAGTAATGAACTCGCTCTAAGTTACGTATAGCGTGAGCTCCTGTTTTCTTTCTACCGACACCTCTGCTGGCATCGTCTCGACTCAGCCGCAAGGCGGGTAGAGACAACAGCAAAGAAGGCACCAAGATGAGCGAGCGACCGTTTCACGGGCAACGGCCTCGACTTATGCTCTGTGGTATGGTCTATGGTCACAGTATAGTAAAGCGTAGACAGGAGGCTTTGGAGGAAATAACTGCAATGTAAGGAAGTGGTGGGCATCCCCGAAGGCAGCGTATCTTGGCATACTTCACATAAACGGCTGTTTAAGTCGTCAAAGACAACGCCGTAGAACATTCGTCAGTTGTCAGCACAAGTGTAGGTTTTCGAGTCGGCGCTGTTATATTTTTTCCGCTTTTTTTACTCGCGCGTACTCAGCAAGCAGTGGAGAGTAATGTGCCGTAAAAAGCGGACCATCATAACCAACGAGCCCCGGCGTTCTCCCTTGTTAGGCTGCTTAAAGTATGATAGAGTCGAAAAATTCTTCTGTTGCTAGCAACTCTAGGCGATCTCACTTTCTTGTTATTGGTTTGGCAGAAGAATTCGACTTTTTATTGTTGCGTTCCTTTTTAAGTGTCTGAACACCCACAAAAAAATTCAGCGCATGCCCAGCTACGAAGAAGAAAATTTTGCAATAATTGGCATAGTTTCAACCAATATCACATGCACGCTGTACCCAAGGAATTCTGTCATGCCGTAACAATGAATTGTTCTAAATTTTGGCAATGCTTTCACAAATGCTTGTTCGTCGAAAGTTATATGGTTTATGGGAGTTTAACGGCCCAGAGCGACCCAGGCTATGAGGGACGGCGTAGTGAAGGGCTCCGGAAATTTCAACCAACTGTCGTTTTTTAAAGTGCACTGACATCGCGCAGTACGCGGGCCTCTAGAATCGACCGCCGCGGCTGGGATCGAACCCGCGTCTTTCGGGTCAGCAGCCGAGTGCCATAACAACTGAGCCACCACGGTGGCAGGAAATTCAATGCTTTTTGCGCCATTTTAAACCATGGTGCGGTTTCTCCATCTCTGAACGTCGCTTCTACCACGCACTGCGTTCCTCTTTTTAGCATTACCTACTACGTGATCACCGTGACGAAAATAATTCACGGAAAGTTTCGTAAACGATATAGTCTCGACTGCGCTTGAACTTCATCAGCGAATAATAACAAGGCAACGACAAGCACTGAGCGAGACTTCTCATCATGTGCTTAACTAAAGCGCCGTTCGTAAAGTTCATAAACGGTAATTCTACAGGGTCTTAGAGGTGTCTTTCCCGTTTACGGCTCTTTAGAGGTTCCTTCATATATTTAAACAAATGCCTTTTAGGAGAGAAACTTATCATTTTAAACATCTGAGCCAATCAGTGAAGCCTATAGAGCCGGTAATTTTCTCTAGTTTGGTACGTTCACAACTGTTCCACATAATTTCAGCCTAAAAAATGACGAGCACAAAGGAAGAAACTGTTCAGGGGAGCCAATGTTAAGGCGAAAGCGTCTGTAGGCTCGAAGAGGTATTCCACATTTATTGATGGTTAAAGATCCCATCGTCTCAAATACGTCACGCATTCAGAAAGTATACTGGGGCAGAAAAAGAAGGCATAGGCACTCGTGTTTTAAACGGTAAACGGTAAACTTTGTAAACGGTATAGGAGAGTATCGTGCGCCATAAGCCAGCGTAAGTTACTCTACTAAGTAATATGTCTGAAGACACCAAGCAAGTTATAGATACGTTTATAGTCCAAGAGAAGAGTATGCAACACCGGTACTCACCGGTATCTTACCGCTACTCACCTATGGGGCAGAAACGTGGAGTCTAACGAAAAGTGTTTTAAGTTATGGACAACACAGTGAGCTATGGAAAGAAAAATGATAGGTGTAGCGTTAAGAGACCAGAAGCGGGTAGAGTGGGTGAGGGAACAAATGCGGATTAATGACATTCTAGTCGAAATCAAGAGGAAGAAATGGGCTTGAGCAGGGCGTGGGATTCGAAGGCAGGATAACCACTGGTCCTTAAGGGTAACGGAGTGGATTCCAAGAGAAGGGAAGCGTTGCAGGGGGCGGCAGAAAGTTAGGTGGGCGGATGAGATTAATATGTTTGCGGGGACACGGTGGACGCAGCTCGCAAAGGACAGGATTAATTGAAGAGTCATTGGAGAGGCCTTTGCCCTGCAGTAAGCGTAGTCAGGATGATGATGATGATGTTGATTATGACACTACCAGGCAACCGGGGAACACGACATGCGGAGCTGCCTACAGCAACTTCCACACAAAGCATTAGCAAAACTATGGTGCCCGATTGTGTGAACTTTCTTTTCCCTCCTTCTCGGTCGGCGTCGCCGTTGACAGCATACCCGGCGCCGCAGTGGTACCCTAATTGCGTGGTCGCCCGCTTCGTATGTAGTAGGTGCGGAGTTCGATTCCCACAGTCGCTGGATAGTACCGGTCTTTTGGTAGATCTAAACATTCCCCTGGATTTGTGCATAGCTCCTCTTTGCTGAACTACTGCAGCTAGCTCTTTGCTGAACTACTGCAGCTGAACTACCGCATACCTCAGGAAAGTTACCCTCGCGCAACTGAAATCGATAGATCATCTTCATCGATTCCGAATCCGGTGACATACTGCGCTGACTGACTGCCAGCCTTGACATCGCAGGCAGAAGCGAAATTGAGATTGAAGCATATCAGCCCATTTAAAAAGAATCGCCACGAAATATTACCTCGAATGTCTTCTCGTCTACGCGAGGGTGTCGCTCTTTCGAAGGAACGTACATGTAACGTGTTTCTCGGAGGCTGGTTCAGTTTCAAGCTCACTGACTTGCTTCGATCGGCGCAGAAAAGTAATAATGAAAACAAGACTGTCCTGGCAGACTGGATCAGGCACAAATTCTAGGTGGAACAGAGACACAACGCAACAGGAGGGGAAGTCAGTTGATTAGTTGTGGGTTAAAACATGAAGTAGCAATCGCAGAACCTGTCACATGTCTCATGCGCGAGTCGAATGGTAGGGCCTGTAGGTTGGTCCGCAGAGTGCTCAGGATACTGTGCTAGAATTACTGAGTGTAAAGCACACTGTAGTATTACTTCAGTCTGTCCCGTTTTAGCAAGACACACTGCAAAAAAAAAAAATCAGTGACCAGAGGTCTGCTTTCAAGAGTGCCTTATTACAACTGGCAGAGGGGCCATTTTGTGCTTTATTTTCGCTCCGTCTGATTGTCCACGTGAATATTAAGATGCCATGTACTACTTCTCGCCTTCTTGTGTGCACGATGATCTGAATAACCGTTGTGATAGCAACTATACCACTGGAAAGGTTGAAGACGTTATGAATCGCGAACACAACTACCATGAACGTCGATAGCATATAAATATTACTTAGGCGCAGTGTTGTACAAGATGACACCTTTTTAACGCATACCTATATGAGGCTACCAGAATCCCAACTGAACACGGCTAGTCCGCTATATCGCGCCGACGATCGAGAAGGGCAGCGGTTTCTTTCATGGTGCCGACATAGCAGATACTCAGTCGGTAGAGCATTTCTGTTTCAGCTCCACCCATTCGAAGCAAAGTTAGCTTCATGCGTCTCCGAGCATATTTGAACAACTGCAGCTTGATATTAATTTTAATCTCTCTTTGGCACACTGATAACTATGAACTTAGGTAAGCAGCCAAATAAAATGCGTGGTGTTTTCGCGATGTTTGGAAGTCGTTTTCTGTTGATCTTCCATGTCAATTTTTGGTTGCGAATAACAGAATTCAAATAGGACAAAACATTGGCTATAATGCGGATCAACTGGTGTTCGGAACGTGAGCACAGTACAAGCACAGGCAAGGAAATTCAGCAGTGTTACTTCAGAAGGTAGGACTTTAAGCTGAAAGAAAATTCCGACATGAAGCTTCGAATCGGGATCGTCTCAAAGGGACATGCCGGTTTTATGAGATGGAACCACAGTGGAGGCCGCAGCCCGTGTAGATTCTGTTGGCATATTTTCATTTAAAAACTGTGGTTATTACCAAATACAGTAATGAATAGCCAATGATGGCGACACCTTATGCCCCGAAATCTTTCTTTACCGCAGGACTCGACTGTGACAAGAAAAACAAGACATCGCTCTATTTTCTGGAATAAGAACTTACGTCGACCAATCTTCCTGTAACCTAGCGAGCAGGATAGCGTTCACGCTCCAAAGCAAAGTAAGAAGCCCATTTTTCGCTCAAAGGAACTGCTTGGAAATAGTTTAAGGGGGCGTTAGCGTGGCGTTCAGGCTAACTCGAACCCGGGCTTCATTTCGCAGCGTGCCTGAGTCTCCGGGTTGAGGAACGGCTGAATCTTTGAAGTTAGGGATAAGAATGCGAGTATGATTAATATCACTTTTATGAGAACTTCATAGGTTTGAAGACAAAAGGGTCTGGAGTTACATGTTCATAGCGAAAAGCGACTGCACAATTCTTTTTGCCACGGTCCAGAGCGCTTGCTCACTCCAAGTCGTTCTTTAATCCCTTAAAGTCCGACGATCCCTCAAGCTGTGGTTAGTCAAAAGCAGGGCACATCGTTCCCAAGGCGACAGCCGATCAAAACAGCACAGCACTGCAGCGTAAGAAGCAGAGCACAATATTGCACAGCAGTGTTAAAGCAAGCGGAGACGATCGTTGTCTGAGTGTAAGCGGGAGAGGAGGTAGCAATTCGACTGCTAACTTCTGTAGCGCAGCAACTCTGATGTTGATGGCTTTCTCTGCTCGAACACACATATCGCTCGTGCGACGCCAAGGCCTTCAACTAATACCAACGGGGGCTGTCCACTGTTGAATCGGCTCCTTATGGATACGGGTAATGGCTTAGTGGTCCCGCTCCGTTGTTCCCCGAACGGCCACCTTTTCTTCCGTTGCTCACCCTAGGCGTCCTTCTCCTGTAAGTCATCCTCAACCAGCGAAGCGTGGGAAGAACCCGCGGACTGTTTCTGCACGGCACCGTTCTTTCGGATATTCGGCTGGTCCCACGGAGCGTCGCCAGCTACTCTCATAAGAGCGCTGGAAGGCGGAAATATAATAGTGCTGCAAAGGAGCCAACAAGTATGCGAGAAAACTTCTTCTGTTGTGTGTCCTGGCACTCGGGAACTCATCCGTCCAAAACTTCGGATAGCACATCCTACTCCTTATGCGAAGGAGAAAGCAGATAATGCACGTATTGATCCGGTATGCCCAGGCAACGCCCGCAGCCGGACCCTGTCGCCGTTTCCGCGAGGTTTTGCTGATTTTTTTCGCGACACTCGGCCTGTCAGGCTCGCTAAGACGTGAGCAGGCGACCAAGAGGATGGCGACGGCATGGCTTCGCATTAATTCTCCTCGGCGTGGACCCTTGGGCTTGGCTCTTCCGCCTTTCTTTTTCAGTGGCTGTGTGACGTTTGCGCGGCAGGAAAGAAGAATAAAGGGGATCACATACTAGGACGATGATTGTAGAGTTTTAAGGAGCCACAAATACTGGCCGAAAATGGGAACAAAATTGAAAAGATTGCTAAAACGCTTCATAACGTGCAATTACTTTTGATATTCGAGCCAAGTTGTCAAGAAAACGGTATTCTAATTATATTATATCTAATTAATTATATCAATACCAGCAGGCATAAACAGAGTGTCCGGAATTTAAGTGAGGAGGCACCAAAAAGAGCACTTATAAAGCGCAGAATGTAGATGATAGGAGAAAAACAGCTGTAAACATTCTGCTTGAGTTAGATTGGTTTTTTGATACACGCTTCACTGGGATCATCTTTCCTTAGCACCCAAGAAAGTAGTGTTAAAATTTGTGAGGTTTTACTTCTGTATCTTCTCAGGAGAGTGGTCGCTCACTGTTTACTGATACGTCAAGCTGACTAAATCATATATGGAAACACCATCGGCTTTTTGGCTTCCCGATCAGATAAAACCAAGTATGTCCGTCAGTATACATCCCACCGTCCCTGTAGTACGATGCTAATGCAAACAATTAAGTAGTGACAAAAAATTTGAATTAATCTCTTCAAGCAAGCACTGAAATTATAACGGATTTCACTGCTTTGTTTATAACCTCGTGACAGAGAAAAAAATATAGTAGCATACATTTCACGAAAAGCGAGTGGACTGCAATATTTTTGAAGGAAGGCAGGCAGTAATATTTGTTTGGTAAGAGTAAGCGTAGTCTAAATATACCCTTCTCACTCATATCACTGTGAAATTAAGACTAACTATATATACATAGTAAAGAAAACAAAACTCCCGCACACAGTAAAAGGATGTGTTGACCAGAAACTTTTCTAGAGCACCAAAGGCTTCAGAGCTTGCACCAACATATAAAAATCTTTCCAGCCATTTTCTCAGAACGATACCAGAAAATCAGACCTAAAAACAACAAATATACGCG
Organism: Amblyomma mixtum; assembly: GCF_055824585.1. Classification (NCBI taxonomy): domain Eukaryota; kingdom Metazoa; phylum Arthropoda; class Arachnida; order Ixodida; family Ixodidae; genus Amblyomma; species Amblyomma mixtum. The sequence continues at coordinate 249,470,906 of NC_143012.1, forward strand.
TAAGAAATACCCACTTTCCAAAGAAAAGATATATAAGCGCGGGGAATAAGTTCCCCCCAGAAACGTAATAGTCGGTTAATAGTAGTACCGGGTACCAGGAAACAACATATAGGAAAAAAACTGCGAGACAGGTTTGCCGGGTACTGGATTTGATTTTCAAACTATTTCCCCGATTAGTAGTAGAAGAAAATCACACCTATGCGTTTGTTTTCAAACATTTCGGTTGCAGGATAATCTCAAAAACATGGTTTCGTTGCTGACGCTTGAACACTACTAGGGAATTGACTAAACAGCATTTTGCAAATCTGTGTCACAAGTTACATGCAAATCAGCTGGCTCATCTGTTCTGTGCTGAACTGCTCGCGAGAGTGTGTACAGGACTTCAAGGGGACCATGCCCCAGGCGAGAAACACTACGTTCTTAAAGACGACTCCCTTCACGTTGAGGTGACTTATTCCTTGATCTTATTGGTAATGTATTCGAGTGTATTTATGTCACCTGTGCCGCATTTCCTGCGGTTCAGCGTTCATTCAGGCTCGCTGAAGAAAGGACGTTGTACTTTAAAACCTAGTACAACCTAGTACAAATAGAATAAGCGCCCGTCATGCAAAGTTCATTTCATCTGATTCAGAACATAACTGTGCTGCTTATACGTACGAGTACACAGGGAACATTCAGATAAAATAAGTACTGGCTTACACTCTATAACTGACTTGTCCTCTTTTTCAGGTTTGTAACCTGCATGGAAATTTTTCCACACATGAGATGTTTTCAAAATATTTCTGGAAATACTTCCCCGCCACGTAGACCAGGCTTTCTTAGCTCCATGACCATACAGAATTCAAGGTGAAAAGCTGATGGAGAAATGCTCCCACATATTCAATTTTTGTATGTTGAAAAAACTGGGACACGCTACAACAAAACGTTCCTACGGCACAAAAAAAAATAAAAGATCAGCCCTATAAATAACAAACACACAGTGATTGTTCGAACTTAGGTGAGATAGGACTGTTTAAGCTTATAAAGGGAGTTTTCATAATGCTTTCCAGTGTGAAGTCGAAAAATACGCCTAAGAAATACACCGGCAGTGCCCCTGAGTTTTACAGATTTGATGTCGCCGGCTCTGTGAAGCACGCACGACTTTTGTCGAGAAGAATGCACGTGTTGGGATGAGCCCTCAAGTTGCGCTAAATCGCACCTGCCGATATTCCACTTTGTGCAGCAGGGAACCCAGCATCGAATCAGCACTGCGTGTCACTGAAAACCGCAGCCTGAAGGTTACACAACACCGCAGCGGTAGCGAGAGACTCACCGGTGTTACATAATCGGTCCTTGGAAACGGACAGCGTATGCTCTGCGTTTGTGTTTCAACACAAGAATAAAAAAAAGAAGCTTGTGTAACTTATTTCCCCTGTTCTCTTCAAACATGTACCTTGGTTGCACGGACATTCAAGCACACTGACCTTAATACAGAAGCAATAGTCATTGGCCTTGAGTGGCACGCGAAACTGGTGCCGGAATTTTACTCATTCGTAGCAGCCCGGAATGGGTGCTTGAAAAAAATCTGAAGAAAATCGGACCAAAAATTTCTAACAGCAGTGAATTTAGTGATAAGTTCTTGTTCACACATGGAACATTTCGTGCACGTTAAAGAACCCCAGGTGGTCGAAATTTCCGGAGCCCTTCACTACGGCGTCTCTCATAGCCCGAGTCGCTTTGGGTCGTTAAACCGCTATAGAGCATAGAACATAATGTTGATAACAATACTTGCTTAGAAGGAAATGCGCATTAAATTTCTGACCTCAATGAATTGGTAAATCGGCCCATGAGGGAAGGCATGAAGGAGGGGGAGAAAGAAGGAAGAGAAAGAGGCGCCGTAGGTGAGGGCACCAGTTTTATTTCGACCAGTAGTAGTTCTTTACCATGTATTGCGATCAGATATATACGTGCTTTTGCAGACCGTTCGATACTTTCGTCAAACATTTCTCATTCCACATTCGTGCCCCGTGGACTTCCTGGATAAAAGTCTTTCTTGAACGTAATGTGTCAAAATCATAGCCAGGAGCTAGGCAGCACTCTTCAGGATCACTAAAAAAAGGCATTAAAAAGGTAAAGTGGCGGGTAAGGGCCACTGCGAAGGACAGAGAGAGATTAAGACGTTTTTATAGAAACAGTCTCAGGTGGTCGAACCCGCTGCTCCGGGAGTCATTTGGGCCCATTTAACGAATCTCTTATAAAGAATCAATGGCTACCACGCATTACATTTAGGGCTGCAGGGCTGACCTTATTTCTTTATTCAGACTCCAGGACATGAGAATTACTACACACAGGTTGTTTCATACCGCAACATCCCAACTAATGGAAATACACAATAAAGTAAATTGATCTGAACTTTTGCATTACACGATTCACATTAGCAGGACTAATAGTTTATGTGGGTGTAGAGCGCTTTATAATGGTTATAGTAAATTACAGCTTGACCGAAGGAATATTTTTTTTCCTGCATGCCAATCTCTGAGAAGAAACTCAATGTGCAGAAGAAAACCAAAACTCACAGTCGGCACGTTTGTGCTCCACATTCCACTAAGAATTAGAAAGAATTCTTAAACAATTAGAATTAGACAGAATTAGAAAGACTACGCAAAGTAAATAGACGTACGCCGTAGTCGAATGGGTCACCTCTAAGGAATCGCCAATGGACTCGTTTCACAGTCTGCCGGTATATACGGCCTGGAAGTGTGATTAGGCCTAATGTAGTAGTTGTTGAGGTGTTTCTCTCCGAAAATCAGTGCCACAGTACGTGCAAACAGGCACGAGGCGCTCTTTCGTCGAACACAGCCTCTCCTTTACGCTATCGACAAGCAGACATCATTATTGAAACCCCTGAATAGAGGTTTTAAAATCAAACTGCCTGAAATAATTGGCTCCTAGATGTCTTATGCCCATTGGCAATGTGCCCGCGACTAAAAAAAGAAAGCTTCTATTCACAGCGCTCACCTCTTTTTCTGCTCTCTAGCAGTGACCCAGTTTACCTGGAATGCTTTAAAAAGAAAGAGATGGATATTCCAATAATATCAACCCGTTACCCATAAGTTCCACCTAACAAGGCGAGAGGAACTATGCTGATGTTTCTTCCCCATAAAAAAAGCTGAAATGAGCGGTGTTCCCGATAAAATATCTGGAAGAAAGGTTTTAGCTTGAACTAATGCGGCACCAAAGAAGTCTGAAACCGAGATTGAGAGCGTGTCTTTGTCGCCCTCCGTTGCGGCGACACTCACTTCCACAGCCGATCTCACACATGCCTTCCCCGCTATCGGGTGCCCACACTTCGAACGCTGGCCAGGCGTCATTCATCACACAATCTTTGTTGTCATCGGTAGTAAGACGCCGCCAAATGCTTCGAAACGCCTCTCAGATGCACATGTATGAAGGGGTTATCGGCAGTAATACAGAAAGTCATAGCTGCCTTGGATACTGTGGACAGCTTTACCACACCCTGAACGAAGGACATAAGAACGGTGAAAATTCCAGAGATTTAAAATGAAAGTTATTGTTTTAGCTTGCTCTGGCTGAGGTTGGCGACTTACACAGCATAACATGAGCGTAGATAATTTTTAAATGATGTTGTTCTGAGAAATCGTGTCGCTTTAAGAACCTGCTGACATTTATTGAGCGCGGCTGACGCGAGTAATAGATTTCTGCGACCGCGCGCGCTTTCCACTGAAGAAAGCAGCGTGTCTTTGTCCTCTTCTGAAAGGACTGCTGGCCTGCGCAACCTTTATCTTCATTGGGACACGGCCTTTCAGTGCCTCTCCCTATGCTTTGTTTAATTCCAGGTCAAACCAGGACCTCTGTTCACTCGTGGTTCACTTTCATAATTTCTAAGTGTGGTTAGAGTCAATGATGCTGCCCGAAAACAGCTGAAGAGGAAATTTTCACCTCAATATATATAGCTCTACGGCTGTAGTCATTGCGTTTTATGAAGCAGGGTATGTCAACGTGTTTCAAGTGAATACACAACAAAAATGTTTCAAGTACAGAGCAATTGCAGAGAGTTTTATTCTCTTTTTATCTATGCTTAATGAAGCCATTATTAAGGCTAGGTGCAACGCGAAGATGTCAACTTGGGAATTATGGTTCATTGTCTATGGGGATTTAACGTCCCAAAGCGACTCAGGCTATGAAGGACGCCGTAGTGAAGGGCTCTGGAAATTTTGACCACCTGTGGTTCTTCAACGTGCATTGACATCGCACAGTACAAGGTCCTCTAGAATATTGGCACACGTGAAATTATACCGGCACATTATAGAAAGGGTGTTCTTGATTTATGCGGTTTAACGTCACAAAGTGGCACATACTATCAGGCATGCCGTAGTTAAGAGCTCCGGATAATTTTGGCCACTTGCAGTTCTTTAACATCCGCTGATATCGCACAGCACATGAGCCACTAGCATTTCGCCTCCTTTGATATGCGACCGCTGGGGCCAGGATCGAACCAGCGTATTTTGGGTCAGTGACATAGCATCGCAGCCACACCCTTTTAAATGGTCGTTAAATGTGTCTACAAGTACACCACTCAAGCAAGATATCCAGGTATTCAGGGATGGTGCCCGAACGACTTAATGGCCGCAGAAGGGACGCTACCATCTAGGCTGAGTTCCTGATGGCATTCTCTTCATAAGAGCGAAGCCTCTCAAATAACAGCTCGCACATGAAATGAAAAAATTGCTATGAAAATTTAACCTCTACAACAGCTTTCGAGCTCTCTCGAGCCATGAGCTTGGCTAGGTGCGAACGAGGAGAGGTTTTCCAGCACCTTTTCGTGCGTCTCGTCATTCATCCATCTTAGTCGACTCCAGGGTGCTACTGGGTCCTTGACGTCAGACCCGGGGCTGCGATCACAGCGATCCCATGCGACGCGATGGAGCGCACCCTTTCTACGTTGACCCGGCACGTCGCTTGCGGCGCGGTCTTGAGCGTCGTGTGATCGACCGTGCGAGCGCTCAAGAAGAAAGGTCACTCAACCCCCCTCCCCCCCCCCCCCCTGCCCCTCGTTCCCCTGCGGAACTAATCGAGGTTTCACTGACGCCGCCTACTGCTCCCACTGCTCGCCGATCGTCCTTACCCGCGTCACCCTTTCCCTTCCCTTCACCCGCTGCTTATAAGCCGTCCTTTGTTCAGCTGTGGGCTCGGGGTAGCTGGGTTGTGCAAGACGTTTACCATGGAGGATAGAAATACAAAACAAACACAGTAGTACGAGTAGGAGAGCGCTCCATATGCAAATAATGGAGAAATAATCCCGGGAGTGCCCCTTATGCAATGTACGTAGACCATATCGAGCGTCGGTCGATCTGCGGATGGCTCAGGCATGGCGTGCGTCTGGCAGCCTCGCGAAATAGACTGAGACCGCAGTCAGCTTATTCACGAAATAAGCATCAGTCTTTCGAGTTGAGAACATTTACATACCGGTATACGAAGATCGATGCAGAAAGCCATAGCCAGGAGAAATTCGGAGAAGCAATTTTATGCCGAGAAGAATGACAGCGAAAACAAGAAGGGGTGGGGAATGAAGATGCGTTGCACTACCAGCATTTCGTACAGAGCGAGAAGCGGCACACTTTACTTTCTTCCTTTTTTCTTTTAATGCAGCGATGCATAATCGTGCGTGTAGACTTGAAGCTCCTGTTCTTCCTCCGGAGGTGTGGTGTTCTATCCTGACTGCCACTGGGTGCACACATTCACTTTAACTTTATTTCGCGTTTCTCCCAGTACACAAAAAAGCGACGACAAGGACTAAAAGCTGCTATGTAAGCAGCTTGACCGAGGCCATTGCCCCGCTTAGACGGCAACGTAGAGCTGTTACAAATCATGAAGTAAAACGTAAAGTCAAGCAGTGTTATTGCATAATGTCAATACTCGTTAAATTGAATTAGCTCCTATTTGCAGATCATAAATATTCACATTGTTTTCTGCTGAAAATGTCCCACTACAGTAAAAAAATGTAGGCAAATCATACTTCATATGCTTACGCACTAAAGCATTGTACCCAGTCAGTACGCACATACTTATAAAAAATGTATACACTAAACACAGAAAGTCTATGCAGCATGCACATAAATCGCAAATAAAACCAGAAACAAACATATACATTTCTATATTTTTTATTGAATTCTGGAATGTTTACTCCTAATCTATTGCTTCACATAGTTTAGTTTCTAAGATCTTTAGCGAGTGCGGGTCTTGATGCTGTTTTTATGTCTGTGTCCATGGCGTTAACTGTGTTTAATAATTCTGGCAAGCGATGTTCGAATCTATTAAAACCGTTATTGGTACGCGAAAAGGCGACTAGCCAAGTATTTTTATGTGCCTTGTTGTAGGGAACTTCAAAGATTGTCTGAGATTGCACAGCGAGAGAAAGCACGTATTGGATTTTGTCAGCGAGTTTTTCATACTTCATACTTCGGTTGAGCTCGTATTTATGTAGTTCAGGGAGTACATTAAATATTAAAACAGGTCTGTTGTGTGACCGTCACACGGTAAGCCTGCAATGTGACGGATTGCTTTTATTTGCATATATATAGACGCTGTATGTTCGCCTTTTAAGTCGTCCCACACCCCACTTAGCTCCGCTCTTCAGTGACAAGAATGCTGCGAGCGCTGTGTTACTGTGCACAGGGATGATTTTTTCAAGCCTAAAATGTGTATTCGTAGTTAAAGCACTATGGTTTTCTTGAAACTTTTTGGTACCACCTTTTATTGATACCCTTAACTTCCTTCCTGCGCAATGTTAGCATACAAAGGATAAATCTAACAACATGTATTTGAAATAGCCTAAAAATACCACCTGGCACGACGAATGAAATATGCATAAAATGCGGCCCATATGTGTTGTTCAAAAGCACGGCTTGTCCTTCATGAAGTATTAACACTGATATATAAGGAACAGACGTTTTCGCATTTTTCGCTTAATAATCAAAATTTTCTGCGTTTAATGAAAGCACAAATTCCAGACACGTCTACCGGCATTATTCACACCTACTTCAGTAGTTAACGAGGTATCAAGCGCAAGTAAGCATTTGCCCACGATCGCCTCGACGGCGCAGCAAGCGCACGTGTCATCGCGGCGATTTAAGTTTTCTGACAGGAATAAAGATAAATGACCAGCATACAAATCGCGACGGTTTAGCTCGCCGCTCATTGCCCCTGGTCTGTCGTCCAATAAACTGTGTGCGATTCAGGTTTGACAGACACGAAGTTGCAGTCCTGTGAAGTGCCAGGTGCTCGACGAACCACGGACCAGGAGGAATTTCCTTTCCTTTCCTTTGTAGCCGTATACCCTGCGTTTGGGTGGATGCCAATGAGTAACTACCCCCTTATTACAAATCTGCTCCACCTTGGGGGTTTACCCTAAAACATTTGACCAACACTGTTCCCACTTCGAGTTATTGATCAATTCGCTCTCGACCTACCCCAAGCTTGCCGTCCCGGTTAACTCAGTTGGTAGACCGACTGCTGCGATGAAGCGGTGGTGCCAGGTTAAAACTTCGGATCAGTAGCAATTTTTCAATAACTGCGAAATTTCTGAAGAAGCAATATAGCTTTCCTTTGTATCTGTATGGTTGCGCTTGTGTGGTTGCCAATCAGTAATAACTCCCTTATTACAAACCTACTCCACCTTGGGGAATTCAGTTAAACATTTGACCGACTTTATCTTTTCAGCACGAGTTTGAACTGCGTTACTAACTCAGTTGTAACCGGAGCTGTTTACGCCTCCACAGGGCGGTCAAAATTTCTAGAGCCCTTCATTACTGCGTCTCTCATAGCCTGAGTCGCTTTCAGATGTTAAACCGCATAAATCAACCAACAAAAGGAGTTCCATACCTTAGCATGAGATGCGTACCGACGAAAGGCACGAACAAAGCCATTGTCGGTGCCACGTACTCCCAATAAGGTGATCGAGCACCGAATCCTCCGGCCGCTATCTTGACAGCGTGATTAAATTTATGGAAAGATGTGTCCCTGTCCTTCAATTTCGCTGACACGCCCTGTGGAATGCCACTGAATTTCTGTGATGTTTGATTTTTTTAATTTTTTTTTGCGACTGCGTGAGCGGTGTGCTAACGAGTTGCGGTTAGGCTGATGAGAAGCGTCTTCTAAGCAGGACACTCTTAGGCTGTCTCTCTCTTTCGCCGCCAGGTGTTCCACAAAATACTGGAGTTGCCAATTGTGGATGTATCAAGAGCTCAAGTAAAGATTGACCCCGTTCCTATAGGGAATTGGCCATTTACGCAATTTCGTCATAACCTAAAGGCGGAGCTTGTGTCCCCTCCAATTTTTCCTCTTCCAGCCACCACATTTCCGCCATGTAAGCAAAAACCACAACGCAGTATAGCTGTGATTTTATTTCGCCTTTTACTCCACAACAGATATCCGTTGCCTAAAGAGTTGCTGAGTAGTGACCACTTTAAACACCACTCATTTCACGGCTTGTCTAACTCCACAAGGAATTCATAAGATTTTAGAAAGGACCTGATGGAGGTTACAAGAGCCTAATGCCAGAAACCACTAACTGAATCGTCAAGAACAAACGCAGAAGGCAGTGGCAAGAAATGCAGTGGAAAAGACCCCGTGCACTCTGAATAATGCCAGAAAGCTGCCTCTTAACCCCGTAACGAGGTGGTGCCGATGCGCCTTATAGTTAGACAGCTGTAAGTCAGACACATCGCGTTCTTTGTACAGGATTGATCTGGACCTCTCCAAAAGTTTCCGTTGCGAAACAACGCGCGCAGTGAAAGATTGATGACCTGACCTCAGAACGGCGGCAATCTTTTGCTCTTTTACGGACGAATCTCTAAGTGTGTTATGGAGAACAATGCCACCAAGCCTGGCGTAGTATTCAGCGTTCTGTGCATATTGAAGCCCAATGCCGACTGGAGAGCGCGATAAGTACGCAAAGACGCAAACATTGTGCGATAGAAACAGAGCTGGCCTTTCTTCAGCCGCGCGGGGACGAGAGAGGAAGGAGAAATTCTGCGCTTGGAGCCGAAAATGAAACCATATGAGTGGAACGGACAGGCTTGAGCAGACACGGTACAAGGAGTCGAAAGAGCAGCTTCAAATTCTGGACCCCGAAGAAAATTACGCTGAACGCTTCTGGAGATTTTTCCGCTGCAGCTAATCAATACGACAATGTTTTGCGCCACAACCGCTCTTTGAGGGCTCTTCGATCGTCTCCCGCCACCAAGCAGAGCTCCAAGTCACCAAGTGAGGCAGCTAAAACAATTTTAAAAACGCCTCGCGTCTGTTTCGTCTACGCACACTATAGATTACGCAAGTAGGGTGAACCATTCGATCCTAGACTGCTATAATGCGCCCCTCCTTGTGGCTGTTCTGCTCCGTTTCTTTCTTTGCGAATTTCCCTTGCTTAAGTAACTAGGCCGCTCTCTCTGGAAGAATTTCGAAATCGCAACGTGGCTGGAAAGGCTTACTACAATGGAGATAATTTTTTTTTATTGTTGACTGCAGTTAGTCGAGGATAACAAGAGGTAAGTTCTTCCTTTAAGAAATGATTTCTCAGATTAGTTTGTCTCATATGAGTGGAGACTCTTCGCTGACAACTGGGCATCTATTCATCCACATTGATAAAGCAGGCGGAAGTCAATGAGGCGGCTTCACTGCTTTCAGTCACCCTCTTACTGGGCGTCTCGCGACGGTCCCCGGCACTCTGCTTTCAAGGCAGTAGCTCCATGCATCGCATTATTTCGTTATGCTGGCGGGATGCACAACCACACAGAAATTTAGAAAAGACCAGATGACTGCGAGCGCTGCTGAGCCTCGAGAGATGACGAGAAGAGTAAGCAATGATACGAGAGTCGAAGCTGTAAAAAAGCCTCCAGAGCAGCGATGCGTAATTCGCGACGAGAGACCATCGGGACGCCATGCAATGGCCAACGAGTCAATGCGCGCCAATAAAAGAGGCCACGGGCTCTGTGCCCCAGGGCAGAACCAGGTCATCGGGCAGCCCACGTACGCATGATCCAGCGGCGAACGCCTCCTCCCGAAGGTCAAGCCTAAGTGTGATACTCTGCATATCCCTTGAACGACCTTGGGAGGGTTCCTTAAACGGATTCTCAATTCCTAATTTCCGACTTATGCTGTCACCTTTAAGACGGCGGAGGAACACAGTGAACATATCTATGATGCGTCCCTCCTGGCTCAGCTAGTGCTTTGGTTTAGTTTTATAGTAGGGTAGAACTGCACCCCAATTCAGGAAGGCAGAGCATCGAACTATGGTAAAACCTGGTACAGTAAGCTTTGTAAATTTGGCTCTGTTTAAGTTGGAGATATTCTTAACGCTTTCCTGAATTACAAAAGCATTAACAATAGGCGGCATGACATCTGGTATGCGGATGTTGTTCGGAAGATGCATGTGAGGTGCGAGTAACACTGCAGTGGAGTGCTCCCGACAATCAGGGCTCTAAGATCCACCGACTTCACTTTGCATACGTCTATTTTCGGGTTTCGCGCCAACCGAAACGCAGCCGCCGTGGCTATGAAGTCCACGTCTTCGGCACCAGCAGCATGGCCTCTGCGCCACAGTGGCGGGCATCAGAGTGAATTCCCATAACTTTTGTGATGACATTTGCTTTTTGCCTAAAAAAAAGAAATTTTACGCTATGCAGGTCTCCTGCAATGAATAACGAAAACACTGCTGCAGACTACAGGACAAAGTCAGGTATTTTGGAGCCAAAGGTATCACTTTTAGGAATATTATTGCTCTTTATTTCTCCGGCCTGATATGCGAACATGTACCCTCTGTAATCCTGCCTCCATTACAAAAGATGATGGTTTGCGGCACTCTTCATTTTTAACAGTTCATTAGGATAATTCTCCCTCATCGACTTCACTGCTCTATACGTTAAGACATAATAAATACCTATGCTGGCATCCTGCGGGTCAAGTTTTCCGTTAGGCGATTGAGCACGAAATAATATTAAGAGCGAATTAAACTTGCCGCCACAAAGAAAGACGACCCCGATCTGAAACCCATGACGAGCAAACGTGTGGGCACTAAGCTGCAAGAATGAAGCGCACTCCAATTTGTTTCCGACTTGACAAATCCCGTGGAAAATTCTCTCTAACGCCACCCAAGTCCGCACAAGGCGAGCTCCGCTCCTCAAATATTTACCCAGCGCACCGCGGCTTTAAGAGATCAGCTGCTGCAGAACTGAGTCTCATTAGCGCCGCTGGTGCTTACCTTGGTTTCGGAAAGGCAATATGCAGTGATTTTGCAGGCAAAATATACAGCCCTTTACCTAGAAGACCAAACCGCAGCTTCTGGAAGTGATTCCGAAGGTACTCGATGGTGTTGAAAAATCTGGTAAAGTTATCTATGCCCTCGATGACTGCGTTGACGGCTCAAGTGCACCACACGAAGACTGGAAACAGTGAGGTTGGCTCGCTGTTAAGAAGGAAGTCTGGTTAAGAAATTAGCTACTCTTCAAAAAGTAGATCAAGGGGAAAAGGGTGCGGCTTGTTTCGGAAAACGAATCTTGAGGTCTGGTCGTCTAGTCGCAAAAAGCACTAGGAGGGTAGCGTAAAAGAAACTAAAAAATGTCCAATATCTATGATCTGAAAATTAGTGCAAAGTAAAATGCAGCTATGATGCATACTTACAATAGTGCGACGTTTCAGAATAAATTGAGGAACATGCAGCTTGCAAATAAGTTCAATGTCGTTTGGCAATATTGAAGGGACCCTACAAATAAGGCAGCTGAAGTGGTGCTTAGAAGCCATAAAAGCTATAAAACGCGTATGTCAGGTATAAAGAACTGAACATAAAATAGCGCTCGATGCATGTGTGTGTACCTCGGAATTTTTATGTACTGGTAGAGTGCTAGCAGAATGCTGGTGTGACTACGTGCGATGGGTTCACGGGAGGCTGCCTGCTTAAGTAAGGCTAGAAGCCTGTCAGTGTTGTGGTACTTCAAAGCATTAAAGAAAGAAAAAATCCTTCGGGACCTATGGGTATCGCGCCCGTATCGCAATATGAATGTCCTGGGTTTGACTCCCTCTCCCTAAGCCCGAATTAACCCAGCTTTCTTTTCAGCTCAATAGTGGTAATAAATTGCTTCCCTGGGATTTTTGCTCATGGCCAACGATGTCGCCACCTACGACGACGCCACCAGATTTTCAGCGACACAGGACCCTTAACGCTAACGCGTAAATATCTTTAGCTGGTTCATGCTTTAATCTGATAAGCCTAGCTCTAAAAATCTTAATGCAGGAGCATTTGGAGTGCCATGAAGGCGAAAATTGCATTGCGTTGGGACCTGTGTGACGCTTCCACCTGCCAACAGTGGCAGGTGGCAGATAGTGTTTAGAGGGATTTTCCCCTCTACACCGTCCAACCGTCTCCCATCTCGTCTGTTTCGGGCGTCTCCCTCAAGGGAAACGCAGGAATAAGAATGACTGAGAAAAAAATTAAATGAAAAGGAATCATTCAACAAAAGTCAACAAAAGAAACGATAGCGAATAGAAATAGATGGAGGAAGAAAAGAATCAGTATGAAATCAAAATCTGAATAGAATCCGAATTTTAGTATAATACTCATTGAAATAGATTGGTCAGCGAAAGAGAATGGAATCAGGATTCAAATAGAATGAGCATTGGAATAGAAATAGAATTCGAATAGACTGGCGATTTAATGAAAAATTCCATCGCATTCCCACAGTGTCCATAAACTTCACGACCCTAATTTTTTCGTTTACCATGCATCGTACGGGAAATGTATCATGAATATCAATTTGTGAGGCGAGACGTCGGTTTCGCTCACAGCGTAGAGTTTCAGCTTGCGATGTTCTGGGTGAACCTGGGCGGCTATGCATCGTGGCCTTCAGAGAGCGCGTGTACATTGACATTGGGAAGCATCTCACCAAGCACTGCGAACCAGCTTGCGATGTTCTGGGTGAACTTGAGCTGATATGCTTCGTGGCCTTCAGATAGCCGTGTACACTGTCATGCGGAAGCATTCAAGCAAGCGCTGCGAAGTGGGGACCAGTGGATGTCCATCATATAACGTATCTGCACACTCCTCAACGAGCAGGGGTTCAGGATTCGCGGAAATGACGGCATTAGTGGTGCCTACGTTCCAGAAATGACGAGGCCGAGAGCGGCTTGAGATCGCGTGACGGGAATTCAATTTCCTGGAGGCACAGGAAGCGAGGCCACAGCGAGGCCTCCGCGAAAGCTAAACAAACGGCGCTCTCTGTCGCTGCTGACAGGGCTGTGTGGACAGCAGATAGCTAACACAGCCAGTGGCGTGGAACCGATCTCACTCCACAGCTCAACGAAAGGACAAAAAGTGAAGATGGTGGTGGCCAATGAAGTTTCTGCCTAATCATCCACATCCGGCTACTTAGGAGGGAAGGGGAGTGAAGTGTCTTTTTGTTGTTGTTGTTGTTGTTATCGGACGCCAGTCTCTGCTTAACGGCCGCGCTTGTTTCAGGGTCAAAAAAAAGGCAAACAAAGTAGCAGCTAATCTTGCAGAGGCGAAACATGACTGGCTTATTTGGCGACATATCTGTGCTCTTCCAGCCAGGCGCGTGGCATGAATTGATGCCATTTAGCCGGACTGCAGAGTACCAATTATCCTTTCAGCCCCTTTTCTTGGCAAAACATTTTTTCTTCGTTTACTTGAAGCAGTGAGTTTTGTACAGTCTATATAATTTTGCTTCACCATTCCCTATTTGCTGTCACGGCTTCGGTTACCCTTGCAGATCCATTGCAATCCAGCTAATCACAATGAATAAGATAGAATAGCGCTATATATATATGCCACGTTCATCAACGATTATCTATGTCAGGTTATCTCACCATCGGCAACATCAGAAAAACCACTACGAGTATTGACTTTCGAGGGAGATAAACTGTTAGCGTCAAAGATATTTCATCTCTACTACAGAGTGAAACAGCAAGAACCACAGCCGCAGTAAAAGCGCAAGCTGCTCACAACGCGGCAACATTTTTTAGATAATTCTGATACGCTCCCACCCCAACCAGAGACACGATGCCTTTCAGGTTTGTCCATGCAAATTAATGTAGTGAAATTGCGCTTGGGAATATATAATGTAGTTATCCCCGCTAACATAGTTAGAACCCTCACCGGGTCAGTTTTTTCTCTACCTTTTAATAAGTTATGTTCCCCTCGAGATGCACAACCCTGAACCAGTGTCGTGAATGTGGGCACATTATACCAGCAGTTGCGACATCCCACATGTTTTGACGCAGTAGCTCTATGCTAAATGAAAGCACTGTCTTAAGATCTCTTCCGAAATTCAGATTTAGCAATCGGAAAACCACGAGGTACCATTGCTTTCCTTAAGGTTTTGAAATTTTTTCCTACAAATCCTTACTTTGTTTACCCTTTACGTTCAGTTTTCGAATGACATTTTTTTATATAGAAAAAAAATTCACATTAATTGGCTAAGTCTATAATGATATTTTTTGTGCACAGACCGAAAGAGAAACAGATGACAAAGGGTTTGCGGCGCACGCAGGAGAATGCTGCCAACGAGGACAACTGCTGTCAACAGCGTTCACTGTCATGTCTCGCAGACGTCATCCACATGCCAAAGGTGAGAAGTCGTTCGAGAAGGTGCGTAAGTCGTCATTGACGGCGAAACATGACTGACAATATCAGCGTCACTTCCTCCCTTCCTCTCGCCATAGTCTCACATGGCGCGGACGGCCTGAGCAAGGAGAAATTGCCCTATGCTGGGCTTGGCCCTTTGCTGTGCTTGGCCGTCGATCAGTGACGATGCCCGCCCCGGGACAGCAGGCTCCGGAACGTTAAGATGTCTTTGGCAGCGGGGGCGTAGCACCCAGTGACAACGGGTCCTCGATTAATCTCGTCGCTCGGCATGCCAGCCACCACCACTCGAACAACGAAAAGCAAAAAATGGTGCTTGGTAGCTGTCTCCAGATCACGCTTTCCCTCGTGACAAGGGAGCGATGGAGTGGTGGGCAGGAAACGTCTACGCTCTCTGCAGTATCTGATGACAGCCTGGTAGTCCTGAAGTCCGCCATCGCTCGTCAGGTTGAAAGCGGATTCGGTCGGCACCCGAAGATTTCTAGGTGTGTGCATAAAGGCTATCATTACCGGGGATACCTTCTTAACTAGCTTCCCACGAGATGGCTGCGAGATGTTCGGTGTGGACGCGGTGGCGACTACGCGAGCGGCCGTTTTCAGGACTGACCCTCGCAGGCGGTGTCTACAGTATGTCGTCTGGGAATCCGTGCATATGGTTGCTATAATGTGTCGGTGGTGGCGGCGGTGGCATGAGCGATTCTCAGTGCTACACTCTAAAGACGAAAGAATAAGAATGACAATAAAAATAAAATAAAATAAAGAATAAAAATGAGCCCGGGGGTAGATTCTATATCTAATAATGCAAAATGCTTACGACTGGCAACGAAAACAAAATCACTCTTCAAAACATGCGTAGTCCCAGCAGTTACGTAGATTTCAACCGAAGTTCAAACCTCCTCTATTTGCCTCCTCTCTCAACCACTTGTGCCGCGTTTAAAAAGACTCATTTCATTGCTAACTGCCTCAGTTTCTGGTGATGATATACCTGGAGTATTCTGTATATTTAGGGATCGAAATTTACTCCGGAAATTGGCATCACTCCCTGCACCGAAAAAGGATTGCGGCAGGTAGCGCACAACTTACTCCCCTTTTATTCCCATATAGACTTATTCATGTTTGGAGCGTAAGGAAATGCAGTCGGCAAGTCCCCGATCATTGATCCGGATGGTGGCTGCCGTCTTCCAGGTTAGGCCTATTGTGGCCGCTACAGCGGTAGCGATGCCGTCGTGGAGTGTCGCGTCAGTGTACAGGACCACTTCTCTATTTCCGTATCGGCGGCTATTTCCGGTGCGTAGGTGTGAAGTTAGTCCGGGAAGTCCGAGCTACATGTTTCGAGGCAGAGGTTGAGGGCGGAGGCTGCCGCGCATTCAGGGTGGTACAGGGCGGATGAGTGCGTCTGATGCCTCCTACGACAAGTGGCACCCCGAACTGCTAAGTAGATATCCGCCATCAGCAGTGGTGCGCAAGCGTTTGTGTTGTCCAGATCGTTGGAACTCGATTATGTCCTGTACCGGGTTATGCATGCCTAGCTTCAGGAGTTTGCTCTTACTAGCGTACGGCGGTATGCGCAAGGCGGTTTCGATGGCCCGTCTGAGGATCGCGGTTTCCTGTTGTGGAAAGGCATTGGTTCCCCAGTGTGGAAGGGCAGGTGGGACACCAGTCAGCTGACGACAAGGGCGTCGGCCATGTAGTAGCTCGCTCCGTTCGCCTAGGCCGCAGTTTTGGTTCGCCACGCGTCTATTCAGGTTTGCTATCTGCGTTATCTGCTTGTCAAGCACGTGGATGGTATACTTGACGTTCGAGTCCATCCACACATGCAGGCCGATTATGCGAAGACGCTGGAGGGACGGGTGAGCCTGGCCGTGCATGGTCACGTTCACGGGCGGGTCGTATGAGTGCGCACGGGTAACGAGGAATTCTGGCTTGTACGGCAATCAGGCCGGACCCATCTCGCTCGTGAGAAGTTCTACAGTTTCCGCTATATTTTGGAGGGTTTCTTGTGCTGCGTCCATGGACCCTAGGGTGGTATAGACTGTGATATCGTCGGCGTACAGCCCATAGCGCAGACCGGTATGTCAACTAGTGCCCTAGCAAGTGACGCCATGGCCACGTCAACCAAGAGGGGCGAAAGCACCGCGTCCTGGAGAGTGCGTCTGTTAAGAAGCGGCAAGACGGGAGTGGTTACCGAGTCTACATCGATGCCGTGATGTAATTCAATATGCACGTGCCGCTTTGGGTGGTAGCGAGAGTGCGAAGAATATGTTCGTGGTTGACGTTGCCGAAAGCCATGTGGACGCCCAGCGGGAGTATGGCCCTGGTGTTTGCCGCGAGATTGCGCGCGTGGGCTACCGCCTCCATGGTGAAAATGGAAAAAAAAAAGTTCTAGAAACTAATAACAACAGATGGAATGAAAATAACTGGCAAATCGTGAAGAAATAAAATATAAACTATCAGGAAAAATTATATAGCACCAAGGACATGGTCGATCGGAAAATATGGAATTAAAAAATATGGTAGCATGAAAGGCCTTAGCATTGCGGTTTTGTGGCATTATCCAAATGCACCGTCGATTTTTTTTCTTTGTTTTCCGTTGGTACTGACCTATCGGACCGGTTTCTTGCGCAGTTTATCATTACATCTCTTACACGGAGCCGATCTCTTTTTGTCCATCGTTGCGGACGACTGGCGAGAAAGAGACGTCATTGGTCAGGTACCGCAGGCGCTATAAGAAGTTTCCGCCCTTACTCGGTGCGCTGAAAACAGCCCAGCTTACTCGTCTCAGTTTAAAGCTGAGCTTTGTCAGTTTTTCCTCGGAGCTCTAATTAGGTTTCGGCAAGACTTGTTAAACCAAGAGTCGTTAAAAGAACATGTGAACCTATACTTATTTTGCCGCAGCGGAATTTTTAAAAAGCACATCGCATTAACATAAAAGAAAGTCATCCGGCTAATATTTTTCAGATTAGCCGCAAAGTACAGCGAACAGTATCCCTACCGGGAAAATGTGCCCACAGCACCTCTGTAAGTATTCTGCGACGAGGGGCTTAAAAGCTTGTTCAGCTCCTAGGTTAAGCATCGGGCCCCCGCAGCCTGCATGGATGTCGTTACGCAACTTAGACGCTTAGGAACCAAACAGCTCAGCGAGGTGGAAACGGCCTACCCAGAGCGCAATTAAAATTCTGTAATTAGAAGTGCAAAGCTTGTCTTTCGTAAGATTCTTGGTAAAACATTACTGAA
Organism: Amblyomma mixtum; assembly: GCF_055824585.1. Classification (NCBI taxonomy): domain Eukaryota; kingdom Metazoa; phylum Arthropoda; class Arachnida; order Ixodida; family Ixodidae; genus Amblyomma; species Amblyomma mixtum. The sequence goes on from NC_143012.1 coordinate 249,488,790, forward strand.
TCTATGATCGTCATTATTAGTGTGAAACTATAAAAAGAAAGGAATACGGAAGTTAATAACAGACTTTTCAGTCTTGCCCCTAAGCTTCCGTAAAATTAGCTGAACAGAACTTGCCAAGTACGCAGCCACCTGTTGCAACTTCCAGCTTTTGCTAAGAAACGTCTCTCAAGCGTGGATAAGTCCTTCCATTGAGAGGGTCCGTCGACAAACAAGGCGATTAACTCAGTTCACCGCCCTCTCCGTGGGATTTAGGCGGCCACGGAGCTTACCTGTTGCCACGCGAACCGATGAGGATAAGTTGGGCGGCGACATTTAAAGATGGGCCTGGCACTCGTATACGGGCTCAGGAATGCTCAGGAGCGCAGCTGTGGGATAAACTCTAGGGTCCTGATCCTCAAACAAGAAAATAAAGTGCATTTCAGTGCACAACTTAAGATGACAGGTTACAATACAGTCGGTGGTTTTCGCACGGACAACTAATATTGATGAATACGGATATCCTTGTGTGCGCTTTGAATCGGGACCGCAGATGCACTTCAGTCAGTGCGCACTGGAGTACCTGCATGCGCGCGTAGAAGAGGCCCGAAATATTTGTCACAGATATTAGAGGAGTGGCGAGGAGAGTTATCTCAAACTTTAACTCGAGTCCGCATTTGCTGTTTGATTGGTTGCCGCAGAAAGCGCAGAAAAGAAACGAAAGCCTGCTAGCCGCACTAAAATGGTAAAACCATTGAGCTGAAAACAACCATTGTTTTGCTGCCTATAAAGCTGCTCATTAAGACGCATGTTCATGCACCCATGTTTTGAAACCGACTCGTAGATACCGAGCGACTCTTAGATTTTACGTTGCTGCATGGCGCAACTTGCCACCCCCCCCCCATACCTTCGCCCGTGCACGAAACCATAGGCTTGTGTCAGGTACCAGGAAGCGGTCAAAATTAAGGTGCTGTTCTATGAAAAAAAAAAGCGAAAGAAAACCAATCCGCTTCATGGGGCAGACTATGCGTTAGTATTAGTTTTTTCCCCGGACTGTGGCGTGCGGCATGACCCAGTTCATCAATCACTGTGTGACACTCTGTAGCCCGTTTCCCCACATCCGATCCAATACAGTAATCACAGGTGCCACGCTTTACCCCCTCGCCACTCTCCCCACACCTCGACTTTGACTGGCGACCGCAGTCTGTCCCTCTCACCGCCCGTCACCTCTTACCGACTCGCTCTCTCTGTCCATCTCTTCACTTCTTCCTGCCCTCTCCCTCTTTCTATTTTTGTCCCCCTTTCCTTCACTTTGAGGTTTCACACACAGGACGACAGCACCAGAGACTATTTTCTACTGACGAGGATTTTAGTGATAACGCATCAAAAAAGAATTGTGGTTGCTATAACTCTAGCTCCTTAGCTATTTGTGGTCCCTAAAGGTTGCCAAGGAATAAAAGTAATTTCAGTCTCTAAAGCATTCGGTTACTTTATCCATTGTAAATAAAGAATAGCTTTAATTTCTGTAGTCCTGGCGGAAATCTCATGGCGCTTCCTAATTACTGTCTTCAGAGCTAATATTATTACATAATTTTGAGGGAGCATCTTCTGGGGTTTGTCTTTCTGGTGCAGTTTACTTGACTAAGATTCATTGCATGAAGTAGAACAAAACTGTGTCTACAAACAAATGCTGCTGGTGAATTACGGCTTCCTTGTTCTTCATCCTCTTTCCTCCTATTGTTGTTCTTATTATAATTGATTTTATACTTGTGCACAAGCCATCTGTATTGGTGTTAACGTAACCATAAAGCACTAAGTGTAATTTCGACCTTAAAGCCTATATAGGCTATGAGATTAACGCAAAACTGCAATCCCATTGTCTGAATTCACAGATCAGTGCTTGGTCTGCGTACAAAAAAAGAGACGTTATGCTCTGCTCCTGACATTTCAGAACAACTCCGATGCCTTGATTCTGCACTGAAAAAAGAAACAGGCTCTGTGGAAGGAAAAAGCGATTAGCGAAAATATATTATCGGGTTAATAATGAAGAGCCATTCGCAATATCTGATATGACCGAATTGTATCATGCGACAGGACTTCAAAGGGCCAAAATAATAACAAGGTGCCACAAGCTGAAAGCAAACTGCTGGCCTCAATTTAAGGATGTTGTTTCCCGCTCGCCTCTCATCTTCCGCTGCAGTAAAAATGCAGAAACAGGCGGCACTCACAATTAGCCGAAGGGTTGCACTTAAGCCATAGCTTTTAAATTCTTCCGCCTAATCCATAGATCAAGCATGTACTGCAAAAAAGAGCTGTAGACTAAACTGAGCAACAAAACGTACTGCAAGTGGTGTTTGTAGAAGACAAGCTTTCTTGGGTGTACACTGTGAGCTGCTCGACAGCATCGCAGCGTACAAAGAAAGGCTAGGTTGGAGAAAGAGTTACAGGCTAGGTTGGAGAAGAATCGGTAAAGTCATATTTATAAAAATAAGACTTTTGTCTTTTTTTACGGAAGGATTCTCTTCAAACACTGAGGCTATTACAGTAAAAAACGAGCAAGTCAACTCCAGTTGATGCACTTTGAACACTCGGCATTGGAAAAAGAGAAGCCGGCCATGCTGAACGGCGAGATACTGGTCCCAGCCAGACGCTTGACACACTCGTCTTAAAGGACTAGATCCGGCAGTGAAGTTTTTGGTTCCGCGTGGAATTCCACGGTCTCACGCATGTTTGTAGCATAGACTACGTATAGGCGTCACATTCACGCGAAAGTACTTACATTTAATTAGACTGCCAGACACCCCGGACTGTTCCACTTGTGGCATAACCGAGATTGGAGCATATCCTATTTGTGTGAGCACTATATGCGCGCGATAGACTATAGCTGTCCGCTTCCTTGGAGCGTTTAGACAGCAGGCCAGTCTGGGAAGAGTTACTGCTAGACGCTTGGCCACAAAGTTGAAAAGCAGTCCAGGAAACACGGATATTTTTGCTTTTTTTGTGTGTCACTGGCCTCGACTCGCGGTTATAGTGCCATTAAATGTGTGTGCAGATATTCTCATCTCTCCTCACCAAATCGTCACCTGTCACGACCATGTTTCTTCTCTAATTGTCCTTCTCCAGTGCAAAGTTCCAGGACAGATATCCATTCTTCCGGCTTACCTCTTTACTCTTCCTGTAATTAAACTTGGCTATATTCCGTGTTTCAATTATTTCACATATCATCAAGCTTGGCTGCGAATAAACCATAGACGCTTGTTTCAAGATTTTTTTAATAATATATTAGATCCCTCTATTTATCAAAGCCCCGCTCAATTAAAATAAAATAGCATGTATACACTGGCCAGCGCCATAGCGAAATGAAATAGCATACTTTCGAACTTTTCCCGTTCAGAATCACATCCATGGAGGTCAACTAAATAAGCAAGCATGCTTTCCCATACCAGAAATCTCGTATGGCCAGCTATAGGTAATCGGCGCACATAGCTATAAACCTTTCCTATGGCCGTCTATAGCTGTAGATTCAGGCGGATATACTTTTCTTCAGAAAGCTAAAAACATTTGTATGCTTCTGAAGCTAAAGCTGTAGTGACATAGATTTTTGAATACCTGGCAATATGTACTGTTTTGAGCGTGTACAGACGATCATAAGAGGCCATAGACAGACCTAGCTTTTTTCTATAGACCTCCTCCATGTTTGCAAACAAGCGAGGTGGCGCTGCAGTCGCTAGCAGGCTCGCGGTAGGCAAGAGGCCAGGGAGTGGCGTCGAGTTGAGGTGGCGCGGCGCCGGTTTTCAAGGCTTGTAGGAGCGTTTTGAGTTTCTAAAAATCATAGCAATGGTTGATGCTTTCAACTTAGTATTCCTCGAAGTACACAGACTCGCATTGGCCATGTACGGCGTATTTCGCCACAGTGTATTGTATCTAGGCATTGAATAAAATGATAAGTTTTTGACACTCTGCACTAGCCAGAATGATTTTATCTCAGGACAGTAGTGAGGTAAGCACTGGCGTTTTTTCGGCAGAGCCGACGTGCGCTCACCATCTTTTGACACACGTGTCGCGCAGTACGAAAAGTGGGGAAAGCGTCGATCGTGTCCCGATCTGATATGTCTCGCGTAACCGCTGTTTTTAGCCGTCAGATCAGGCACCAGCCAGGCCGACTTCTCCCCTTCTTGACTGGTCGATTTAGTGAAAAGTTTGAATTCCTGAAATTATGTTCTTTCCTAGCCCTGGGTCTTTGGTTTTGTGACGAAAAAATATAGCAAAATATTCAGTAGAAATTCATAAATTACGGTTTTTAGATCTCTGGTCGTCAAAAATTGTGAGGTAATGCGGTTTCTGATGGTCCTTGCACGTCGCGAATTCTGCGGGCTTCCGACGACGGAGTACCACAATGGTAGCATCACTACGAAGAGGGTCAGAGGTTTCGTTGATTTCAGTGCCGCATTTCTTTGACCAAAGCGAAAGCGAAGAGGCCATGACAAGGGAGTGAACTTTAAAGGGTTGTTTTTTGATCTACCACATTTTCAGAGATTGGCATCCCTCCCCCCTTCGTAAATTTGTAAATAATGGAAATAGAATGATTTTATTTGTCGCGAACGGTTCCAGATACGTAGAGAAGTGCAATAAATGTCCCGATTTTTTTCCTACAGGAGCAGTAGTATGTTAGTTATTTTTATAACAAAAGTTTTCATGTGACTATGCAAGCATAAGTACTGATAATCTAATAAAAAAAGAAGTAATACCGCCATCATAGAGAGCAGGGCTTTGGGGACATGCTGGCATAAAAACTTTCCGCACTTTATACTTAATTATTCAAGACCCGGGATGACTTGACGAGGGTGTTAATTGTAATTACCGAAGAACTGCACCAGGTATAGCTGAAAATAAAACGCATTACTAAAATTACCAGAGCAATTTCATATTTGCACCAAATTTGGTTACATATATCATGCATCAATAAAGAAAAAACTTTTCATTGCCTCATCCCCTGTAAATCCCGCTACGTGCTCTTTTGGTAGCCCGCCTGCGGTTGCTTCTTTCCAAACAGGCTTCGCGATCATGTACTACTTCATAAAGCAACTTATGACACATGCATGATGCAATGAAAAGGATGTGGTTTTTAGCACACTTAAAGTACGCTGTTCGAAGCATGCCAACGTGACCGCGCAAGATTGTCACAACTTACCAGACTGCTTTCTACTAGAATCAAATGATCATGTCGGTCATGTTAAGAAATAGTTTGAAGAATATATTAAATGCACTAAAACGCGCCATTATATTTTCGTATAACTTCTACACACGTTAAAACATGATGTGCTATCAACGAAATAACGCACCCGTTGATGGTGAATGACCTTGCCGGCGCCCGTGCACACCAGCGCAGGATGATAAGTACTTGCGCAGCTACATGCTTTTTTTTTTCTTGCGCAGTTTTAAGCGTACCATGCTGTTGTTCATTTGAATGAGCGCAAAGATTTCCCTGCTATGAAGTACGTTGACTGGCAGCGCCTGTCGACACCCAGACTTCGCGCTTTTGCTACCGCGGCCCATTTCCTAATGCGGTATTTATATGCGAGAAACCTATTAAGGCTAATCTAATTTTCCGTTTTATGATACTACATGCATAAACAACGACACAGCTGGTCAGCACATGCTACTTCTGCAGTGCGTAGCCACGATGCAGCCGCCGGTAGCTGCAGCAACTGCGGTAGGCACGGGCAGGCGGAACCTGTTTTGCCTACCACGCGAAAGTCGCTACTGACATCAGCGCCACCCCATCTCTGTGACGTCGCGGGGTGAAGGAGGTCTACAGACACCCACAGGCCGTTTTTTATGGTTGTTAGCTGTTCTAACTAATCCTAGCGACTAAAAGTGGTTGTTGATCAAACCAGGATGCTCGTAGCGCTGTTTTTATTATTTTCTACGCGGTCGTGGCTTTCGCGCCTCTAAGTCTTCTCCGGGAAAGGCAAGGGCCAGATTCTCTAAATTCAACTTTAAGGTAGAGAGGAAAGCATTTACAGATTGAGTGGCGGCAGTGCATTCATATAGCGTAATATATAGATGAGGGACGAAAGTTGGAATTGTTGATATAAATTTATGATTCCCAACAGCGCAGCAAACACGGACAAAAGGAAGACTAGACAAAACAAGAGATGAATTCAACTGAAATTTATTACGGAAAGGGAAGAATATACACATCCCGAATCCTACAATTTCAGTTGAAGTGAGCACTTATTTTGTCTAGTTTGCCTTTTTTCTGTGTTTGCTGCGCTGTTGAGAATCATGCGTAATATTGTCACGTCGGTGTAAGACGCGCTAACGCTCAAGGCGGTTTAGAAGGCTCCCAAGAACGTCCGGTGCCGAGTCCGATGGTGGCGAACTTCGTCCTTTTCGCTTAACGTCCTCACGTCGTCGTCTTCAGTAGCGCTAGCGTCATTAGCCCCCCCGTTCGAAAAGCATCGTCCCGATGCTAAAGGAAACCAGCGTCAGAGGGAGTGTCACGGTGTCCGTGCGTGATACGGTTTCAGGCGAACGACGTGGACCATATATAAGCGACATAATCGACTCAATATATTTTAGCCGAACAAGCAAGCAAAGCGAACTGCTTGACGTAGAAATGGAAAAAAAAAATGGCCACCGAGTGCCGCTCTTTCATCGCAAGAGTACGTCTCCCTGCTTCTCTCGTTCTTACGCGCGACATAGATTTATTCATGGAAAAAAACAATATCACACCAGATACTGCGAATGCACTCGCATTCAGCACCGTGAAGCCTGAGCAACGCAGAATAAACCAGCGCTGATTGTGCTTGGTTTTATTTTATTCGTGAACAGCACACAGCTTGCGGGCTACCTTGCGTCCGAAATCCAACTCCTCGAGCACTTAGTATCAAAGATGCATAGCCGAGACGTCAGGAAACTCGACTCTCGCGAGACCCGTCGGAAGGACTTCCGGCAACTCCTTTCTTAAAAAGTTAAATCTTTTCCATTCATTTTTTCTTATCAGAAGCAAGTCGCGACAAGTGAAGGCGAAGAATTGGAGCATTCTAGTCTATATGCGTGATTCTTACAGGTCACCTTTATGCAGAAAGCAAATCGAAGAAGAAGTGAACAGGGGAAAAGCGATGGAAACGGAGCAATGGGGCATAAAAACCTCAGCGTCAAGGTGTTGTTCCGGAGAATGGAAAGGGGCCTGAATCCACGGCGCAAATCCCGAGAGACACGCCCCTCGTGCGCACACTACCAGCCATATTTGCATTGGCCATAAACCAGACGAAGGCTATAAGAGAATGTGAAACTCTAGGCGTAAACAGGTTGGTGAGAAAAAGTCGACAGGGAAGAAACGAGGCAACTCAGTATCAGTTCAACCTTCATGTCCTCGAGTATGACTGGTAAGGGCATTGTTTTTTTCGAAACAGTTCAGTGCAACTTGTCACACACCTCATTCGAGCGGCCTTTCGATTCTCCCTGAAAAGCACGCATTTTTCATCCACAAGGACTGCGCACGAAGGAGGGCTTCAGCTTTTGATCATTTGTTTTTCTGGTTACCTAAAAAAGTATAGTCAGGGATCAGGCCAAATGTCATTCCGATTATTTCTTTTATAAGCCTTGTATGGTTCTGTTTCGGTGGTAAAAGGGGCTGCTTTCCTGCAATACTTCAAGGTTTGCGCGTGCCCGTTATGCGCTCATTGATGGGACGTATTCAGATTTCATTGTCTTGCCAGTGTAGCACCCATCCTGTCCCGCCTTTTTTTTGTGCGCCGCCTCAACGCTGTGTTCTTCGTTCAAACGGTATCTATAACCAACTGGCCGCTCAGTATGCATGTTTATAAAAGGATAATTTAACGATTTGTAAATCGGCTAGGCCTATGTATCAGCGCTGCTGCAAAAGTTTCAACATGAGCCATTCCGGTGTGTCATTCTGCCTGATTTTCATCGTCGCGAAGTGTGGAACGCGTTCTTGTACTAAGGTTCGCGCAAATCAAAGCGCAGAATAGCGGGTCCCTTTGGAGTACTTGAAGCTATTGACCGAACTCAGAAGGAATGTAAATAATGGTAGCAGTCTCTACCAAATCTAAAACTACCCAATCCTGAAAACACCACCCTATCAGTGAGCATGCCGACTGCCTGCTGTTCACAAATAGTCCTCACAGCGCACTGATTTGGGCGTCGTGCAACGGCTGCTGTAATATTGACTCCAACCTCTCGCTGCTTGTAGCTTCTCGTTAAGGAGCCAGCTGTTCGCCCTGTATATAAAAAACCCTGGACGCCCTTTTTTGTCTTTGCTGCCTCGCTTTCCCCAAAGCAAGACTGTTCCTCTACCGCTCCATTCGTAAAGAAAAGAGCAGCCAACGGTCTTCAGTCACATCGCAAGGAAGTTAACGAGAGGAAGCCTACAGCTCTTAGTTTGCTGGCACCCACAGAGAAAACAGGATCGTTGACCATAGATTACGAAAGCAAAAGGTCAACAGTGCCACCACCAATTAGAGAAGGTAAACAAAGCAGTCGACAGCCTTGAGCTGACAAGGAAGCCTTTTTTTTTGTATGGCCGCACACGCATTTGCACTAACGCACAGAGGCAGTCATACAAAAGAAAAGCGAGTCATTTTGATTAATCGGTCCCGGCTGCAGCGGTAACGGCTCCCCTGACACAGACGTGCTGCCAGCTCGGCTTTCGCCAGCCAGCCCAATGCCGGCTGTCCGTGGCAGAGCCAGGGGGAATAATACAACGTGATCGAGCGCAGACATAGAGACACATGTTGACTGAGATCAGGCTCTGGCGACGCCCTGCTTGAGACCATTTCGGCGGCTCACGGTCGTCGGGCATTAGCCTGGCTGTCATTCTGGCCCACGCAAGCACGGGTTCTGTACAGATACCAACACTTGTGCAGAGACGTGTCGGGATTAGTTGAAGAGGCGCAGTGTCCCGCAAATGTAGAACATTGGAGCACCAGAGTGCTAAAATTGAAGTTGGCCTGATAACAAAAGTTTCATGCAGTCCAGTCCCTTAGAGATTCCGCCCGTTATTTCAGGTTTATTTTGTGCCCACAACTCACAGAAAACAGGACCGACAACAATAACACGTCAATAGACACAGGCGAGCACGCAAATAGGTATTCATAGCACAACAATGTACTTGGGCGCGTTCTTTTTTATTATGTTGACCAGAACTTTGAGCGCTTAGCTGCCGTGCTTGCAAGCTTGACTGTGTATTTTTGTGTGCACCTTGCGATGAGTACAAGAACAAGGAAGAGATGGGTAGAGTGCACTCATTGAAAGAATGCACAGCAGGAACCCAAGGCGCGCCCTCATATGCATGAACGTCTGCGAAAAAAGATAATCGCCGAGGCCCAACACGTGCGGAGGGATGCTTGTATACTGAAGACCCCGCAGGCCGACCGAACTTCTCAGCGTTTGTGGGGTGCTGCGCAAATGGAGAAACAACGTCAGGAGTATCAAGCGTTGAATGATTGTGCAGTATACGTCTGCGTCGGGCCGTCTTGGCATAGCAGCTCGCGAGGACAGCCGTGAAGACCAGCATAGGAAACGGGCCATGCATTTGGAAGAGAAGAGGCAGCAAGATTGGCAATATGCTGGGGAAGTGGAGTGCTAACGTTTCCATTGAAAGCCATCACGGGGAGCCATCACTGAAAACTGAAGTATATGCATTTGCTGCCAGCTCTTGGTTGCAATTCGCAGTGTGCCCAAGTATTTAAGCCCGCTTCTCCTACGTGGACGCTTAACAAGTTTTTTTCTCCTTTTCCTTTTGTTCTCACTTGGCACGCTATTTGAAGAAGTTTTCTAAGAGTATCCGCCGGTTGTACTATCGGTGACAGTCTAATTGACCCCCGCCGCCTCCAAGTTCCCAACCACGCCGCCCTGCATAGGGGCACCACCTGACAGTGCACACCTGGTGTTGGGACCGACACAGTGCAGTGCGGCACGGTTCGGAACTTGGAGTGGGGCGAGAAGGGTTCGGGTGACATTTACTTGTATACCTGATAGTAAATTGTTTCTGCCAGCTCCCGTGTATCTTCTCACTAGGCTTCGTCTATTCTCTCTAAGTAAGTATATCGTTTTTCATTTTTGTTTATCTACCCCGCCGGGGTGGCTCAGTGGTTATGACGTTCGGCTGCTGTCCCGAAAGACGCGGGTTCGATCCCGGCCGCGGCGGCTGAATTTCGATGGAGGCGAAATCCTAGAGGCCCGTGTACTGTGCGATGTCAGTGCACGTGGAAGAACCCCAGGTGGTCAAAATTTCAGGAGTCCTTCACTACGGCGTCCCTGATGGTCTGAGTCGCTTTGGGACGTTAAACCCTAATAAACCAAACCATTTTCTTTTATATGTCAAAACAATTTCTCCTCCAGCATTGATGGCCAACTAGAAAGGGCCGACCAGGTGTCTTTTGTATCCTTTCAACTTGTGTGCGGCTCTATATTTTCTCCGGAACTCCCTGTGAAATCTTCCTGCGAACTCAGTCGAAAGCCAGCAGCAAATGTTTCGTTTTTCACACCTTCACATTATGCAACTGACTCACATGACGCTGATCGATTTCAGCTCTCGCTATATTTTTGGGGCCGGACGTTGAGAGAGCCCTTTTTAAGCATTCCCTTCATTCATTCCACAGTCTCTGTGCCTCGCCATTTGCTTCTGATACATCGTTACTCTTGAACTGTACACTTCTTATTGCTTCTTTGATGTTTGAATTTGTTGATGACCGCTGTTGGCACTATTTTTGTCGCCCTTGTCTACCATACTGCTCTGCCTCATATCCTTTGGCGCTCCTCTTTTTTATCTTACTTTTTTGTATGCCTGCAGTCTTTTTATCCTTACTTCTTTACCCCAATATAGCGTTCTGCGATTCAATGCTTCTGGTTTTCCAATGTAAGTTCCATCTTTTATTTATCCAATTCATTTTTTTGTACTCGACTCTATCTGTGCCTACAGTATTGCCGCTTTATAGCTTCCACTTCTTGTTTTTCTGTTTGCTCCAATGTGCGCCAGCACGAAGGTTTTCGCTATTCCTGGGCACTGTAAATAAACATTGATTCTTCGGATGATTGAGCGAGCGACGGACCGACTAACTGACTGTCAAACATCAAGTGATCGGGCCCTGAAGACGCCATGGACACTCTACAAACATTTCAGTTTTACAAGGTAATGTAAGTGCCGTATCCGCCGCAGTAGTCACGGGGCTTTCGCGCCACTTTTGAGCAGCGTGAACGGTGTGAGGCCGCGCCGACCGTTTGTTTACTGTTGCGCCGCGTGTTCACTGCCGTTTATATATACCGAAAGGCCGTTTATACGCCGTGGAGGCACTATAAACTCGGTCTTCCGCAAGCGACTGTGAGGCCATGTGCGCTGCCGGGCCGAGCACGCCGTTATTCCCTCATTTCTCTCATTCTTTATTGCTCTGCGATTGAGCTCCCCGCCCTTCAGTTCACCCTTTCTCCTTCACCGCAGCGCCGACGGCCATTAAACGCGGGAGGTTGAGAACTAACAACGGTGCTTTTTTCTGCCCTGGGTCGCGCTTCTCCTTACGGGCCCCATGAAAAAGCGTTTCCTTCCTAATCGCGCGGGAACCATCTGCTTGGACGACGACCAAGAGCGCGGTCGATGGTTGAGATAGTTTGCACTTATCTGCATGCGCTCTCTTGGTCTGGTTGGCGTAACGGCGCATTGAAAGGTGCCGTAAGAAAGGGACATGCACTTCACATATAGAAAAACGCAACGAAAGTTACCGCAACAGGCTTGGCCGAGAAATGCAGGAAGTAAGGAAGCCAAGCGGGGTATGAAATTCACTTTCTTTGTAAGACGTTCGAATCTTTGCTGATTGCAGACTACCTGAACTACGTGATTAGTCAAAGGCATTTTCACAGCAATTAAAAATGCATGGTAAATTATTCTATAAACTATGTTCATATTTCGTTACAAAAGGTTGCGCCACGGCTACAATAGGTGGTTGCACGCTAGAATTGAATTTTCAACAAAGGAGTATCGTATATTCCGTGTGCAGTTAAATATTTTTGGTTTTAGGCAACGCAAAGACGTAATTTGTTAAAGTGGTTAAGTGTCAGGAAACCGAGACTGAACATAATATATTGGGTTGTTTAGAAAAGCCTATACTTGAACATACTTACAAACATGCACTTATATGAGCTGTGACGCCACCGTACCGATCCTGCAATTAGTGAAGATTCCAACGTCTTACTACGAAAGATGACAAGCGGTATTTATACCTGGAATTTAGCGCCATATATAATCGCATGTGTGCAACTCTGTCTTTGTAAGAGTACCAGAAGCCTTCCTTGTTGACTTGCATGCCAATGAGGAAGAGCTGCCAACCTAGAATCACTGCACTTGAGCGTTTCAGGAACTTTCTTTTGTTAGGCTTCTTCGCTTCCCTGATTTCGTGTAACTCTAGATGCAATCCTTGGTTTCTATTTGTTAGCTAAAGTGTGGTTTAGTTTATTTGCCGCATTTTTTTTTTCATTTAGATTATCTTGGTTTCTCTTCCGAAAATTCATGAGCCCTGCGGCAGCCACACCTTAAGCAAATGTGGTTGACATAAAGCCTTTCTTTGTACTCTTGTTTTCTAAGCATTACAGGTGTCTCTTCAGACTTACGAAAGTGTGTTTTGTGAAGAAAACCATTTAAGAGCCCGTGGAGCTACCAAGAATCGCGAAGTTTTGTAACCGACGCTCTTCCCTAATTTGTTCGTTCAAGAAAAGCCTCGATCTTCTCAAGGCAACCCCTGGAAAAGACGCCCATGGAAAAGCAAACTTCGGGCTGGCATCTTGCTTTTGCCGAGCACCGCTGGTAGAAAGTGCCGCATTTGGGGACAAAGAATGCTCGGAGGCCCGTCTGACACGCTTCCTTGCTTTCGTAACCGAAACAGGGAAATATATCAGCAAAACTACGCTGTTTCCTTTACAACGCTTTTATCGATCAATCAGAATATCGCACCAACAAAGGAGAACTGTGTCATCCTTGTGTCCCTTCTTTCTTCTCCTGGAGGAAGAAAAAAGCAAGCGTGAAAGAAGATCGAAGTCGCTGACGCGTTCAGCCAGACCAAAAAGAGCACGTAATCCTAAGCACCTTTTTCTGTTCTAGCTTACTCGTTGTCAGCTTTTTCACGTCATATACTTTTTCTCCGTACAGGCTGAAATAAATCAAGCAATGAGGAGAGCACATTGCCGTGGGTAGACAGAAGTGCACACTGCAAAAGCATCCTGTACCTGCGACCTGCAATCAAAAAGCGAAAATACGAGAATTTTAAGAGTAAGTTGTTTTTTTTTTTGTGCGGGAACAAGCACGTTGTACAACGGGTGTTTTGCTTTAAAGGCCGCATTAGAATGTCTGCGTTTCTTTGCTATTTATCTCTTTTTATTTCCTACTGCGTCATACATACGACTACCACCGTTGCTCTAAGTTCTCATTCTCTCAAGGGAGAAAACTGCCTGCATAACTTCGTTTATAGCTAAGTTCTCTTGATATGATATAGCCGAGTAATCTGATCTTAAAGTGAACAGAGAAACTTGCGCAGCAAACTCTCTGGTTTTTCCAAGGGCACCGTGGCAATGGACAACGAATACCTTTTATTAAAGCTGTAAACATCATTTCATAGATGATGTCCTTCGTCGCAATCAGTCCTGTGCAATAAAGTATTCTTAGACAGGTGCTGTCAAGGAAGGTGAGATATGCAGCCGCTCCGAGAATTCGGCTTTAAAGCTGCCACACGAGTTCATCACCGGAACAGTCGGTTATGGCTTACTCATAAATAGCTCCTTTGCCAACAAACAGAACAGCCTGTAAAAAAGACGGCGTGGAGCATGAGCTCATTTTCGCAATTTACCCCACAACTAAAATCTAAAACACCGTCATTTTAGGTCACTTGCAATCTAAGTCAGTATCCTCGCCATCACATTTCTAGGAAGCCCCCGAAAAAATAGTACGATTTAAAAAATGCTTTAGTGAAGACCGTCGGTAGTAGATATCGGAACGTTTCCTGCGACTTCTGGTGTGTCTTCTCTTTTCTGTGAAATCAAAAAGAAATGGTGGCATTCAACATCCTTGCAGCAGCGAGTATAAAGCAGCTACAGAAGCGATCGCTGTTGAGTGAAACACTCCTTAAACGCGTCGCAAATGTGTCGCCTGAGATGGGCGTTGTTTTCAGTTCAAGCTGACGGAAAGAGTCCGCTCTCCTTCAAGAGGCACTGCACCACTTCGTCCCGGAAAGATGCTTTCGTTTTCAACCTTATTACATTACAGGGGAAATGACCCCAATGTTGTCCGCTTCTGTAGGGCGTACTTTTCACGCAGAGTTTTTGTTTTTCGGCCGTACAAATCTGACAAGAGCACTTGTGCACCATCGCGGACTCTCTAGTCGCTTGTTTACTGCGCAAGAGATTTCTTTCGCGCTTGACAAAGCGGGTCAGTCATGTGGCTGCGTCGTTGAGTCGTGCGCTGCTGCTCCCTTTCAGGCAGTAACGGTCGATCTTCAGCCGGCAGTACCCTCTCAGTCGATTTTCTGCAACAGCCTCCAGAAAATTTGCTTTTCATCGATAGTTACTTGCGCGGGACGGCACCATGCACCGGTACGACTTGGGCACTCTGGCTCTAAGAAATTGATTGTAATGAGGATGACTTTGGGTTATTCATAACTTTGGAGCGCCGCAATAGATGTTTTTTTTTCATTCTATTACTCTATTTTCCAGGCCTAATGTTTTACATAACATAGGCTCTTCAAAGAATTTTTGGCACAGTTTAATGAGGAGAAAATTTTAAGTTGTTATTCATTTTGAAAGACAGCACAGTAACAGCAAAATAGAGGACATGAACTGGGGAAGCCCTCGTAGGCTCGGTTCGCTCGAATTACTGCAGTCGTCCTGCGAGGCCATTGCTGATTTCGGGCGGCGAGTTTGTTTCCACCTCAATATTTCTATTAAAAACAGCTGTGGTCGCTATTGCTGAAATCGAAATGTACAGATCCTCTCACACAGAGACGCCAGACGCCCACAGACTTGCCGACTTCCCTTACTCGATCGCCACGCAACCGAGAGCACTGCGGATACCTGCGAACGGGTAGCCCGTGAATTAGCGATGAAATGTGGTGGTACTCATTCGTCTAAAGTTGCCAGTAAAATATATTAGCCCAAGTGACTAACTACCGAAAGGGCGGAGTCACACCGCGTGGCTGTCCAGTTCGAGAACATGCCGATACCAACGTTGCCAGACCGTTCAAATGTTTTCACCGAGGGAGGTCGGTAGGAAGCAACTTTTGTCAGTCTTGCGGCTTTCTGAGTGTCTGAGTTCCACTGTGCTGACCGAAGCGTTGGCGGGCTGTACGTAACTCCGTGCGCAGCCTCTGTTTTTTGCACTCCCTTTCCGAAGCAGTGATATCCTCATTCTTAATGCTTTTAATTACTGATTTATTGTAATCAAGCATTTCAACGGAAAAGAGTGAGAAAAATTATTCCTCGCAGCTGATGAATATCTCCTGAACTCCCCTTGAAGTGAAGATGGGGAGCGGCCTGGCACTCTTATGACTGGCGTGTTCTTAAACCGCAGTGCCGCGCATTGCCATTTCGTCACCCCGGTGATCACTCACTTGTGTTAATGCATTTTACTCGCTTCTCTATTTCGTGCGACGGCCTTCAGCAAGCTAAGTTCTGAATAGAGAATTGTTTCTTTATTTCAAGCATGCCCCTGCATGCAATGCTGGTGAGAACTTCGGTATCCTGTTCTTATTTTTGACTGTAAGAAATTCTCGTGAAGTTACATCTAGAAAACTGGCAGGTAACTAAGATTACAGAGCCCATACTTTGTTGATTCGGCATTTGACGGCGAGCAGTTTATTTATTGTAGCTGCACTCCTATTAACAAAACACATTTTTGAGTGTGATGTGATTTTTCCGGGGAATTTTATCTCACAGCCAAGCAGGAGGATAGTTGAAAGGCAAATGAAAATGTCATTTAAAGCGCACCATAGGCTCGCAAGACGATCTTTGCAGCAAATGCACTCTTTATAACTGTACGGAAATAATAAAGAGGTTACTTACTCACCGTAGTATCCTGCCAGTAAATGTCGATATCTTGCAGCTACAAGATACACCACAAATGAATTTTAGGTCATGTCCTCTAGTAAACTCACCCTCATTGTAACTGCAGGAGTTCTCGTCACAACACCTTTTAACATAAATAGGCTAGGTCGCGCCTCAGCCATTATACGGATTTTTATTTGCCTAAGGATGAACCGCAATGCAAAATTTAAACCCTATCCTCAGGTGATGTTCCACACATCACTAGATGTCCTCTTCTGTAGGGCATGTAAAAGTGCCGCCCGTTCAAGAGTCCTGGCACAAACATTGTGAATGTTTCCCAAGCTACGTCTTTAGAGTTAAAAGACCAAAACAACTCGCCGTTGTAACGTACTCGATTAAAAAAAATACAGCTGAATCAGACACAGACAATACAGGTCCACGTTGCATGGCAAACAAATTAACAGAAATATTTTCACAATCACTAGGACTGTTTCTGAACCTAAAGCCGCAGACATGGAACTCTTCTTGGTGTAAACAAAACTTTCCGGCCCAACAACATTGGAGTTTCACCGTCTAACTGCTTTGCAACAATATAAAAAATAAGAAAAAGAAAATTTCGGTATTACATACCAAGTGACTATTTCCATAAATATTTCATAGAAAAGATGAGGTAGGATTCCTTTTTTTCGGAGAACACAATTAACTCGCCAGTGTACACCATTGAGGGCAAAAGGCGCATTACTTACTAAAAATGCGTGGAGAATGAAAGCATTTATTTTCTTTCTTCTAGCCAAGGGATCCTCTCAGGAGACGTACGAACGATTCTGTGGTGCTTTCGACAAAAAAATATTTGAAGAAATAAAGCCCTAAAGAATTTAAGACCCCGTTTTGCCGACACACACGCGCATACGAGCACGCAGAGAACAAAATTTTGCTTTGTCACAGAGTGTAGGGTGCCTGGTCACTTACAATCGTTTACTTTCGTATTGTTTTTCTCTTTTTTTATCTCGTGCAGCTTCTGGGCTGACACCGTAGATAGTTCGCGTGCGCACATTTTGTGAATAAAAAATTCAGGGGGCACTTTGACTGTCTAAAGTGCGTAGAGGCGAAAGCGTTTTCCGCACCACTTTCAGTGCTTCTGTGGCACTGGTGGCGTCACATGTAATTGAGTACTAATTACTAAGTGATGACAAATCACTAATTAATGGTTAATTACTGATTAATGTCTGAATACTAATTAACTGCTAATTAAGCTTAAGCCTAAGCTTCGCCTTTAGGAGTGGAACGCGACAGCGTGTTGTAGCGCTGCCAGGGAGTGCACGGAACGCCACCACCCGTTCGGCGCGATGCCTTGCCGTTTCAACGCAACGGTTTTTGAGGAAAGGAAATGGCGCAGTAAATCTCTGTCATCTCGGTGGACACCTGAACCGCACCGTAGAGGAACGGAGGAAGTGGGAGTGAAAGAAGAAAGACGAAGATGGCCCGTAATGAAGAAAATGAAAATTGTATTTGAGCAAAGAAAATTACGCAGTCACTGTCTCACATATCTCGGTGGACACCCGTCAAAATTAAGGAGGTGGGGGGGTGCACTTTTTTGACCTAAAGTGTGGTCACTGATGTGTGGTTAAGATGTTAAGCTTCGCCTATAAGAGTGGAACGCGAGAGCGTCTTGCAACGCTGCCAGGGAGTCCATAGAACGCCATCGCCCATTCGGTTCTACGCCTCGCTCGTCGGTAAATTGGTTTTTGAGGAAAGGAAATGTATTTCTCTCTCATATCTCGGTGGACACCTAAACCTCGCCGGAAGGGAAGGGAGGAGGATGGCAGTGAGCGAAGACACCGTATTCACTAGACGTGCCTTTGTTCATTCCAAACCATCGAGCTGCCATGGCGGAGTGGATAGCATGCTCGTCTCGCACTCCGAAGACCGAGGAAGGAAGGAAGGAAGGAAAAACTTTATTTTACTCTAGTCCTTTTTCCTGCGGTTTGGGAGCATCTTCAGAGACGTTTTCTCCTTGATTTTACCCCCAGGAGTCTTCTCTGTCGAAGTCGTCCGCCTCTAATCAGTGGTCGGTTGCCCTCAGTCCAGGGCTCCGCTGGCCACTGCCGCCCGTTGAGCTCGCTGTACCAGACCTTCTTGGTCTTCACAGCGGTCGCTGGACAGCAGAGTCTCCCACTGCTCCGCACTCGGGTTTTGTATTTTGGGGACCACGTCTATCTTTTGGCAGGCCCATGTGATGTGATAGAGAGTAGGTTTTCCGTCGCACCAGGGACATTTGTCCGCGTATATGGTAGGGTGCATTTTGTTTAGTATATGTAGGTTTGGGAAAGAGCCTGTTTGTAATTGTCTCCAAGTGACAGCTTCCTCTCTGCTGAGAGATTTGTGCGGTGGGGGATACCGCAATCTTCTGCCTCTGTAGTTTTGTAGTATGGCCGAGTAAGACCGAGGTTCGATTCCCGAGCTCGAACAAATTCTTACTAGGTTTTATTTATTTATATGGCCTGACTAGAGAAGTTAATTAGGCTAATTGGGTAATTAAGCAATTAACTAAGCTCAGTCCCACTTACTTGGAGCATCACTATATGGTCCCTTCAATTGGTTGCATGGTTACTAGCCAAAGTACAATTGGCCCCGTTTGAAATTGGCGCACTGTGACGTCACAACCGTTTCGACCAACTGAAAAGCGTGACATTCTCTGTCGACAACTGCTGCTTACAACGATGTG
The DNA here is from genome assembly GCF_055824585.1 of Amblyomma mixtum. Classification (NCBI taxonomy): domain Eukaryota; kingdom Metazoa; phylum Arthropoda; class Arachnida; order Ixodida; family Ixodidae; genus Amblyomma; species Amblyomma mixtum. Next base: position 249,507,538 of record NC_143012.1, read on the forward strand.
GCGTTAAAGGCTTTCGCCTTAAAATTATTTGCTACATAAACAATTATCTGCTATATAAACAAGGCGTAGTCAAGCCATCCAGTAATTATCGAGGACCGCTCAATGTGGGTAATATGTGGTGACGCGAACAAAGCTTGGCTCTGACCGCAGCGCTGAAAAGGCCAAGGGTGAGCTATTAGGTACAAGAAGAAGCCAGTAGAAAAATAATGATTGATGAACGCGAAGTGGAGGTTGCGCTGCCTTTTCTTTTCTTGAAATAGACAGCCCTCCCCTATAGCTGGCTTTTTTCACTGCCTTTGTGAAAGACAGTGAAAGGGTGTAGACAAAAGCTGGCCGAACCATCGCCGTGGCAGCGGGATCTCAGTTTTGTCTTTACTTGACAGTTTATGACTTTCTTTTTTCTTCAGCCAGGCCATTCTTTTCATCCGGGTCATTGCTGCGGTTTCTCTCTGAATCCCCTACAGGGTTCACCGTGGAGAACAGAGACGACCGAAGAGCCGGGAGAGTAAGAGGGCGAGACGCCGATGGCGTTGTGGACCCTTTCTCGTTGGGAAGCGAGAAAGGACGTGAACGAGGCTTCGCCAAAGCGGGAAATAACTCGGCTCTACATTAACCGCCTTCCTCCTTCGCCGCTTCCTTCTCAAAGGCTTCCTTCTCTTTATGATTCGACGTCACGCGTGCTTTCGATGCGGTCAGTTCGAGCGTGAGATACCGCAGCCGCCGCCTGTCCTTGTTCGGCGCTTTCTCCTGTGACCAATAGAGACTAATTTGTGGCCATTGCTGCGGCTTTATTTCTCAGTCTGAGCCAGACATCGTGTAAAAGAAGGGTGTTTCAAAAATAAAAAAAGCGCCGCGATGAGGAGAAGACGGCATGAAAGAAGCACAGGGAAGGGAGTGAACTCAAACTCAACAGCAGTTGAGTTCACGCATAAAAGGCAGTCAGCATCGTCACACAAGATGTCGCACCCCAAGCACGCCGTAGCGCCTAAGAGAGAGAAATAAAGGCTGCCAAACGATATTTCGTGAATTTACACAACAAACGTGGAGCACGAAGTAACAGCTTACATATGACACGAAGCTTGGTGGAAAACTTGGGACATGTTTCAACGTGATAGCGCAAGAGGCCCCGTGGCACAGAAAATCCGGTGTCGGTGTTGTTGGCGTCGGCGTTGTGAACGAAAAATCTCCAGCATGACTTTGGCAGGTGGTGCCCAAAAAGCAACCTAAGAAGCAGATGGGCTACCTATGTCATGTGACCTAGGTAGCGCACCATGTGACGTAGGTGGGCTGGCCACGGGCTCACGTTGCCGGCGACCCCACTCTGTAAAGTTTCCCCACTGATCCTCCTATAGCAGAAACATGGCCCCCTTAGTATTTCAAGGCCATGTTCTGCTGTGCGTGGCCACGGAGCATCAGGTTTTTTCGTGGTCAACTAGACAGTACCTAATGCTGCTTTTAGTAGATCTCCACAGGCTCAGTAAAAAAAGCGCTAGGCTGCTGAGCCCGAGAGCGTGGTTTCAACCCAGACCACGGCGGCTGCGGTCGACATCAGCCATGCGCTGACGTCATAGCTTCTGTCTAGGAAGTGACCGAATGGGCGCCCATCTGAAATTCTTCGAAATGGACAATCAATCAAGCGGCGTCTGGGAGTCTACTCGATGGCAGCTGCTAAGAAACACACCTGATTATTGGTGGAAAAACGCGAAAAAGATGCGATGGATACTTACCAGATACCACTCTATATATTTTTGGTAACCTTTCGAAAATGTAAACTCACTGCATATATACCTTGTATCCTTGTCGGTAGCCTCCGTCCTATCATCCGCCCTCTATCCTGCCGCGAATCGTGCCTAGGATCCTGGAACACCACGTAGTTAAGAATAGTTTATTGCAAAATGTTTTTAATCGGCAGAAACGCCCCTTCCTGCGCCTAGTCTCTTCCCCGTTATAATAAGAATGCGCATTTGTTCGCTTGCGCAAAATAACCTCCAGTGCGCCAAATAAACTACTGTGTGCACACATATTTTAGGCAGTGTGCCTAGAAATGGCAACAACTTGAGGGTAGAGCCTTCATTGGGAGCCACCCAAACTATCGATCAAACAGAATCCGTAGCAGTGCGTGACGCTTTCACTATTTGCTTTAGCAATTTAAATTTTATTTCGAATCCAAATTTGAAATAAAATATCGCATTATATTAAGACAGCAGTTTCAACTTTAAGTTATATTGATAATTATATGCACAGTTGTACTTGTAATGGTCGTTTGTTTAAAATTTTAAATCCAGATTAAGAATAAAATAAAAATAAATTTTGAAATTCGCCCTTGAAATAATCAATTTAAATTTAGCTCTAAATGGGAATTAAGTGCGGATTTGAGTTCAGCTCGTAAATTTTACATCTATTTCTTCTGGTTGTAACTTAACAAATGTAGGCTGCGTTTTAAATTTAGATTTTAATTTCTATTCAAAGCTTTAATTTTATATTTCGAAGGCAAAAATTCAAAAAGTTTTGCTAACAAGATATTTTTTGTTGGCGAGGCCAAGTCGCTTTTCTCGCGAAAACCCCTCTGTCGGCAGAGCCGAGAAAGCGAATAAGTCATTAAGTGGGAGCAGGAGCAATTTCTTTTTAATGTTCGCGGTTAAGCTAACTTACAAAATTTTGCAAGTAATGCGAACAGTGACGGCTCTCGTCGAATGTTTTAACTAAGTCGCAGCCAAATTTATAGCCAGTTTGTTTTTCTTCTCCCATTGAACATTAGATCCTTTTGCAATATAATTGCGATGTACAGCCTTTGTCAAATGTTTGGAGCCCAGGGGGTTTGCTTCTGAGCCACGTAATGCCTCTCCAGCGCTACAAATTTCCTGAAGGTAAAAAGATTTCTGGTCCTTTCTTCTCCAATGGATAGGGCGGCCACGAATGTTTCAGGAGTCCCACTACAAGGCTTAGAAGCAAACCCCCTGGGCTCTAAACTTTCGACAAAGACTGTACGTCACAGACTGCGGCCGCTTCCGTTGAAATTGGAGGCAGGAAAATCATTGACGGCTATGTGCCGGTGCCTAATCGCCGACAAATGCAAACGCGAAATGGGGCGAAAAAACACAACTTACTCCTTTGTTCTGGCAACTTCTTTCGCGGAGGCTGACGGCGACAGCGGCGTTTAAAGACTGCGGACATCCCTACGTTGATTCCCATCCTGACATGCCAAAGCGGGGGCATATGCGTGAGCGAAAGGCCGCCGGCAATAAGAACGCTAGCACAACACAAACTTCGTTCACTTCTAGCGAGCAACCTCTCTGTTTCTCTCACTGCGGCTTCTATAGAGCGGCCTGGCGAAGCACCATGAGGAGTAAATGACAAAACACAGCCGGAGAAACTGCCACGCTCGCGTCTTTCCTGCGTTTTCTCTGATTCGCGCCGAAACGAACGGCCCATTAACCCTTTTCCGACTGTGCGCATCTGGCCGCCGTTGCGCGAAGGCGGGTTATGTTGAGCAGTCGAGACGAGCGAACCAAGTGTCGAGTAAAATGTCCTTACTATTTTGTTTGGCTCGGTCCGAGTGCCTCGCTTGGAGCTGAAACACCTAGATGCGGGAAATGGGATGGAGAAACTCGTTTAGAACGCCCACATTATTCGCTCTACCACGTTCTAAAACGGTCCAGCCGCGAGCTCATGGACTCTTACAGGCCAGTGCGCCATCTCGGCTGCGACATTATTTATTCTCTAGATATAGATGAGGCTCCCTAATTTAGTGCCACAAAGATCCTAATGCAGAAATAAAGTGGGCGCTGGAACCTTCCGGCAATGGATGAATACAATTGAGATCCCCCCAGCCACAAAGAAAGGAGAGGTTCATCGAGACTCTACCTGCTGCTGACTCCAGCTTTACAATCATGGTGCTGTAAATTGATCGCGTTATTAAATATTAATTCGAAGGGTCTGTTCACGAAAGCAGTTTTTCAGCAAACTTTCGTATTGTGCATAATTCATGTCGTTATTGGCCTGCCTTGCTAATAACACCTTTTTCCGCCGTCTGTAAGAGCAGGAAGGAGTCAGTAACCATGTCTAGCGAGTGAAGTGTGAAGTGGAAGCCGTCGATATACATTTGTTTTGCAGCGTGCACATTTTGTTGAAGATTAGCCATCGATCACGGCATCCGAGCACGCCAATGACGGCATCACTGTCCGGTGACTCAACTCGAGAGTCTCATCTGCTGGGTATCAATGTCAGTATAATACTGACCGAAGAACAAGTCGTCAACGTAACCATGTGATCACTGTCTAAAACAGAAAGCGGGTTTCGGGGACGTTTCTTTGTGGGCTGAGCAAAAGACAGAAAAGGTATGTAACGAAACACCAAGTTATTTATTAGCACGCCTCATTCTGCGCTTACGTGAATCTCCAGAGCTATCTGTTATTCCCACAGAAAACTGGGAGGGTACAGAACCTGTTCATGAACCATATGCGACGTTCACTAATCGGCATTTGAGTTTGGGTAGCTTGAATGGGTGATCAGTTCCTATGCCATGGATGTTATCAGGGTATCTGCCGCAGTATTTTATGCTACATATCGTGGCAAATGGCACCAAAATACGCCAAGAAATTATGGACAAGCGCACTTTTTTATCGGGAGGTTGTTTACTAACTCAAGTTTTTCGCACATGGCAAGTTTGCACCATAGCACTCAAACGCCTATGATAACGCTTAAGTTACCGTAAGAGGGAAATGCGATATAATCAGATTGCACGTTCCTCGCAACTTTTGCAGAAAATTCTGTGTGTGCTTGTGCCATCTTCTGCGCAAGTGCCGGTCCCTTGCTAGCTGCAGTAGTATAGGCATGGAGGAAGAAAAACTAGGAGGGAGCATGACGTCACAATCTTGAAGCCTAGTCAAAAAATATAATGGAAAGCATCATGGGAAATAGGCCCTCACGTGACAAGGCAGTGGTAGCTCTTAGCCGGATTTCGGTTTCGGTTTCGCTCTCTCGCTCTACTAGCAACTGCACGACCATCTGCTGGCGTTCACTGACGGCTCCGTGGTGAGCGCAACTCGCTCGCCGCGGCGGCCACCATCCCCGAGCGACGCGTGCGCTGACTGCGGCGCAGTGGAGACATCGGAGCACATGCTCCTTCGCTGTGCCGCTTCTGCAGTGCCGCGTCGCGAGATTCTGGCGGCCTGCAGGGCGCTGGGAATCATCCCGGACACTCTCGAAGCGCTCCTGTGGCCGCGTGGCACTGCGCGCACCCGTGATATTCTAGCCTCTATACCCGTGACAGAACAGTGGTGAGCCTCTGTGCGTTCATCGAGCAGGCGGGCTTGACTTTCCGCTCGCTCTTCGCCAGGTAGTGCACGCGTGACACGAACGCTCCGTGGGTGCTACCTCGGACGGTTATACGCGGCCGGGCGCCCCACCCCGGCCGCTAGTGCAGTGTGCCGCGCGCGCTATTAGTCCGAGACAGGACGCTACGAGCGCGCGGCTATGTATACATACAGTTTACTTCTTTTTGTAAGTGATTGTGCGCAGGGGGAGACGTAAAGCCGCCAGCACTCTCTCTCGACAGCGAGAGAGAGATAAATACTTCACTGCTGCATTTCACGTCGGAACCGTCTATGTGCGCGAGCGTATTCGGCACGACTTGTGCCTCGAGAATAGCGGAGAACGGCGTGCCCATGAGCGGGCCGAAGTCCGCCTGCCCGAGAAATAGAATCTTGCGCAGCGCGCCGGAGCGCTCGTTCAACACGTCCGTCCGCCGTGAGCGCTCTGGAAGCCGCTGCGCCGTTTTTTAGAGGCTCGTTTCTTCGCCTACTCTCGAGTTCTCCGCTTATAGCATGCGCTGAAATAAACGCTCCGTATGTGTGTATAACGACTAAAGGAATTCCTCTCCACTCTCTTTATGAACCACAGTTGAACAGTGACGAGGTCGCGGCCGCACCCTTTGATGAAAAGTTTACCTGCAGTTTTCTACAGTGCACTCAAGAACTCAAGAGTGTAATCAACAGAAGTGTTGAGACGCGGACTCGAGCTCGGTACGCATTCCGCCAAAGCAACACAGACGCTGCGCTTCTGCGCTACTTCGGAGCACGGACGTTCACTAACAAGCACCGCTGGCTGGTAGTCTGGTAACTGTGGAGGAGGGCCTATTTCCCATGAGTCAGTGCGCAAAAGGGCCCTCGGCAGCGGCGTCAGAGGAGGATGGCTTGCAGAGGCTGAGCGCACTCTCTCCTAGTTTTTTTACCTCCATGAGTATAGGTATCCGCTAGGCTGTGATGGGGCCGACATTCGCATATATCCCAATTTATTCTATTTTTTTGGGAAGGAACATAACTCAAAATCAAAAAACAAAATGTGATACACTCAAATGTCAATTGCCGCCAAGAAACTAGGTTGGTCACAACCCGGCGAGCAGGTTTTCATGACATCAAAAGGTAAAGTGACCTCTTTGAACCGATAATTAATTGCCACCTGCCATGGTGTGCAGTTTGCTCACAATCCGGTGGTCTGGTTGCTACCTGCCGCGGTGGACAAGCTCTGATCACCTGATAAGGTCAGGTGACCACCATCGACCAATCAGCGAATTTTGCGATACGGACATCAGCGTGGCTTAGTGTTTAGACGACTATTAATGCTGTCGCGTTAATATGCCAGCAGATTTCCCTTCCGGACGCTTGTAGTGCCCCCATTGGTTTTCTATGGCAGTCTTAAGTACGCCGTGCGAGTGCAGTACAAATTTTAAAAGCAAGGTTTTTCTACCCATCGAAAGATTAGACCATTCCCATCAATAAATTTAGAACAGTATCTTACACTACTCCACAGTTGCTTGCAATTAAAAGTGATGTCTAAGAAAGCTGGACTCACGCCTAAACGAAGAGAAAGCTTGGAGCGAGAAAGACGACAATGCCAACCGTTCATGGCGTTCTTTCGCCGGACACACTGTAAGAGAAAGTACGGTACTAAGAGTCCGTCAGTGATATTTTTTAGGGCGGCCCCGACTAAGACTACCATCTATGGGCCGCTATATATTTCGCGAGTACTTAACATCCGCAGCGGCATGCAGTTCAAGCCATCTTCGGTGTAGTGCAGCCATCTCACAGCATTGGTTACCAAAAATGGTTAGTCCATTAACCAATTAATGCCCAGTGAACTCTTTCAATCGCGTATCCACTTTAATAACTTTTACTGCGCAAATATTTGATGTCCCATTCATGTTAAAACCCGGAATTCACGAATCCGTACGTGTAACGAAAATCCATGAGGCCCATCCCCCAGTCTATCCACTGAGTTTTGAGCATTTATATTTAGTGAATTATATTTAGTGAATTAATGGTGGGCATGGTGGGCATGGTGGGTGCCATGGTGGGCAGGTGGCAGTAAAATTAATTCAAATAACTGCAATGCAATTGTGAGCTGCCGGTCGTGTCAGTGCACATTATCAGCTCATTAGTCGAGAGATAGGTAGCCTCCCGAAATACTTCTGCGCAAAAATGGACCTTTCGGGAGCTCGGGAAGAGCAAGCTTTGTTTCACAGGCCCCAACAGGGGCTTGCGTTGACAAAGCCACAAGCCAAAGAAGTGGCGCATCGCTTAACCGCTACAACCTTGCGCAACGATGGTTATGAGCAACCCCTGCGGTCCATGAATCTATTACAGATAAGGAGTACTTCTGTGGGATGGATCTCTAATACTATAACATTGTACTCTCCTGAGGGTAGGTTAAGCGGTAAAGATTTTTTTTTGTGTGTGTTTAATCGTCATGTGAGGACTATCATCGGTCCATGCTCACGCGGATATTAACTGAAGTTGCTAATTTCATGCAGGTTCATGGTGCTTCGTGCAGAGAGACGTACAGCTCGCGCCATAAGTGTAATTTCTTCATTATAGGAAGCTAAGATTAATTATGTCTAATTCTTTTCTCCCCTGAAGAGGTTAGAACTTTTGTTGATGAATACGAACTGAGTTCCTCCTTTGAAATTCCTAACTTTAGGAATGTCCTTCGGAAGAGCCAGAAATTCTCCGCCGGACATAATCACATTCAACTTGCACAGCATCAAACTCTCAATAAATAAAACAAACACGCGAATCTCACTCTCTAAACACAATATTCCAAACACTATAGTACGCAATAATGAACATTTCATGGGATTGTTCATTCTACGCGTCCCGCTATAATGCATGACCTGAATATGCAGGCACCAAGTTCGCACCCACGCGAAAACCGAAACAGAGCACTGGCCTGGAAAGCATACGCTACGGTCACAAGCCACCGGATCATGCGGACCATTAGCGCTCGTGTTAAGTACCTTGCAACCACATTACACCGTGCCATTGTTGCTGTTCATTTGTGTATTTGATATGTGCACTTAAGCAAACCTCAAACTTCTAAAAAAAGATCGGAATGAATATTTCCTCCTATAACGATGCTGCGGACAAATATTGCAAGTAACACACAGCACACTTGCAACACACGCGTACCCCTGATTCCGCAAAGTCGCTGCTCGCATTACCGACATTAGGCGTTTAGTGAGCACCTATTTTTGCAAAGCATTTGTAGCTTTTTTGGACTGCTCCTGTGCTTTTCCCGGCATGCTAGAATGAGCTCGTGTGCGAGCAATAAGTGCAGGGAAATGGTCGCTCCTGTGTTACCCTAAAGGCGTCGTCTGCTCACGGCCTAATTCCTGTAGCACTCTGCCGTAGAAGGGACCAATGGCTGGTCACGCCGTTGATGTGTCCAGGTTGGTTCCCTGTCGGTTTCTTACATTTAGTTATCGCTAAATGTTATCGCTATATCGCTAGTTATCGCTATAGAGGCGCAAAATAATTAGCCGGCTGTCGTTCTTATAGAAAAGTTCTGCGTTCAGTACGCATTAAGGCATGCATTGTGCTTAATGTCGTCGTGCTCCGAGAACTGGTAGAATGCAGTAAAAGGTAAAAAAAAAGCAAAAGCCCAGGTTGGTTTAGAACAGGTGATGGTTCCGGTTGATCTAAAGTAGGTCACTTAATGAAAGCACAAGCGGAAAGGAGATATCGCCGGAAACAATGCTTCTTTTAAAGCGAGCATTTCCTATCGAAAAACAAACAGGAAATTTTCTGCGGCCACAACTAATTTTCCTCTCTCATTTTGGGACCTGGGGTTCTTTAACCCGCCCTGACATCGCACAATATTTCCGGAGCCCTTCACTACGGCGTCTCTCATAGCCTTAGCCGCTTTGGGACATTAAACCCCATAAAGCAACCAACCAACCAGCCATTTTAAGACCTGACAACAAAAATTATTGCTGTAACAACAAAATTTTCTGTAGTATTCTGTAGTCTTCTGTCGTAATGACAGAGCCACTGCTGTCGTGGTAACATACCTGTTTGAAACACTAAAGAAAAGCTTGTCGTTAGGAGAGGACGACAAAATTTTTTGTCGTATTTTGGGACTGGCTCTGTCGTATTTTTGGACTCGGTTATAAAAGTCCTGTACTTGTGACGTATGAAAAAAGCGGTAAAAAACTTACCAGCGAGGCTTTGTCTTAAAAAATCAATGAAAGTTCAAATCATCTCCTGTTCACATATTCTCAGAACTTTTTTTTTTTTCATCCCTGGTGTCTCTCAGAAATGAAAGAAGAAAAAAAACTCGCAAGATGGTTGCCACTGTGTAACGCGAGACTCGGCGACAGCTGATGAGTTGTTTCCGTTTCACGATATACTGAAGCAGAGAATTTGGGAGTAACATGAATGTATACATACAAAGATTAGAACGAGCCTGATAGAAGGGAGCCTCACCTGTAACACAAATATGTGGTTAAAGAAGCGTCTTTTTTACTTTTCCACAAATACTCGTTTTTCGACTAGCGCTCTCCTCAACTAAAGTCAAACGCATTAACATCCATTTATCCTACTAGGCACATTCATATCGAACACAATAACAGAATGGAACGCCTTATTATCAAACAATGCAGCGGAATCCCACCCAGCAAAGTTTAAAGAACCCATATGCTAGCGCAACACAGGGCAGTATTATTTATGCCCAGATTTGTTGCTATTCAATGCTGTTTTTTTTATTGATCAGGTTTATTGTTCGCATTTTGTTTGTTTTTATGTATTGGGATAATGTTGCTTTTCGTTCCGGTGTTTACATTCTGCTACCTTGTTTGTTCATTATTTTTTTAAGGCTACATCGCGTTTATATACAGGGGCCTCAAAATTAAGCTTCAAAGATTACTTCAAATTACGCACAGAGCTGTACACGAAATTGCCCACTACACTTCAGTTGCGCAGCCAAAAGGAAACAAAGTGAGATGATTATTGTCACCGTCAGGCGCCTATTAAACTAAAACATATCAATCAACTTTTGATCACTGTGGCTAGAGTGAATGTCGGAATTACAAACATGGAGGTAGTCGCATTTCTAGACTATTCTATTTGATAGAATTCTTCTCAAGCACGCGTGTTTTGAAGCTACTTGTCTCTAAAGCTTCCAGTGATTTCGCATAGTTAACCATGCAAGGCTGTGGCAGCCGACACTAAACGCTTCCCTAGTGTGACGCAGCTGTAGCGTCGGGCGTTTCTTCTTTTTCAATAGCCAAAAGTGAAAGAGAAATAGTTTTTAGCTTCATCGGTCACTCTACGCCGTTGGTACACGGAACGCCGCGTCTCGCCGGGAGAAAGAGTGTTTGGCGCCGATCGTCACCGCTTTGCATGCAGAATTGCGCAGACCGAGCTGAAAATTTGGACGCGAATATCTCGGAACATACGCGTGCTAGAAGAATTCTACGAAATGGAATTATATAGGAATACGAACGCCTCTTAGTTTCTAATATAAATATACCCGCTTACTGCAGGCTCTAAAAAGCTCATAAATCACTTCTATTTAATGAAGCACCTGACGGTGACAATGAGTATCTCACTTTGCGAGCACCTGCCCATGCCTGCATATCATATGTTCAGAGGTGATTTCGTACCTCCGAGCACCAAACTTTGAAAAATCTGTAAAGCATAATTTTGAACAATCCCTAGTTTGTTAACAATGTTTTCCGGGTCGGGGTTGCCCTAACTCCCGCCGTGAGACGAAAGTAGCGACCCCCCCTGTGTGTCCAGTCTGCAAGCACAGAAATCTTGAGGCCGGCATTCAGCACCTACTGTGGGTTTGCTCGGTGCTAAAGCCGACAAGATTTCGGCACCTACCGGCAGCGGGTCTTTCCCCAAACAATAGTGCTTCATACACCTATTGGACACAGGGACCACATCATCGTTTACTCCGCGATTTCATTAGATCAGCGAACCTATTCTCATTTATTTAAGCATCCTCTTCGTCCATCATGAGATGTAGCTTTATGCCCTGAGGCAATAAACATTGCTTTAAAAAAAACTATGTTAGTGACAGGACAGTGCCAATAGCGCAGTCACTTTGTCGCGTCCGCTGCTGCCATGTGACTTTTGACCAATCCTTGCATATAGCATCCCCATTACGGACTGAACTCCTCATAAATATTGTTTCGTTAATTGTTCGCAATAATTTTGTGCACGTCACTCTTCTGACATCCCTGACGGTCTCGACTGACGCTAATTTTGTTCAGAGACAGAAACCAAGAAGCCGTGTGGTGGTAGTGCAGCCAGTTCGCGGAACATCGTATCAGTTACTCAAGTGAGCTGAATGCAGCAGCAACAGCACTGCTAGCAGCGTAGCTGCGACCAGACCGCCGTGCCTGTGATCGCTAGCTTTCCCATCCCCCATTACCTTCATACTGACATGACTATGAAATGAATAGCTACAGAATACTATACAGTAGGGAACGGGATAGGGCTAGCTATTAATGTAAAGCACGCAAAGAGCTAAGGAGAGGACAAGAAAAGAGTATAAGTGTGATTTTGTCTGTTGTCTTGTTCTTGGCGTTTTTGCGCAGTTTACGTAAACAATAGCGCCCTGAAAGTTTGTATTTTTAGTCTAACAATTTATTTGCCAATAGTAGGCTCCATTAGAACACCAACAATTATAAAAACGTATCCATTGTTCGAATGCAATTGAAATCGTGGCAGGTCTACTCAACTGGCAATGAGCGTATACGAAAATAAACGTCCTTTCTTCTCTAATTGATTATCCTGATCCGCATAACCGAGCGCTACGAAGCGATAAGCACTGAATGTGCAGCGGCACACTTCCGATTCATCAATGGAATAAACGGAAGCGGCCAACGCATGCAGTCTGCAGCACACTGCGCCAAAAAAGAAGTAATTGGGGCGAACAGCAAAGGTCATTTCAAAGATTTAAGTAGACATTGGATTACAGGCTCGAGAAAAAAAAACAACTTACAGTGAGAACAAACTCAAAAATACAACGCGATCTTAGGCCCACAGACACAAACGCCTGAACGAACTCCTGGAGATTTTTGCAATTTTGGAAAGTTGTTTTTTGGTCACTGAGCCGCTTTATTCGAGCCTCTTTCTTTCCAGATCAATTACAGCTTCTCCAAATTTTCGAGCGCACGTCAAAACAGGAAGGGCTTTAAATTAGGCTCATTATGCTGAATTAAAAAAAATGTAGCAGAGAGCCTAATGAGCCGCGTGTATTTGCGTATACTGGCACGCTGCTGACATTCAATGCTTTATACTGGAATGGAAAAACTGCCATGTTTGAACAGCATTAGTTTTTTCGGTATTCAGTTCCGTAATCTTCAGACCAAAAGAATTCCAATAAATACAAGTCAAAAGTAATTTGCGAAACACTTTGAGTTTCATTTTCCAGGAACCCGTTCAGAAAAGCGTATTTTTTTGCCATAATTTATTGGTAAGGCTAATATATGCCGATTCAGCTCCGTAGCTTTGTAGCCGCTGGTGACGCATGGCTCACGTTCCGGCGTGCGTCGATAATTTTAATTTATATCCATTCGACATTAATGCAGCGCAAGAAAGAAGAAATGAATAAAGCGAATGAAATGGCTTTGTGTCACATCTATCAACCGGTTAGTGGGATTTCTCGAGGTTTTCAAACCTTTTTAGGTCCTGTATGAGGTTTTCAAAAGAAAATACGAGGCAGGTTTCAGGGCTTCTCGCTTTACGACAACGAGACTCAAATGTGTTGCGATTTAAACAGCCGCAGTTAAGACCCTCTACTGCCAGTTTGGCAGAAACAGGGCGTCGCATACTTGGTCCTTCAAGGCATGTTTAGCAATACTTGCCAGCACAAAGCGGATGATGTTTTTCGGGCAGAAGTGTATGAGGGTTCTTGCTCTGACATCGATTGTATAGTACACGGCCTTATAGCATTTCGTCTCGATCGAAACATGACCACCATCGCCGGAATCGAACCGACGTCTTTCAGGTCAACAGCCGAGTGCCATAAACACTGAGCCACCGCGGCGGACAAATCCCGAGATAGAGCATACTGTATTTAATGTAAAGGTTCAGCTCACCTACTATTCTTTTCTGAATTTTTTTCTTGCGTGGTATTTTTTCTCGGTATTCTTGACTTGTTTCGGCTAAAATTTATCTTTTCTGCTCTGTTTACTAAAGTTCTTTAGACTGTTTACTGTAGAATTCTGTTTACTAGAATAAAGTTCCACCTTTAACTCTGCAAGAAAGCAGGAATGATTGGCAGCGTAAGACACGTAGTGGTCGCTATACTACAAACGTCAATGAACTTTCAGTGATAAAATTTACTGTGGCATTTTAGCCATGGCCAGCGCTACTCTCAGGTGGGATTTGACGTATTGAAGCCTTGGTATAGATATTTATATTGAAGGCTCCCTGAACTTCACCACATTGCTCACTGGGCCCTTGTGTGCACATGGTGCTACCGGGATTGAAGCGGCAGCGGAACCGATTTGCAACAGCCCAGAGAGAAGACGTTTCGTCAACCTTCTCGCCCGATAGAAACGTCTATAGTTCCATTATGTGCGTGCCATTGGTGCACTTATGCAAAAATCTTTTAACACAAACACTCTGATGGGTACGTTACACGGTCCAGTAAAGAAAAATATTTTTGACAACTCTTGTGTCAAACTTGTCGACAGGCAGTGTGGATGGTCACTGTTCTGCTTAGCAAAAATGTCCACTAAAGGGAAATCACAAGAGCTTCAGTGAGCGCCTAAACCTCACAGATGCTTGCATAGATTCACGGAACAGTCGATAATAATTACTTGCCCGCAGGGGTATTGCAACAGGTAATTAAACCGTATCTCCAACTCGGTTTTGCAATGGCATTGAACGTGCATTTAAGACCTGTGTGTTTATGAATACTCTCCGATCTGAAGTAGACCTTCCCTCCCGCCAGGATCAGACGTTAGATTCTTTAACTGCAATGTTTCTGTGAAACGTCTCTAGCTTTCATTATTTCATTATGAGCAGTATGGCTTCGGTGGATGAGTAATTACTCGCTTACCTGGGACCACATCCACTTCAGGGAATTAAAGTAAACACATTGGACTTTCTCACCTAAGGTAGTTGGTCAGTTAGGGCCTCATCCTTTCGCCTGCTGTCCCAGTACAGTGCTTTCTTGGTACACTGACTTCCCTAGAAACATGGTGGCACCAGGTTGTCTCCGGACCAGGACAATTTTTTCTTTACTATAAAGTTCTCTTGAAATCTCTATAGCTTTTCTTTACTTCCATGTTGCTGTGCTTGGGTGAAAGCTAGTGGTTAATAACTTAGTAATTTTAAACGCACATATCAATATTGGATACCAGGTTTTGAACAGCAGCAAGGCTTACAAAGCAGTTCGGTTATATTTTCTTTATTCAATCGCGAGTCCTATTTAGGCAGCACCTTTACCCTCAATATAGCTCAACAGCGTACGTACAAGTTGGTTGCTGTATGTTTTGAAGCTGAAACTAACTCACCGAGCGTGTCGGGTATGGTAGAGACGGAAAAAGGTTACCACAAATGAACGATCCCTGGAGCGAGTTAACCGCCTCCCGCGGTGTTGCAGTTCACGAAAACGCCGGTAACGAGCGTGCCAAGCCTTCCCCACGTCTCAGTCTTGCGTGCTTGAGGCTCAGCAGAAAGTCATCGCTTGTAATGGTCCTTTTTTTTTCTTTTTATCCGCTGCACCAGTGATCGGTCACTTGAGCAAATACCTTTTACTTGCCACTGTACCTCATTCACTGACTGCCGTGTGCTATATTGGATGCTAGCGCTCATTAAAAAACCCATGGAGCCGAAGTTATTCCCGAGTCCTCCACAGCCCCTCATAGCCCCTGGGACCTTGAACATCGCTTACTTATCATGCACCTGCCGCTCTCTCTTTCCTCCATTTTTTATTCCCTTCATTCTCTTCTCTAGAGCGCGGTACAGGTGTGCACCCAAGCTAAAAGAGTGACCACTTCTTTCGCTTGTAGTTAACCGCCTACTCACTGCTAACGCAGCTAATGCGGTCACGTTTTCTGCCACTCTAAGTGTCAAACTTACTTCAAAAACATTTGTGCAAGCGTGCTGCTTGCCAGTACTTCACGTACTTGAATGGCTTGAAAGCACGACAAGACGTTTAACTTCTCTTCGTAGAGTCGCGGTTGCTCGTTAGTGTAGAGTGCAATCATTCTGTAGTAGTAAGTTAAGTTGTGAAGGGCGGAGTACCCTGAGTAATGGGATTTAGTCGGCGCCCTGAGCGCGTCTCGAAGAACCGGCAGGAAGAGCCGACGTTTGCGCACTGTGGGCACTAAATTATTCCAAAAGGGGAAGCTCATCCGCATGAGCCGGTGCATTCCAAGAAAGTGGGATCTTGTCGAACTTCAGAGCGCAGCGGAGCATTCTCTAATTCCGGCGTGATCAATTTGTAAAGACATGCGAGAGAAGCAATCCAAGTTCAGGAACAAACTATGCCGGAGTTAGTTGACTCGTGTTACGTCTTAATATTTTGTCTTTTTTTTTCTGCGTGCAATTGGTGCGCATGAGGGCCATACGTTCATTAATGTAGCGGGAGGGAAAAAATGCCACTCAACTGCGCCTTAGTTACAAAGAAACTTGTTGCAAAACGACATTATATTCCTCTGTCAGCGTGGTCAAAGGACATTGAAACATAACATCCAGCTGCTCTATTATTCTCCTGCAAGATTATGTTAATTTCTGCGTAATAAAGAAAACAAGTCAGTAATATACTAATGCAAGAAATAACAATAAATTTTCACTGCATTTTATGAGCATAAAAACAAGGTCTAGAAGTGAGCGAATTTTCCCAATTTTCAAATAGCAAACTGAATACCTCTTATTCAATTTGCAGAACGAATGAAATAGTACACATTAAAAATTATTCTAAATGGATGAAATATGTGCTCAAGGTTTCGATAGACTTTGACCAACTGGGACGAAAATCAAAAAGGCACAGTGCAGTTTTATTCAACTACTGTTCCAAGCACAGGGTGTGCTCCGACGACGCACAGCAAGCTGTCGCCATCTTCTGCGTGGGATGGTGAGTTCAGTGCCTATACGTTGTCCTATCGTGTGCGGCGTTCATTATGCTCGTACATGGCCTCCAAGATCCGGTGCCCCCGCAGAGCTTGGGGAAGCTTGACAAAACATGCCTTGATGCCCAGACGTGTTATTCTAGGGTAGGTCTATTGCGAAAATTTTAGGAATGCGCCAAATTCTAAATTTTGCGGGATTCAAGTTTTTAAATTTGGCGGCGCCTTATTACTGGCCCACTGGTGGTCACATGGTGTTGATAGCGTCACGACCTCGACCACATTAATAAACTGCGGGGTGTCGTCATTCCACTCCTGGCGCAGTGGTGCAGCGGTTAAGCGATGTGCCACTGCTCCGGCAGTGGCTGTTTCGAAAAGACTCCCAGGTACCTAAAAATATAAAGTTGACACTCACCAATTCCGCATATTTAAGCGTTAACTAATTAACGCTATCGAGCCATATCATTCAGGTGAAGCTTAAGTGTGCCTTTAATTTTGACAGCTGCACCATTTTTATTTGACTCAGTTTTCAAATAGTACTATTTACACAGCCCTACAAAAACCAGAGCACAATACGCTAAGAAAACCTGCTTTTAATATGTTACCAGGCTGCGTATCCAAACAGGAATGAGTTGTTCGAGCTAGAGTTTCAGGTCGTTATAGAAAACAGCACTAAATCAAATGCCTGCAGTATCAGATTCGTGTCCGGTACTATTTTCTTCTTGCCACAGATATTGCAAATAAATGTGGAACATTTTCACATTTCTTCGCCAGTAGCGCTGTGCTAATATTAAAGTGCAGTACGAATAAAATGCAATAACTTGAATGGCGATTACACCCACAGTAAAGCGTATATTACACACACTGCTTGACATTGTGCTTTGGCAGTTGCTGCAGTTGTTTCGAATGGTGCTGCCACGCATAGGTATTTGATGATTGTGGATCCGCTTTCGAAGGGTAGCCACGAGTGGCGTTTGGTATGAGAAATTCGTTGGCACGAAGCTAAGCATGTACGCAGGCAGTGCATTTCCGCGTGGTGACCCGAGGGTTTTCGTCCTCTGTAGTACCCATCGCACTTTTTGGCTCCGGTTTCCCGCACACATCCAACTCCAAGACCACGACGCTTCTCCCGAGTTGCATCCGCCACGATCCCGCAACGCGATTCAGTGCAATTTTCCATCCGTCGCAGAGGGTTAGTGGTTAAAGCACTCGGCTACTGAGCCGAAAGATTCGGGTTCGATCCTGTTCAAACGCAAAAGGCAGCCGAATGCTGCGCGGTATCATTTAAAGAACCTAGAAAGGGATATGCAAACTACGGCAAGTGCACTTTCCCACGCAACATTGTTGCCCAAAACAAAACGGCAGAGTTCTCTATTAGAGAACTACGAGAGCTACAGGAGAGGTGCTTTAGGTGCGGATGGAATGAGTGAAACGTATTCTAGTAGAATCAAACAAAAAACGTCCTTCTTGCTGCAATTCAACTGGAAACGCATGGTAGGCCATCTTGCCTTCAACAGCATGGTTATATGAGGAAACACAAGCAAATTGAAGCCGTCGCGGTGGCTCAGTGGTTATGGCGCTCGGCTGCTGACCCGAAAGAAGTGGGTTCGATCCCGGCCGCGGCGGTTGAATTTCGATGAAGGCGAAATTCTAGAGTCCCGTGTACTGTGCGATGTCAGTGCACGTTAAAGAACCCCAGGTGGTCTAAATTTTCGGAGCTCTTCACTATGGCGTCCCTCATAGCCAGAGTCGCTTTAAGACCTTAAACCCCCATAAAATAAAATCAAAACAAACAAATTGGTTTTTGAGGAAAGGAAATGGCGCAGTATCTGTCTCGCATATCTCGGTGGACACCTAAACCACGCCGCAAGGGAAGGAAGGAAGGTGGGAGTGAATGAAGAGCGAGAAAAAGAGGTGCCGTAGTGGAGGTCTCCGGAATAATTTCGACCACCTGGGGATCTTTAACGTGTACTGACATCGCACAGCACACGGGCGCCTTTTGCGTTCCGCCTCCATCCAAACGCGGCCGCCGTGGTCGGGTTTGCAAATTTGTACTCCGGCTCATTAGATGAAACGCACTTGCAGAATTTTATGTGTCCCGTAACCCTTCCCTCTCTTCCCTCTCCCTCTCCAGTTGAGGTGTCCACCAAGCAGTGATAGTTACTGCGTCTTTGCTTTCCACAAAAATCAAATTATCATGGGGCCATGTCGCCTCTTGCAGCTTTATCGTAACTGTGGAGGTTGCTGCTCAGTAGGAGCTGAAGGATGTCATACCATCCAATCATTTCAGATTCTTTTCAGGCATTTGAGGCGGTGAAAGGAAAATTGGTAAATTGGTTTTTGAGGAAAGGAAATGGCGCAGTATCTGTCTCACATATATCGGCGGACACCTGGACCGCGCCGTAAGAGAAGGGAGGAAGATGGGAGTGAACCAAAGAAGAGCGAAAGAGGTGCCGTAGTGCCCTGTGGATAAAATGGTACAGACTTAACGTAAAGGGTGCCCACTGGCAACGGAGCGCGTCCAGTAAATCGGCAGCCTTTCCGCTGAAAGCCTCTCTGCTGGGAAAAGTTTATTTTAACGTTTAATATTATATGAACGATCGCTAAAAGCCTTCTACTGTGCGATGCGACGATCCCCAAACCGTGTCAGCAACTGGGCGCTTCAAACCATCTGAGCCGCCGTGGTGGGCACGCCATGCTAGGCCGCAGGCTACTGAGCAACGCCATAATATATCTGCGAAAAGAAGCATTTTCGCATGGATGAGGCACGAAACCGCGCTATACACCTGCCTGGCATCGAAGCTTTATTCAGACCAGATCTTAAAATCAACGCTGGCATGGAGTACTCTTTGAAGCGAAGGACGAATGGGTGGGTCTAATAATGGAGACGCATATGCAGTAAATATCCCTGAATGGTCACCCATCATAGAACACCAACTGAAGTTTCTTTAGAAAAAAGGACGGCTTTTGATTTCACTCAGAGAGTCACTAGCTGCACTTCGCTGCCGCGGTGATTGGTGGTCTTTCGTAGGCGACGAAAATCTGCGCGTTATGTCCCGTATGCTTTCCGTGACGGGGACGTCTTTACGACGGTGCTGGACATTTGCACTGGTTGGTAAATTCGATTTAAAAGCACATCGTAGCGTAGGCTAGCACATTATTGGAGCTCGAAACAGATGCGGAGACACCGGCAGGCGTCGTGTCGTTCTGTACAGGGCTGTGTTTGTTTTTCCTTCTTTTTTTGTTTTGCTGTGCGCTGTGTTGTTAATTCCCTTTGCGAAGGATGACGTGGTGTGATCGGCACAGTGATGAATGGCTTGGTGTCCTTTGTGCAAGCCCTGCGAGCTGCCAAGCTTCGCCAGATCGGTCAGTGAGGTTACATTCTGTTGGATGCTGCCACTTAGCGTGTGACAACATACAGGGCGCACAAATCGACAGGAACAGCGCAAAAATGCTAGCACAAGAGCAGACACCACCGCAGTTCTGCGGAGTGTTGCGCTGTGTCTGTCCTTCTGCGGTTCTTTTCAGCAATCAAAGCCCTGGCCAGTGCTCTTCGTAGAATACAGAAAAATGATTACTATTAAAATATAACGCCGGATTTCTCGAAATATAGGGAAAGTGAGAGTTGGTAACCAGTGATGAAAATTACGTATAGTTCACTTCTCAACTTATTATGCTCGTGTGGACCCATTAGGAGTAAATTGTGCTGCAAGAACACCGGAGTGTAATCTACATGTAAAGTGTTGTGCGCTCCACTTCTGACAAGCAATACAGAAGTGCTGATTGTGACCACTGCAGTTTTTCCTCTGCTGCGCAATGTGACAAAAAGTAACATCTTATCACGAGAATTATCATCCTTCATTTCAAAGAAACAGTGCGCAATACGCACGTAATCATGCTGCATAAAGTACGTCTTGCGTTAGATGGGCCGACCCTTTGCAGGTTTTGTTCCAGCGGGAGCGGCTCCTAACTGGAAGTCAAACTAAAATTTGTAGAGTGGTTCGTGCGCAGTGTTTTCAACATTTTACAATGGCACAATTTACAATGGTATGGTATGGTCTATGGTATGGTATGGTATGGTATGGTATGGTATGGTATGGTATGGTATGGTATGGTATGGTATGGTATGGTATGGTATGGTATGGTATCGCATGGCATGGCATGGCATGGTATGGCATGGCATGGCATGGCATGGTATGGTATGGTATGGTATGGTATGGTATGGTATGGTATGGTATGGTATGGTATGGTATGGTATGGTATGGCGAAACGTGAGGTGGCGTAGCGTGGCGTGGGGTGGCATGGCATGGAGTAGAGTAGTAAGGAGTGGCTTGGCGTGGTTGGTGTGGCGTAGCCTGGCATGGCAGAGCATCGCGTTTCAAGTGTGCTTTAACGTAACGATGCTGCACGCAGAGCTCCCAGTCACGCCTTAATAAAGGGCTCAGGATGAATTCCGAAACACCGGGAGCTCGTTACCGTAAGCTTGGGTCGCAGAGTAGAAGGATGTTTTTGTGATCCCCCTAGGTCGATATACAGACTCCGCAGCCAGAGCTCACCTTACGACCTTGAGCCAGCGCTGCAAAAACGCGTTTAAGTATTTTGCATGCCTTCATTTCGGTAAAGAAACCATTGAGTCTAACTTGCAAGTCGTGATTTCCAACTCGCTGGATCCGAGTTTCCAGTTTATTCGAACTGACCCTTTTGTTCAACCAACATCACATAATTAAAAGATAGCTCCATCGGCCACTGGAGCCCTAGACTGAGGTAACCACCCAGCAATTTCAAGAGGAGCACCACCCTACGGTCCGAACAAACTTTCTTCTCTCTGCATTGGGCTCGCCTTAATTCGATCTCCCCGGAAATCGAACAAATTTTCTTTTCCCTCCGAGTTCCAGTCATTTAAATTTGACAGTACTGTCCAGCCAGAAGAAGAGCCGTATGCTACGGCGTGAGATACTGCGCCATTTGCTTTTTTTCTTATTGTTATTTGTTTGCAGCTGGTACCGGTACTACTGTGGCATCGCCGCGTTTCTCGTGGAAGGCGCCTTATCTGCTATACTTACCACTCCTTCTATGAGCAAATGGCATTCTGTGATGGAAGATTATTTTAAATAAAGATACGCGTCCCTGCCACTAAATATAGCGGTTCTGCCTCCTTGTACAGCAAGGCCAATGTGGCAGCAATGACCCTAAGGAACGAGACATTACAGAGATATGCGGGTTTGCTTTCGTGCTCAAAGGAAAGGCCTCAGACTGCGAGGTAGGCCCTTAAAATTGAGAGAAAAACTGAAAGAATTTGCTCAGCACGAAAGACATGACGGAAGCCAAAAGACACCGAAACCAAGCGGCATAGGAGATATCTTTCTTTTGCTAAAATAGAAAATGTTCATCAATGGGAGTTAAAGAGGGTAATTATTTTAAACATAATCGATTAGAAAGAAGAACAAAAACAAGCATATGCCGCCTCCGAATTTCGATTCAGGTCCCCTACCAACTCAGCTACAGCGAGTTTTTTTTTTATTTCCGACTACGACGTTCTAAGTGAGCTACGGTGACGGCTGTCCAACCTTATGCTTTCGGGGGTATTTATGAGAGTGCCCACCAGTGCCATGACAGAGGAAGAGAAGAGATGAAAGAATGCAGCAACGAATTTTCCATGAATGAGCACCCGCGGACAGGAAATGTTTATGAGGTTTTAA
This sequence comes from Amblyomma mixtum, assembly GCF_055824585.1. Lineage (NCBI taxonomy): Eukaryota > Metazoa > Arthropoda > Arachnida > Ixodida > Ixodidae > Amblyomma > Amblyomma mixtum. Next base: position 249,529,606 of record NC_143012.1, read on the forward strand.
GCATGAAATGCTTTTAGCTCCCGTTGTCGGCAGTGTGGTGACGTCACGCCGAGACCGAGAGCCAACATCCGGGCACTGAATTCCACTCATCCGGGCACTGAAACGAGAGCATCCGGGCACTGTGCGAGATTTACCGAAACTCTAAGCGAGAGGGCCGCTCTTCCGTGCTTCCCCAAGGATGGCGCTGCGGTCCCACACTCACGCATGTAAAAGACCGGCCGCTGGGCCTTCAGCACATGAAGGTTCCCCCTTTGGCAGGCAGATGTATACACGCTCGCGGAGTATTCGAACGCGCTGCAGATACATTCTTGTCAGGCCTGCGTCTCGTCGTGTCCGCGTACGCTTCTGCATCGTCCTGCATTTCAATGCCGCCACCGACACAGCTGCTTAAGCCGAGCAATGGAGCCTGATGAAAGGAGAGGTAGGAAGCGTCTTGGGAAAAGCGATCGCTTTGCGAGTGATACCCCACAGCAGAAGACTGCTCGCCCCATCCGACAACCCCATGATTATGCGGCCGCTCCCGAAAGCTACACGGCCGCCACGCCACGGTTCGCGGCTGCCTACTTAAGCCCGCACTATTGCAGGCGATCGCTTCGACGCAACAAGAGTGTGGTGTGGTGTGGTGTGGTGTGGTGTGGTGTGGTGTGGTGTGGTGTGGTGTGGTGTGGTGTGGTGTGGTGTGGTGTGGTGTGGTGTGATGTGCTGTGCTGTGCTGTGCTGTGCTGTGCTGTGCTGTGCTGTGCTGTGCTGTGTTGAACACTAGACCCATTTCAAAATTTTGACTAGTAGCATCTACAACCAATGTGTTATGCCCGTAAACATTTCATGCTTACTCTACTCTCGGTACACGGGAGAGGCAGAGATCTTTTTTAACAATGTTATAGTACTGCGCGAGTGATTTTTCTTCATTCAACTCTGCGAAGTCTTTCGTTAGTCATTTGGATTTACTGTATGCTCGAAGACATTGTAAATATTGGCGCATGACCTCAAAAATGTTCCTAGCTTTCGTGTAATATTTTTGTATTTCCTTCCTTTCACATCCCAGCCTAGTCCAACGATATATTTCAGCCAGAAAGAGTAAGCTGTTAAATTATTCCTTGACATGAGCACCTAATATTAATTCTGTCGCCGTCAATAAGTATAAAGTTCTGGTTACCGTTCATGGCACCCATATCAGTGCTATGTTTAGACCTTAGCGTTCATGATAGCGATGATGGCAAAATGCAACAGGGAACGAGTAGAAAAACTACCTTAGACTATTAGCAAATTTTTGTATTACACTTTCAAGGTGCTCTATTTTTGAAGTCATGCTCGAAAATCTAGTTAAAGCAGCAAAAGTAAGACATACTCTATTAAATATCACTGCCTTCTTTTCTCATCCGGCATTATAGTTGCAAGGCGAGGTTACACAACTGCGTTTTCGCTACTCACGAATACTTTGTGACGAGCCCATCACTTCCTTTCGGCGCTGCGGTTTGTAGAACATACTTTAGTAATCATTCTTCTAGGTTTGTTACGCATTTTCTGTTGCTACACTATATCGGGTTACGCTTTTCCTAGCGCATTTCCTGCCTCTGGCACGAATACATCGGATGACATAGATAAAGGCAAGAGTCCTTTGTTATCATCGCACTCTGGTGGTTTCGCATCCTTAGCGGTGCATTAAGACGCTCGTTTTGCTTGCGCTGGGGGTTCTCATTTTCTCACGTTTTGAAAAGTAACTCTCTCGAGCCCCCACCACGCCAAATGGCGAAGTTCTCGGTCTGACAAAAACTACTTTGAAAGCTGTGCCATCCGCAGTGAGTTTCATGAGAACGGAGTCGAATATGGGCTTCGTGCATAGAGCTGCTCCGCTGATGGATGCAAGGCACGAATGGCTCACCTTCTGGTGCCTGATAAACGAGGGAGTGAACTTGAAATGATCCATAACGTGGGATTTAAGATTCACTCTATGATCTTCACTACCTGATTACTGAAGCTACCACTTAATACGTAACAGAATGAAATGCTGGGAGAGTCGGTCTGACGTCATTTCTCTCAAAAGCTCTGTACGGGGCTCTTTTTCTATTCTCGGTCCGCATGCCGCAGCACTGTTTCACCATCAACGACAGTTCCTAAGATGCTCTGTCTGCAATTGCATCAGAAAAAAAAGCTACGGCACTTATTTTTCTAAGGAGAGCTGTGCTCAAGTATCCGTCAAGATGTATAGGGAGCTGCTCGTAATGTCGAGCATATGCACACATTATATATACTCCAGGACCATCCATGGAAGGGCACGAATACCAAATTGAGATATGAGGGAAAAGAATAAGGACGTAGTTGGCCACACCTGCAGCTCTAGCCTGGCGTTCCAAGGAAGAAACCGTCCAGATGGCATGAATAGATAACGCCAATGGGTGAGAGCTCGGCGCAGCGAAAGAGCCTAGGGCTCAAATAAGCAATCGGCGGAGCCCGCTGGAAAAGAAAAGAAAATTAGCTATATTTATTCAGAGTATTACTGCTGTGTGTAGGAAACGCTACATTAACCGCCGAGCAGTCTCAGTCTCAGTAGCACTAGCACTCAGCCGCTGAGCTTAGTATCATGGGATTCAACTCGGCAGTGGCAGGTTAATTTCGACTGAGGTAATATGCACAAACGCCTACGCGCTGTGCTTTACGTGCATGTTAACGAATCATATGGGGTCAAACCTTCCCGAGAGCTGCGCTTTGAAACTTACAGTGCTGCTTTATGAGAAAAATACATAAATCAAAACCAATAAAATAAATTAATAAATTAATCATATGTTGTAACGGTCCTCTGCCTTGAAAAAGATTCCTGCCGTATGCATCTCGCCTTCATTCATAAATGGTGGTGGTCAGTAGCCCGCCTTCAACTGTTGCTACAAAAGAAAAGAAAACACACTGAACGGTGCATTTGTGCAACTGCGATGTTCACAACGTTCAAAATCTGTCTGCTTCGTGGCGGATCAGCTAGGCAAAAAGAATAGCACTTAAAAAAAGCTTTAAAAGTAAGTCATATCTCTGACGTCGCTTTTCAAGATTTTTTCAGCTCCATAGAGAAATTTATTTAGCACGTACTTTTTGATTAGTTGGTTTCAAATTTTTTTGTTACAGACGCCGAATGTAAACGGCAGACAAATAACACATGAGACACACAGGTAGGCGCTTAGAGGAATTTAGGATTTTGGAATATGAAAGTGCTCTGAATACAAATTGTCGCTAGAAATACAGCACTCGTTAAACTTAAAATAACCGCTTAAATAGAGCGACTACCTTAGACGCTATGTGTACCAAGCGCTGACGCTGGAGACTATAGCCCAGTGGACTTATTGAGGTGTGCATATTTCCACACCCTGTCTGACGCTACATGTCTATTGCAGCCTAAAGACAAAACATCATTTACAAAATTCATAGTATATATATATATATATATATATATATATATATATATATATATATATATATATACATGTAAACTCATTTCTTGGCAGCTGACCGATCAATATAAGATAAAGTCACCAGAAAATGAAAAACATAACAGGATTTACTTCATGACGTTTCGGCTGGAGGACCAGCCTTTTTCGAGTGCCCCCACTCACACGATGCAGATAAACAGGGATGGAGCTTTTGTCTGCCTGGACATTTGGGGGAATCTTTCTTGCCTTTCATGGGGGAATCTCCCCATGAAAGGCAAGAGGCTGGCTTCACCCTTACCCTAAATAGATTGTTTCTTTTTCCACACTTATACCAAGAATGTAGCGAGCGCCGCGTGCCCTTGAAGAGAATGCAGATTCTGGTCATAGCTCCCGACATGCCCACTGCTACGAAAATCGATGGCTGCGTAGAAATCAACCCCGAAAGGATCCGGCAGATGTGTCGTCCCAACGGTGAATAAGAGAAGCCCGATCGCTCGGCATATCCGTGCACCTCTTCTACGGCTTCTGTCTTGCCTTCTGGAAGCAAGCGAAGTGGTTTGTAGCGGTGTGAAAGGTTGGGGAGGAAACTCAGGTGTCCAACTAAGATGGCAAAGACAGCCGACGTAAAAGGAAAAAAGCCAAAGGAAAAAAACCAAAGGATAAAAAAGTTTGATGTGTCCTGCATCAAACAGGCTAAGCCATCGGCTTCTCAGGGGTACCGGAGACAGAAGTGATACGACAGGAAAGACAGCCGGAAACATGGGGCGAGGGTGACGGATTGCAAGAAAGAAATCCCTGGGGTATAAGAGCATACAAGGTTGCCAAACAGGTTCGCCTCTATAGCGTCAGCGTCTATTCAGTCTGAAGCCCCACGTACGCGGGACATCACTACGCGGTAGGTCATGTCTGCATCTAACATGTCTTCTCAGAACGAGGCCCAAGAGCTTCGGATGTCGACAAAGTGCCATGCCTCTTCCTCAGTCTCTTCTATCTGTTTCGGCCTTGTACTTGCTTTTCTGCTCGACATCAACCCAGAGGCTCTACCGTGGCTAAATTCGAACTTTGCTGAAGTCGTGTGCATACTGCGTTCTGAAGTGAGATGTTTTTCTTATTTGTTTTACGGGCTGGCATCGACCAATCCTAGTACGTTAAGCTTGTTAGCAGAAGAAGAAAAAATCGTGACCATGTGAATGTCGTGGCTGTACTAGGGCAAATGTTGCCGCTAATATGCTGTCTACGTAAGGTTTTTTATTATTTCACTTTTCCGCAGGTATATTTTCATTTCAGGATGAGCTATATTAAAGGGAACCATACAGCGGTGAGTAGCGCAGTACTGCTCCTGCGTCTATCCTCAATTAAATAAAGCTATCCGCGGTCGCGAAGAATAATTTCACGACCATGGCAATCCACCCTGAAGGAGCGTGGATGTTACAGATCAATTTTTATATGCAATTCTTAAGCGCTCTGTGCTTAGTGCGTTTCAGTGTTATGCAGAGAGCAACAGACTATCTAATTTATGGCTACTCTCATCAAACCCCTCTTTCTTTCACGCGAGTTCAAAAGAAGAACACAACTTTAGCTCTCAGGTTTCTCTCGTGCGCCGAGTCTAAAAATTCGCCAATTGCCGATTAGTGGATGCATAATAATGCTATAAACGCATGGTGATATACCCGGGTGTATATTTCTGGTCTTTTATGCTTCCTCGAAATAGATTTGGCTGCCAGGTTCTTTCCTTGAAATACAAATACACCCTTCGATCACGCTCTTTTTTCTTGCTAATGCGTCATTTCAGACACACACTCTTCATTCTGTCTTTATTTGCTATAAACTATCGGCCCACCGTTGAAGTAATAATTCCAAGCAAATAAAAATCATTCCAATAAAACCCAGTACAAGACGCACAAGTTGCCAGTACTAGGTGTTTAATGCCTCTCGCACGAGAAAACAAGATCTCCGATTGGAGATTATTGAAGACAATTGTCAAAGATCTCCTTCCGATAGCGGAAGCTAACAAATCTGCCACTCGCATGCAGTCAACGTCTTGTCACGCACGCACACTGAACACACGAGCCTGAAAACGAATTGATCACTCAAATGAATCACTGCTGGTTGCACTAACACCGTCCTCTCCGTGACGTACGTAGACTTGCCTCAGGCTCGACCATCGCTCGCTGATTGAGCGCCCGCCAGAAGGTAGTGCACTCAGGCAAAGTGGAAACCTGGGCTAAGAGGCTCAACGTTGTCGGTGAGCACAAGGTTCGGCAAACATCTTTGGTGGCTTTGGACTTAGGAAAGACTCGATGTTTCTGAACGAAATCGTTCCGCAGGTAGTCAGTGATATCAGCTGGACACCTATGTACGTGAAACGCAGCTCTGCAATACTGCACGAATGAATAGGAATTGAAATTTAAAAACTACACAGCACCGCTGACTGGCAAATGACTTCACGCAGTGCCCATATATAGACGTCACCAGCGTTAAACAAGAACAATTACTAAAAAAGGACGAGTAGCATTATAATCCTCTGAATCTCGCCTTCTCTGAACTTGACAGCTTTGGTTTTTCTTACTGTGATTAATAAGCAAAGTCGCATTAAAAATGACCGGTAAACTACCTCGCTTGGGTTGTCGCTGGTCACCAACATGTGCAGTGCCGTGGCGGGAACTCCAGTACGAAATGGAGCAGCCAGTTTTCACACATGAGCTAACTGTGTTGTTGCTTCTGAACTAAATTTGAAAATGGCTTCAGGTTATTAAATGTCCCGAACAAAACTTATCATAGCACTGTCAATAAACGACACCGGTGCAGACCGGTGGCATCAAGCGCACTTGTATCTTCGACAATTGCACCGCTGCGCATAGGGCTTTAGGGCTCTATATACCGAGGGCCTCTGTGCCATACATTAAGTTCAGGACAACTCCGACGCATGTTTATGGCTTGGTTTATGGTTTCTAGGATTTGGCATTCGAAAGCGACTCAGGCTATGAGGGACTCCGTAGTGATGGATTCCGGATCATTTCGACCACCTTGACTCTTTGACGTCCAGCGACGTCGCAGAGTACACAAGCCTCTGACATTTAGCCCTCATCGAAATTCGACCGTTGTGGCCTGGATCAAACCAGCGTATTTCAGGTCAGCAGCCGAGCACCATAACTACTTATCCAATGCGGCGGGCGGCGCAGGTTTATCAAAAATTCTGTTAGAGAACGGAAAAAGTTGGCTTGTCACTCATATCTACAGAGTAATAATTGTATGAATGTCCGTAATGTGTTCTCTTTCACACAACGGCCACCTGTGCTTGCGGCAGCTTGAAGGGGTGCACCACAGTACCATGGACGTGAGTCGAAAGAGCTTCGCGGAATAAAGTGATGGCTAGTAAGGTTGGAAAGTTCCAAGAAAAGTACGCATGCACTACTACCTCTGTTCAGATATGACACGAATGACTACATTTTTCGAGATCTGGTGGCTAATAGTAGCTGCCTGCCAGACTACTTGATGTCCCACATTAGCTTTGTTGTTTTGGCTGAGTGGACGGGTTCTTTGTAACGATTCGCTCAATTTTACATTTGCTGACCCGAAAGACGTGTGTTCGATCCAAGCCACGGCGGTCGAATTTCGATGGAGGCAAAATTCTAGAGCACCGTGTACTGTGCGATGTCAGTACACGTTAACGAACTCATGGTGGCAGAAATTTCAGGAGCCCTTCACTACGGCGTCCCTCACAGCCTGAGTAGCTTTCGGACGTTAAACCTCCATAAACCATAAACCAAACATTTTATTATTTTTCGTCTTTCCTTTCAGTCGCGCTTCAAAGACGCGCACTGTGAGTGTGCGTGTACGTAGGTGTGTGTGCTCGCGCGTGCACACATACTTATCATATATAGTTTTATATGTGCCTCCCTGCACATAGCTGAGCTGAGCACACCACCTTACACACTCGCCGAGCTTGAAACCCCCCAAGGCGCGGTCCTCTCCCCCCTTCTCTTTAATATTGCTCTCATCCCCCTGGCTCATAAACTCGCTCTCATCCCACACCTAAGGCATACCTTGTACGCTGATGATATTACCGCATGGACCACTCATGGATCTGATGGGGAAATTGAGGAAACTCTTCAATTAGCAGCTCACACCATCTCCGCTCACGCGTAATCTATAGGGCTCGAATGCTCCCCCTATAAATCCGCGCTTCTCCTCATAAGACCGAAATCTGCCGCTAACTCGCCCATTCAAATCGCTTTACAAGGAACCCCTAACCCCGTCACCCCCACCCTCCGTATCCTTGGCCTTTACTTGCAGGATTCCGGACGCAACGATCATACCCTTAAAACACTCAAGGCCTCCACGGAATCCGTGTTGCAACTTCTACGCCGCGTATCTTCCCTGCACAACGGTTTAGTCGAAGCGAACAGCATGAAAGTAGGGCAGTAGTGTAGTGCAGTGAAAGTAGTAGTGTGTGTAGTAGTAGTAGTGTAGTGCATGTAGTGCATGAAAGTAGTAGCCGCATTTTATACACCACCCCGTATCTTAAGCTTAACCGCATGGAAACAGAGCGAGTGAACGCCATGATTCGTCTAGCAACCAAGGCAGCCTTAAACCTACCTAGCAACACTAGCACAGTCAAACTCCTTGAACTAGGCATGCATAATATCTTTCAGGAACTAGTAGATGCGCACCTTCAGACACAGTATCTAAGACTTGCCGCGAGCGCAACTGGCAGGCATATCCTCGCTTCCCTTTGCATCAACATTCCCGCTAATCAGACATCCCTTATAGCCATTCCTCGACACATTCATACCCCCCTCGTTGTGAAACCCCTTCCTCGGAACGTTTATCCCCAGTACCACATCCTTCGCCGCACTGCTTGCGCTAAGGCCCTTCAGAAATATTACGGACAAGCCCAGGACGCCATTTGGGTAGACGCCGCGTGCGCAATGCATGAAGCTGTAGCAGTTGGTTACAATCCAGCCCTAGCACAGCCCCTCACATATCGCCTTCCCTCAATCTCTACGCCTGAATAGGCAGAAGAAACCGCCATCGCCCTAGCCCTTGTACATTCCAATGCAAACTACATCTTTAGCGACTCCAAAACGGCTTTGTTCAACTTCGGGAGAGGCAAGATTCACGCCTCTGCTTGGGAGTTGTTGAACACCCCCACCAAAAACTTACCATGCAGGGTATAGTTCCAGTGGGTGCCGGCTCACTCTGGGAATCCAGGAAACGAGGTTGTCGATACATTGGCCCGAAGTTTGATTTGCCGGGCTCAGGACGGCCTCGTTCCAGGCTTCTCGAGAGAGCGGGCGCACACATTTGCAGAGCTCACGCAAATGCCCCGCTTGGACCGTCGGACTTACCCTCCTCCACACACCTCCCTTACCCACTCCCAACAGATCCTCTGGAGACGCCTCCATATCCGCTCTCTCTCATCCCTTCAGCTGCTATCTCACTACTGTGGCACCTCCCCTGCATGATCCCTGTGCGGCGACCCTCACGCCAAACTCTCCCACGTCCTTTTCGGCTGTCCTGCAGATCCTACCCCGCAGGGACAGCCCGCGTTATCAAGTTGGGAGGACTGGGAGGTCATGCTCTCGTCTCTAGACCCGGCATCGCAGCTTTCTGCGGTGCTTCGGGGTGCCGACGTCATGAAGAAACACCACATGAACGTTCCGACGTAGAGTGGGGCCATGCGGTGGTCCAGGGACCCAATGGGGGTCTAACACACTTGCCATAATAAAGTTTTTCTCTCTCCAACATATTTGTTCGTTATTTTTCTGCGTTGGCCTGTTGGTGTCAATATTTAATCGGGCTTGAGTATCTGCAAATAATCCTTTGTGCCGAAATCATGGAAAAAAATTTAGTGCATTAAATTGTTAGCGCTCGTGAATGTCTTATGTGTCCTTCCTTCTGTCCCTCGCCCGTTTTTTGCGCTAACTTCTTCACAAAACTGTCATATTATTGATCACGAGGTGCGGAACTACTTTACATGAGCAATCTTGTTGTAGACGCCATCTTCCTCCCAACAAGTAAGGATTGCACTCTTCTGAACCGGAATGGCAACCAGCGCACATTCATACTCACGCAAGCACACAGGCACACATGAAAGCTATAACAAACCGTGCCCGACAAGTCAGTCCCAAGAGATGTGGTCTAGGCGATGTTTTAGTGCCTTCCAGAGGGGAGACTCTCACCGGAGAAGGAAAGTAGGCCTATGTTCCTCGCAGCCGCTGTTGGAACAATGCCCGTTTCTAGGCCGTAATCCTGGCCGCTGCTGCAGGAAAAGGCATCTTCGCTGTTGGACGGCTGCTTACATTTGTGCTATTTATATAGGTTCGCTGCGCAGGGCATTTCGCACTCCAGGGGTGCGTTTACATGAACATCAGCTGCATCGTAAGCGTTCACGGGCAGACCAACGCCCCAAGGGAAAGCTAAAGCGGCAGCTTTTATCGCCGCTCTGTTTGTATCCCATTCGGACACTTAGGTCTTGAGCTGCGCCGCCATTTGCCGCGTATATTGGAGGTGGTCGTCGGGGGATACAGCGCTAAGCGTCATGCATAAAGGTAAATAACACTGGGTCCGACACATTTGTTCTCTGGGGCACCGAAAAATCTCCGGTATTTGCCAGTGCCAGTGAAAGTTCGGTCTGTACTCAGAACTAAAATGTTAATAAACTCAAACTCAAACTCAATAGCGTCGATCCATTCGGGCTTGACGCACTAAAAGCATACGGGCACATGGCTGGTTTACAAATCCCAGATACCTTACCTGACGTGCTGAACCGAAGACTATTAACGCGAGAGGAAGAAAATTGTCACAGCAATTAGGGCGCAATTAAATATAGCAAAACAATAAAAAGAGCTAGCATCCTGATTGGGTTAGTTGACTGAGTACATTGGTATATGATGTTCTCTCGATGAGTTCCCAAAGGGAGACAGGTCTAGGAAGAAAAACAACGCATCATAACTTATGTGCGGAGTTAAGGGGCTCTACACTTCGCTGTTCAAAAATTCATCGTTTTCTTCAAAAGTACAGTCGGGGACAAAAGTCTCCGGACCACGTGTTCGTCAAACGGAGCTTATAGCTACACTATCAGACAGCGGCTGGAGACCGCGCTTGTGGAGATGAAAGAACAAAAAATTAACTTTTACCTCCACAAGTGTGGTTCCCCAGCCGCCGACTAATAGCAGAGCTATCGGCTTCGTTAGAGGAACACGTGGTCCGGAGACTTTTGTCCCTGACTGTACTTGCGTAAGAACGTCTTGCTGAATCTTGGTTTGGACGTTGATATAAGCGCCTAAGGATTTTCTCAAGTTGAACGAGTCGTGAAAAAATTACTGCAGTGTGTCACTCACAGCGTGATTCCAGCAGTTCTGCGTGCGTCGCCATGCCTAACGGGACGGAAAACGCACGCGATTTCGCTTCGCTGCTTGATTAATCCCGTTCGGCAGCCATGTCTTCCCCGCGAACTTCCTTTCACTCGGCTGTGCCGAGCAGCGACCGTTACCCATAGGATCCGCTTCACACTCTGCACAAGCAAACTACGTTTCTGGCTTGATTTACGGCGGCTATTTGATTTGGTTTTATTTGATTTGATCTGATTTATGTCAACTAGAGCAACACACAATATGCTTTCGATGCGAGTCTCTAGTGGTAGGTGTGCTAGCTGCATGAGTTTTCAGCATGCTTTTCCTGTCTCTTAAGCATTGTCCACTGACTTGGAATTAAAATTAGGTTCACCTAACTAAACTTCATTCTCGTGCCGATACAGGTCGTACGCTGAGGCACGGTGATGCGTAGCTTTAAAGGTAGCCGATGCCATTTAGAACCACGTAAATAAAAAATGTTATTCTTGTCTGAGATCTCGCAAGGTTACAAATAAAAGATAAAAGGGCCGCAGACCTTTTTCTCTGCTAGTGCATTTCTTCGTTTTCTCCACCCAGAAGCAGTTAAAAACCTCATAACTGAGACTTTGAATGAGAACTGTGCCTCAGGAGAAATCACTGCCAGGCTTTTCTCCACTGTGACACTGCTGTTTCAGCGTGTGCTCTGTTTTTTGTTTTTTTGTTTTTTTGCAGGGTCCTAACCGGCTCTGCGTGCCTCCTTAAAAACGTCAATTTTTCTATTCAGTTTAGAATCGCATATTTTTGTTCTCGCATACGGCATCCCGCGTTTTTGCTTCCACCAGGAACTATAATTACTCCACCTTGGGGCATTCCCCTAAACATTTGACCTATAACTCCCATGTGTTCTAAAGCAGTGAGTTGAAGCATTCCACCACATTTTATTTAGATGTTGCCCCAACCCCACGACAATCTTGATATCATCTCTGTCCTTGCTTTTCCTCGAAACTCTGGCACTTAACTGCTGTTCTTAAGCTGCTATCTTTGTTAGAAAAAAAAGCTCTCTGCTGTGTGTGACGTTCGACTAGGAAATAATTTTTTTGGAAACACGGCATATCGGGCTGCTATTGCCGATATTTCTTCATCTTTTTTTTTCTCTACAGTCGCGCGGATGAATTCTACCTTTTTTGCTCTCGAACTTGTAGATACGTGGTGAAATTCGACGTACGAAGTAAATTTCTAAAGGTAAAGTTTAACGTAAAACTCCAGCGGAAGGCTGCCCTCAGACTCTTAACTTCTTAAAAGTGCCTTCAAAAAAACATGGCGTAGTCATGAATTAAGAACGAACTAATTATAATAAAGTTGATTGCTAGTTCTTTTCCTAGATACTGACTTTTCATGTCATGCTCTATTGCAGTCAACTTTCACACTTTCGCTGAGTATTCTCACAAAGAATTTCAGGTTTCTTTTTGATGATTCTAAAACACGATGTTGTTGGTACAGATTCTTTCTTTAGAAAGTTATCTGCTGTAACCGAAATATTGCTTGATTGAGGTAGAGCACAGGAACCTATTTAGTACGCGGTCCTTCGAAAGTTATTGACGTCAGAAACATGTTAAGTTGTGGTACATGTGATTGTCGACTGTTTAAGATTTTGAAACCTGATAATGCGAAAAGTACAATAAAAATGCCATGAATTCTGTTCTAACTTCTAGAGGAACCTTTCTTTGCTAAACACGTCTCTCTTTTCACTTATTTTCTTCGACTAAGCCAACAAACGTCACATTTAGGTTGACGAGTTAGCAGAAATTTGCTACACTCCTCTTCATTAACATTCGACCGACACGGCTCCTCGACGGCCTGTGAATCAACAGAAAGGTAGAGTTACGCCATGTTGGGAAATAAAACAATAGAGAATTTCAGTGACTTCGATTACTTTTTCGTTTTGGTTCTCGGAATGCATTATTACGGCTCGTTCATGCGATACTCAAGCTCTCGCGTATTGCTGACTGTCTTTTATTCAATAACAAGTTTCTGTTTGCTCTTAGGTTGCTTCCGAACACAATTATCTGCTCAATGTTACGTCCTGATATAATCAGTAATGGCGCAACGCCTTTAGCCCTCATGCCGGCGGTAGCTTTATCGAGCCTTTTATCGATTATGCAAAAATCGCATTGTAGTGGCAGACAGTACAGCCTCCTAGCGTGCAGAACAAGCAGTTGCTGCAAAAGGTGTCACATTACAAATGAGAGAACATGTGCAAGTCCAGCCTATGGAATACAACTATACATCGAAGATAACGGGTCTCCGTTAACGGCTTTACCCAAGCACTCTGAAACGCACTTCGCGATAAATTTTTATTCTGAATACAGACTTATAAGACAACGAAGTAGACTACTGCTCTTCAACTCCGAAGACCTAACATGCATGTCGCACCGCAGCATTAATCTTCAGGAAGAGAAGCTTCAGGAATGATAATCTCATAGTTCACTCCTTTCCAAACCCCTCAGAGGAGTAGTGGCAGGTTATTCTGCTCAGCGATGACCTTGACCGTCACCACTGGCTGGTGGGGGGGGCCAGAGGCGCAGCAATAGCCAGTGGACTACCGTACTGGGCGGCCCATCCATGTGTTCTAAAAATTTTCAGCAAATAAAGATGTCTACTTAGGGCAGATAGTGACCGCAGATCCGGATCATGAGAGGGAAATAACTAGAAGAATAAGAATGGGATGGAGCGCATATGGCAGGTTCTCTCAGATCATGAATGGTAGCTTACCAATATCCCTGAAGAGAAAAGTATACAACAGCTGTATCCTACCGGTACTCACCTATGGGGCAGAAACGTGGAGGCTAACAAAGAGGGTTCAGATTAAGTTAAGAACAACGCAGCGAGCTATGGAAAGGAAAATGATAGGTGTAACGTTAAGAGATCGGAAGAGGGCGGAGTGGGTGAGGGAACAAACGCGGGTTAATGACATCTTAGTTGAAATCAAGAGGAAGAAATGGGCTTGGGCAGGGCATGCAATGCGAAGGCAAGATAACCGCTGGTCCTTAAGGATAACGAAGTGGATTCCAAGAGAAAGCAAACATAGCAGGGGACGTCAGAAAGTTAGGTGGGCGGATGAGATTAAGAAGTTTGCGGTGATACAGTGGCGGCAACTGACAAAGGACAGGGTTAATTGGAGAGACATGGGCGAGGCCTTTGCCCTGCAGTGGGTGTAGGCAGGCTGATGATAATGATGATGAAAGATGTTTTCAATCAATTAATCAATCAATCAAAGGTAAAGGACTGCGAGATGCCTAAGAGTTGGTGGGAATGGGCACAAATCAGCAGGTCTACCATGCTGAGGCTTAGCAGGGTGTCGCAATGCAGAAAGCGCCTCTAAGTATTCAGTTATATTAATACGCAGACTCTATATACCGGGAAGCCATTTTAAGAACAGGGGTGTGCAAAACATTCTGCCCCAATTTGGTCCATATCGACCTGTCCAAAGGCTCGCGTCTATTAAAAAAAAAGTGAATCACTGCCATCGATAAAAATAAATAAGCAAGTAGGTTGGAGGGAAACCAAAATTGCTAGTAAATCAGACACAAAATAGTACAAGGACTACAGGTACACATACCGCTCTATGGCACTTAGAGGCGACCTCCGAAGCCAGGTACATAAACTACGCAGGCAACCAACAAGAAATTAATCGAGGGCTAATCCTACTTATCCGGAGAGCTTCTCCTTGCCTACATTCTCTGAAGCAACTAATGGCATGGATTACTGGGCAAGTTCCAGTAGTTAAGGCAGGAAAGACACTCTGACGTTGTAGTTAGCCGGCAGCAGGTAAACGTTTTTGACGTTTAACGGCTTTACCTAGCTTATCGCAGACGTAGTTCGCTCGTTTAGGAAAAGTCAGGCAGTGTTGGTATTACCATGAAGCTATGCAAGAAGCAAAATCTCCCTGTCTCAAAAGGCGCCGGAAAGAAGCCGCACTCTCCCCCCTCCTCCCCTCCCCCCTTTTTTTCCTTAATCGTGCTATGATGAGAGCTCCATTTCATCTTTTGCGTTTTATTCGATTTATAATCTAGCAAGCTGCCCTGTGCATAAAGGAAGCCTGGCACAAGCTCGTACGTCATCGCTGGGTTAGCGATGACGTACTTTCTGTTTTACCAAGCTGTGAGAAGGAGGAGAGAGAACGAAAGCTGTACTGCATTCTCTCCGCGTCCTAACCCAACGCCCCCTCCCCCCAACCCCTCTCTCTCTCTCATGAATGCATGTACTTAAAAGGTGCACCCGGAATACATTACCGCGCATGCAACCTTGTTGAGTTACCACACTTTCTATTTCCCACGCTCTTTTTGGTACAAGGCTAGATAAGAACAGCGCTCCGTTTAAAAAATAAACAAGTAGGTTGGAGGGAAAGAAAAAAAGGTCGATAATTTGCTTTTGTCTTTATTCCTTTTTATAAGCCCCTTTTCTTTCAACCTTCTTGTGTACTGTCATGTCAATGTATTTACTCTTCTTTGAAATAAAAAAATGAAAATTACAGTAACTTTTGTGCGTTACCGAATCACACTTCCAGAAACCTGCGTTTAGGCCACTCCCCAGCTTTTGCCCCATGCTTTCCTAGAGAATACCCTCACTGTCTGGCGCCTGTATGCGGACGTTATAGTTGAATACGTGTCAAACTGACGGTTCCACCATCTCTTCCAGACGAAATACCTGTAAGGCTAGCTCTGTAAGAAAGTGCTTGCACCATTGTGCTATGAGAAGATTCGGCTCACGTGGCACTTACAGCAGTGAAGACTTGGATGACAGTTCTGCAGCCTAAATTGCCGATCCTTCTTTCTTGATGATTCAAGACACGTAGTATTCGCTTGAACAGGGGCTATTCCATAGCGGGACTTTGACTTTTAGTGTATATCCTGAGGCGTCCTGCTTCCCACCATTTCTCATTCCGTCTCTGACCTTCAACATTGAATCTGCAGAGCGTAGAAAGGAACAGAAATTAGGAAGGATGAGTAAAGTAAATAAGAATAGGCGGCAGCGTGATGCTCGAGCACCACAACTCCGTAGAAACGGGCAGCTCGATGTTGCATGTGACGAAATATTCACACTATTTAACTATTTCACACAAATTCGCCCCTATTCCTCACTGTTTAAGAGTTAGAACTGACGACCCACCGACAAGATCACATGCAGTTTCAGTAAAGAAAAATGGCTGACGGCGGCAGTTATTCTCTCTCTTTGTGTCCGCCTGGTCGCTTATCCTGCGTGCGAAAATGGCGTTCGTGCGCAGTTGCAGCTAATTGTGCTTTTTTTTAACAAGTTCTAAGGACAATTACGATCCTCTCATGCGAAGTTTGAGCGCAGCTCTGTCGGTGTCTCAGGCTTTGTAGGCTTATTGTTTTGTTTTTCTTGGTCGTCGGCACGTGTCGACGATATTTGTTCGATGTAGTATTAGTTGATCAAGAAGTCGATGTGCAATGCACCAGCGCGAGAATGTGTATCGTTGTCCGACAGCAGTATTAAGTGAAGAAGACGATGGTGTGCAATACAAAACACGAAAGTCTGTTGCAGTTTAACACGAGGCGAGATCAGCTGTGGCGTTAGCCCAGGGTATTTATCTACATGGTTATGTACAGGAAGGACATATATATATATATATTTATGAGAGAAGCCAACAGCCACAAAAACCAAGGGGCACAGGGGATCTTTAATTGATTTATTTATTTTGTGGTGTTGATCAATTTATAATATTACTGAATATGTTATCGCTTAAAGCTAATTCATTAGAAAAGCAGAAGAAAAACAACCACAAACAACAATAGTTTTTTTTGTGTGTACACGTGTCTGTACACACAAAAATAAAACTATTTACAGAGCATCTAGATAGGCGCTACGTGGCACAAACTTGATAGAAACATAAGAGAACTAAAAGGCCGGCAAGGATATATAGCGCATCAGGAGAGGAAACCAATGAGGTAAAAAGTCCAGTTCTTTGTATTATGTCCGTTACCTGCAGCAACAATCGGCTAAAATGAATTCCAGGCGAAACAACAGGTTCAGCGTTGCGGTCTTGCATGCGCGTTTTCCAAAGGCTATGAAAAGTCCAATCACAAGAATCATATCATAGGGTTTCGAGTCAGCCCAGTGCTCTCGTGCAGCAGCCAGCGGAGCTTATCTTTTCGCGCCGCCACGGATTCGAATCCAAGTGCCTACAGTGTTTGCTTTTATTTATTTATTTATTTATTTATTTATTTATTTATTTATTTATTTATTTATTTATTTATTTATTTATTTATTTATTTATTTATTTATTTATTTATTTATTTATTTATTTATTTATTTATTTATTTATTGTTTGCCTTAGTTACACCTTGGCTTAGCTCTGCCTACGAACGGGCGCTTAAGATCTGCGCTCTAAAAAATTATCTGCTCGCGACGCTCGCCTTGGCAACCATCTGTGTTAAAGGTGTGCGGTACGATGTGCATGTACGTACTTGGAGACACTAACATGAGACCAAGGGGCTATGCCACTTTTATATCAAGCTAAAAATCTCAAGCGGCATTCCTTGGCTTGGTCGTTGCAGTTCCTTCAAGGTGAGATGTTGACACGCCCATCTCCTTAGATTTTGCATCTTTAGCATACAGAATAACTTCATTATAATCGATTATGAAATATACACGCAAATTTAGTAAACACTGAATGACGTACCAGAGCCAACGGCTACACAGGAGTCATTTTGTTATATACGACAGAAGAAAAATGTTAAAATGCTGTATGACCTAATTCTGCATGTTGTTTCTTTGAGCCCAATTTTCAAACTAAATAATAACTGATTCTGACTAAACACTGAGTCCGATTTTGTACTCCGCTGGTTTAGCACAAAAGAGACTGGTTCTACGAGCATGCGCATATCCCGAAGCAGTAAACGTGTACTGCTTTGGAACAGAAACTGCTGCGTTTTCAGTTGTCAGTGGCGTGACTGAGCAGAGGTAATGTGGAGCTATTCACAGCGGTAACGTCAAGCAAATCATTGAGGCATTGCAACTGAATGAGATGAGAAGAACTGCGATGCTAAGCGTCGCTAGATTCACATCCTGCACTTCAAAGCAAGAAAACACAAACACGCGTGCGGACTCAAGCACTAGCATGCCTACACGCACTAACTTAACCAGATGCGTTCAGAAAGCACGTCGCTTAGGATAGTGCCAAGAAACTAGGTACGTAATCCTGTTATCTCCTATGCGCCTCTGGCAAGCAACAGCGTCACTGAATAGTATTCTGAGCGCCGTCTCCAAGTGTTTACCCAAGACCGTCTGTGTTTTCTATCCGGCCTCCAGTGTTTACACTGCTGAGAATAGTGCAATTTTTCAGCTTGGACTGAGAATTAAGAAACTCATCATTACGTAAGAACAAGAACGAAAACAGCGACAGATTGTGGCGGAGTCTTCGAAGAGAGCGGAAGGTGGTTACAGGATTAAGATAAGACGGAAAACCTCTCCGAAAAGACATTAACTCCGGAAGTCAGCCTGTGGTCGCACAGTGCAACCGGGCATAGAATGCATACGAAGCAAAAGTGAGGCAGTTCGAATGCAGCCGCAACCAAAAAACTACGCAGTTTGCATACGGAAAGTGTCTGCCCTCCCTTTTACAGACTTTCGCACACTGTCGCTCACAGAATACTGGATTCATTTTGCCGTTGCCGGCCACCGTTCTGGCGCTCTTAGGTCTGGCCTGCACGACTCAAAAGTGCCTTTTTTATCACTTTTAGTCTTTTGTGGCGTGCGGATTCTAAATAACTATCCAATACAGCCAATAATAGGGACATTCCGAGATTAAAATATTATTAAAACGCTGCAGATGCATTTTTCTGATGCAATAGTTTTTTTTTAATTCTCACAAGCAGGCAAGTTGAATAAGAGCATTATTTTATGCATGGCATTTTTTTCTCACTGCACCCATGCCAATAATTATTAACAAGGAATATGGTTGCAAGGTAAATACATTCATGTTTCCAGAGTACTGAAACCTTTTGTTCTACCATGAATGGTAAGACCGCAGCGGTCACGGAAACACTGTGAAAAATGGCCAGTGGCCGAAAAAGCGTGGAACCACCGCCTTAAAGAAGGACTACTTACTAGCGCTTTTCCCGTCTACCTTCATGTGCTGTGTGTTCCGATATGTAGTAATCCATCATAATCATCCATTAATGAAAAACGCCAAACAAAAGAGGAAGAGAAGAAACAGTTGTCACTTGAAGGGGCTCGACACCCTCCTGTGCAAAGGGAAAGGAGATACCTCGCCAGTAAGTAGTCGCTGACAAAATGCAGGAGAGACGAAGAATTAGAACGGACGAACGGAGTATTAGGAAGAAGAGGAGAACTTTTAAAATATAATGTGCGCTGCCTCTATGTCCTTCTGTGATCAAGTCGTATTCAGCCTTTTTTTTTTTGTCCTTACGAAGAATAATAAAATAAACACTACATGTCATTCAACGTTCCGCAGACAAAGGTCTCAAGGGCGCCTGTGCGTCTGCTCCGGATCACACTCATCTGGCTATTATATCAGCCTTTGTCGATCGTCATTATCCCAGGACACATATCACCTTAGATAAGCAAGCAGGGTTCAAGATCCGCAGGCAGGAATGTGTAGGCCCTTTCATTTTTTCCGTGTGGCCAGTATTTACAGAGTGGCAGTTACCGGATTATGAATGCGCTGATTCACGAGCTTTGAAATCTCACACTAAGGCAGTTGCGGTGATGTAGTACTTCTCAAGAGCACCGTCCCGAAGCTCCCTATAGCATCCGCTAACACGGCTACCGCATATTGGTAATCCTTGCACTTCCGAACAAATACTCTTTTCATGAATTCGGTAGCACGTGCCAATATAAAGGTCCGGTGCGAAATACGACGGCAGCACAGGGAGCGCCGCCTGTCTGACAGATTCATTAGCATGCGTAAATAACGGACGGACCTAAAGCAATCACAGTTCCGTATGTGAATATGCAAACAACCTGCTGCGCCAGGCTTAATTACCGATGGAGAAAATGATTACGTTGCCACTATACGAACGGAGTGAAAGTAATCTCATAATCTACGAAAGAACGATAGATTTATTAAGGAAACATGTCCAGCATTCTCGGGCAAAACTTTTGAAATGTAGAAAATTGTATGATACTGTTATGAAATTATTGAAGGTAATGGCTCATTTTCCTGATATGTATCAAAATCTTTCTTTTAGAGTGTTGATAGGAAAAGCGTTAATAAAAAAATACGACGCTGCCGTCGGATGATCTGCAGACACATTCTTTGTTATAGTGAGTTCTTACGTTATATGAAAAAACTTCATTCATAAAAGGTTTCCCGCTCAAAATTTCTGTTGTCCAGAATTTTGGGTATTCGAGGGGTCCTTGTCCACTGATCTAGCAAGCTGCCCAAGAGCAAGATCTCATGAAATCCTAATTCACTGTATATTATAATGTTGCAGAGAAAGGCGAGCAATGCATTCGCGTGCAATTTCGAGAAGTGTAAACCAGTATATTCACTTCGGCGCAGAATATCTTTCTCCTTTCCCCCTTCAATGTTCTAATTGTAGTTATCTGAATTCTAGAGCAATGCAGTGACAAAAAGGTCTTGGCAGTCACTGAGAGAGCTCGCAGTAGACGAGAAGCATAGAAAAGCTTTAGCCTGCCGTCAGGTCGCCGTAACGCGCGTAGCTTTTGTCGCAGAACAAAGAAACTTCAGTGCAGTCAGGCGCTACGTATGCCGTCTGCTGCATACGAAGACGTCGATGTATTTATAGTGCAATGTTTCATTGTTACCGAGAAAAAAAAAAGAAACGAAAGCGCTGCCAGCCTGCAGTCTCCTCAAAGTATAAAGCCATCAGCAAAGCCCATACAAGACGCTTTAAGAAACAAAAGCCAGTATCCTAATTAAAATCGCACAGGTTAAAATGCTATACGACCTCTCATATAAAGAAACGAAAAAAAATGACATTAAAATACTCATATCTTTCATTCGCAATACATAATTTACATGAACAAGATGGAACTTATGACACCTTTGCATGCACAACACAGAACTACACTCACTGTCAAAAGCAAATGGAAGGTGTCTGTGTCGAAAAAATTGAATGTATTTGAATCTAAAGCTCATTTATCGAGATTTGTTGGCGCAGTGTGTAATTTGCACAATCCAACTTGTACTGCTACACATTTTCAAGGGTGCATGAAATGTGAGCGATGAAAATAATTTTTTTTTTTTGCTAATTTCGCTTTCCATTTTCTTTTGACAGCACCTGTACATACACGCATGCACGCACGCACGCCCACGCAAAGAGACGCACTAAGTGCAGCTGTGTTATCGCCAGTCAGTTTCCTGAATGGCGCTAGCGACTCTGCTGTCTCCGCATTAACGTCCCACCGAAACCTGATTACATGGAACCGCGCCAAATGGGTCAGCGTGGAGCACCGCCGGAAGTGCACATCCGCGATGCTAGCCGACGCCAGTGGCGCCGCGAGTGTCACCCGCTTCGCCGCAGCAGCCTCGGCATGGCACTCATCCCTCTTCTTGGCACCGGATAGGACACGTGAGGCCGCATAGCTGGCGCCTTCTTCGTCGCTCAATTTCCACGCGCTAATCTGGGCTCACGATTGGCCGCAAGTCGTTTCTCGCAATAAGTAACAACCTCCCTCGAACGCTGTGCACTCTCCGCTGGCCTAGTTTTCAAGCTATGCCCTCAATTACAATAAATACATTTTGTCATAGCGGGAATGCCTATACAGAAACTACTTTCTAGTAAGAATTTTTTTTGTAGACTAACTGTTCACCAATGAGACTGCTCGACATGTAGTATTACGTCGCTGCGCTGCTTTCTGCGGTCAGCAATGATTAAAGCCCTTCGATATGAGATTCTCGATACTAAAAAGCGGGTTAAAGTCTCGGTAGCGACTTTAACCCGCTGCAGCCAGCTTTCTCCTTAAACTTTCTCGCCCAGCATATGCAGAGGCACCCTCCCCTCTTTTCCACACAAAAAAAAATGGTTTATGCTTTATGGGGTTTAACGACCCAAAGCGACTCGTGCTATGAGCGACGCCGTAATGAAGAACTCCGGAAATTTCGACCACCTGAGGTCCTTTATCGTGCACTCACATCGCACAGTACACGGGCCTCTAGAATTTCGCCTCCATCGAAATTCAACCGCCGCGGCCGGGATATAGCGCCAGAACTTCTCAACGCACGAGAAAAACACCGAACTTTCTATTGCCTTTTACATCCATTATAAACAAATTATAGAAGCAAAACATAATACATCGACTAACCATTCGTGTAATCAGCAACACAAACTACAGCGGCGCCGCTGTGACTAGCGCGTGGCATGATTTTCAGGCTTTTCACAAATAAATAATAAATGACCTGCAGCAACGTCATTTCCCCACGAGGCCGTACTGAATCAAGCATATGTGCAGAACAGGAAGGAAAAACTAAGGACGTTGACAGCAGCGCGAAAAAGAAAACGTGGTGCTCTCTTCCAAATAGTACCAGTGGAGCCATCAAGCGGCCAGCTTCTTTACTAAGCGATCTGGTAGCATGCATACAAACGGACCAGAAATCGGGGCTTGGGTTAGCCTTTAGAAATGCTGCACGTTTACAACAACTATCCGCGTTATAAAGAATGCTTTTATTTTCTTTCGTGCAGGCGTCCTACAGGAATGTGCTGTCGCAAACCCTGTTTTGCGATCAACAACCACGTGTGCCAGCGTTCGTGGTTAGGCAGTTCATCGACCTCTAACTTCAACGAGAATGAGTCAGTTATCGTACCTTTCCTCATAACCAATTTATTATTTATTATTGTCAAAGAAAACATGTGTCTCGTTCAACAAAATCAGTACAACATTATACAGAAGATAAAGAACAGTCGCCCTGCTAAACGGTAAAAAAAAATGTCAGGAAATACTATTGGTCATTGTTGACACTTTAGGTGAGGTCAGACGATAAAAGACTAATGCACAACTCGGGCATATCTAACTGCACAATGAACATGCGAGTTAGTCCACTTTGACGCGAGAGATTCGCTTGAAATGGCGGTAGACCACCTGCAATGCAATTCGCCTTGCAGTTGACGCTGATTGCAGGCGTACCTATAGTATCGCAGTTACGAGGATGTGGAGAGAATGGTCCAATAAAGTGCAGCTTTGTTCCGACGTAGAGCAGAGATTAACATCAGGGCCTGGTTACTGTTTCTGTTATAAGTCAGTGATAATTCTGAACGCGTTGGTTAAAGAGAACTTTTCCTTGAAGATAGTGCAGTTTGCTTTGTCGGGAAAGCTTCAATCCAGCGATTACACATGCCAGCCTTCGTAAAGTCACGAATTGGTCTGTAAAAATGGCAATGAAAACAAACTTTACAAAGAGAGCGTCATTGACAATGGCACTGGAGCAGTATCCATTACTTCACGGTTACAAGAGTGAACATCAGTGCACAACTTATTTATGTCCAGTAAATACCTAGGTTTAACGATTAGTAATAATTTTAATGAAGGGAGCTTCTTAATGACTTGTGCGCGAAATAATTCAAATAAAATAAGAACGTCTCGATATTGCGGGAAATTTGCAGCATATCCCTCTATGATTCGAGCAGTCCTAGGGTAGTGTGGAATCCGTACCTTACTTTTTTTATATAAACATCAAGGAAATGCAGCCCATGCGACGGCTTGCTGCTACGTCTATTTCACCTGATTATCGCAGGTGTTCCTCAGTGACTGTTTGATAATGCAGTATAAGTTAGAGCAGCTCCAACTGAGACGGCAGATCTCCAGATCTCCATATACATGCAATATCGTAAAACATGCTTGCCATGTGAATCGTTCTTCTGCACCGCACTTCTCAGCAAGATTGAACCATACAAAAGTAATGCTGCTATATTATGCCAAGAACAAAAAATGTCCATTCTTTTTTTTTTCCTCGCACAATCGAACAACTGAATTGCCTACCTGCTTCGATTTTTTTAGCGCACTCATATTAACACTTTCGAACATTTTTTTCTACCTTACCTTTTGTGAATCTCTCCTGCCAGGGCAGTATTCTTGCATACAGTATTTGCCAACAAATATACTCAATCTCATAAAAGGTGGATTCTAACCATCGAGCAAATAATATCGAGTTCGAAACCGGAACTAACCCAATGCTTCGTCCCAATCAGAATTGGCTTATCCACCTCGCCGAGCACGCCTTTTTAGCCATGGAGTTATTCTTGCGCATGTACGCCTGCGAGCATACGACTGCATTTTGCCTTTTACTATACCGTGAAAGTTGCAGCTTTCTCGAAATGCGCAGTTTTGCTGGCCCATTCGACACTAGGCCAATATAGTAATCTCGGCTTCGGCGGTCGAAATTTGATGGAGGCGAAATTCTAGAGGTCCGTTTACTGTGCGATGTCAATGCACGTTGAAGAACCCCGGGTAGACGAAATTTACGGTGCCCTTCACTACGGCGTAAATCATAGCCTGCGTCGCTTTGGGACGTTTAAGCCCCATAAACCATAATCGTACGCTTACAGATGCGCTGCGTTAACACGGGAACTAAAAGTTTCTATCGTCGTCTCGGGCGCTATACATAAGAGAGCGACAAGAACTCGCGCTACTCTCTCCCCTGTTTTAGAACAGTGGTGTACATTAACGAGCTTAATATACGCTGCACTAAAGGTCTATAAAACAGCTCGAGTACTTCGTCACATCTTTCCGAGCCGGCGAGATAACGGCGTGTCGGGCACTGTACATCAGCAAGCGACACAATATCCCACTCCTGTCTCCCCTGTCTTAGAACAGGGGTGTACATTAACGACCCTATTGGACGCTGCACTAAAGCCCTCTATACAATAGCTCGATTACATCGTCGCTTCTTTGCGAGCCTGCGAGGAGAAAGCGCGTGAGCGCTATTCGGGACGTCGATCTCTCTGTGCCGTCTCGGCTGCGCCATGCGCTGCATGGCGCATGCCCGGGCCTCTCCTCTTCCCGGCGCCGCAGTCGCGCACCCTCGACTGGAGAATGAGAGGGATCAGCATCCGACTCCGCGCCTCCCCCGGCGCTTTTCCGGCCCCGGCCGCTCCAGCCTCCGGACGATCGCTGCTCCTGGGCCTCCCGCTGGCGTGGCGCCGCATCGCGCGTGGCTGCACCCTCGCACTGGTCCTCGCAAGTTTTCGCAAGCGATGCGTCTGATACTGCAGCGCTCTTGTGCCCTCAACATCGGCCTCTTAGGTGCCTCCAACCACTGCAAGATGTCGTGCTACCCTGTGACCGCACTGCTGCCCAGATACGATTTCTGTGAGAAACGACGAAAATTTACGCTTCTGTGTCATCACCTTCATCGCCCAGTTGTGCTTACTTGCGCTGCTCCCTGCGAGACTGCCTGTACCTCCAAAAAGAACAATGTTTTGACTATGGGGCCGCTCTCACGAATCAAAGTTGGCTCCTCAAGTTTTGCGCAGTCGATATGCGTGCCCCTGCGCAACGAAAGACGCCTGTGCAGCGCAGGACAGCTTTTACGCTGCCACAGGCGCTGAAAGTGCATGTAGGTTAAAGTACAGCCATCCTGCTGTTTAAACTGGTCCCGTGATCATCGATAATTGTGTCACCTAATTGCCGTTTTTTTCTTTCTTTTTCTCTCATTCTGTCGTTAGTTTTAGGTGGTCTCACATTCCGAGCCGGAGCTATAGCTTAATCGTTCCTTCAATAGAACTGCAGTGAGCGTTTTTTTTTTTTGTAACAAGTCTAACCCACGTTGTAGAGAAGCACTGTAAAATGTTACAAGCGCAGCGCCAGTAGCCCTATGCTCATCGAGCCGGGGGTTGACACACACGTTCTCAGCCCCTAGGAGAAAAGTTGCCTCATTACGCCCTTCGCATTCGTCACCGTGTCTGCAGTACCGACGCGCTCGTCGATACCGCCTTCCTTTGAGGCCCTAGGTGTTCCCTATGGTCGTCTTCAATGGTGTGTTGATTTGTGGCCCAGATTCGATGCAAGGAAGACTTGTATTTGTGAACGCCAGCTCTTCCCCGCCGACGGAGATCCTTCGCCGGAGGGCGAGCAACCCGAACTTTTAGTCGCAGCAACCCGAGCCGCCCGTGTGAGGAGAGAGTGATGTGAGGAGAGGATGAGGAGGACGAGCGCTCGCGCGGCGCGTGAAGACAACAGACTCAGGTGTTGGACACGAAAGAAGCAACACGGCCTGTTGTTAATCCAGTGCTCCTTTGTAATGGAAAGACGAATAAACGTCTCTGAGTTGTTCTTTTACCCTAACATACGTAGCGGCGCACTGCTTGCTCCTTCTAATCTCGAGGCGAGCTGGACGCTCCGAGTTCATCGACCGTGAAGGCTTCCTCGAGGGAAGCTCGAGGAAAGGTGAGTTTGGTGACTTCTTTCTTTCTTTTGTGTCCTACTTCTATGACTATGCCGTTGTTGCTGGTAAAATCTTCCCTTTTCTATGAGGTATTGCTGGCGAGTCTTTTTTTTTAGCAAACTGCTTTGGGCTTGTTGAGCAAAAAAAATATAAAATGCGCAATAAAAGGACCCAACACACCTCCACAGGTGACTGAAGCTCAAATTGAAAAATTTGCAATTATAACAATGACTGATAAAAGTACTATCAAATTATAAACGTCGGAAACAATACAAGCACTAGGCGTGTCATTCAGCGCACAAAATAAAAGATAGGAACCAGAAAAATATTTCAATCTTTGGATACGCGAAGAACGACAGGAGTTCACAGAAAGCTAATCCCTGCCGCGCAGGGGCGTAGCAAGGGGGGGGGGGGGGGGGGGGGGGGGGGGGGGGGGGGGGGGGTTACGGCGCTTCAGCCCGCCTCAAAATTTTTTCGAACAGTCACCGACCTCAGCATGGCCCAAGTACATATCGCAACTTTTGATATCATAACTTTGTTCTTGCCTGGATCGTCTGTCTTTCCGTATGTAAAATTTACTATCTTTGGTTGCGCAAGATGTTTATTTGCCTTGTTTGACGCATTATATGGAGGGCCTTTTGCTTAGACACGTAGATGTAATGGAGGCATTCGGGTATTTAAATATCTTGTTGCGAAAAGTTTTGTGTATACATACAGTGACTTTGTTTCCACCCACACTTGTCCTTTGTCAAGTTATTCAATCAGGAATCTGGCCCGGGCTAGTTCGCTTAGCATCTCGAAATTTGGATCAAAACCACTTTGGCGCAAATAACTTCACAATTTCCTCGTCTTTTTTGACCTTGTGAAATTATCTATGCCAAAGTGGTTTTATTCAAAATTTCAATTGTCATGTTGTATATTCTCAAATCGAATTCTCCATTTTATCTTCGCTCTTCTAATCGATATTTTGCAGAACTCCTTTTTTGTTCATGTGCCCGCTGTTGCGACTAAAATTTCGGTGCCATTACTCGCAATACCTGTCCGGTGACAGCTGCTGCTGCGCAGTACACTAGAACGAAGTGTGATGTCAATGAGATTTTTCCCTGGCCGTTGCATATGTACAAAAATGTAGATGTTCTTGAACGACAAAGATTCATTAAAATCTTGGTCCTGTACTTGCTCATTTCATTGCCTTTACGTTTTTCATATCAGTGGCATGCACTGCTTTGTTGGTTTAGGACTGATATAGTTGTACACTTCTTGTGATATTTTCTTTACTTAGCAAATACGCAAAAACATGGAAGCAATGGAATCAGTTAAGTCTGCCACGATTTTTAAGATATCCGAATACACATTCGTTTATTTTTAAGCATTACATATTTCACTTGTCTAGACAGTGCATAGCGTTATCTGTTGCAATAATAATAACTGCATTGTCAATGACAATATAGTTATTGTTCTTGCGTTTGATCCCTCCACAAATTTTATGAGGAGGCCGGGCAGAAACATGAGACCCCCCCCCCCCCCCCCCCGTGGGTCTTAGGAGTGATGTCCCAAACTAAAGACGGCACTCAGTGTAGGGAGACTCTGCCAGGCGTCAACCTCCTTGTTTGTCATTAAAAGTTCTTACAACCATCCCCACCACCGCCAATCTCCGTCGTTGAGCGGTTTTCGTTTTTTGGAAGTGCACGTTCACAAATCACTGATGTGTGCAATAAAGATCGATGCCTAGTACACATGACAGTTAAAACCAAGGATGCATTTCATTTACTTTCTACAAAACTAATTTTCGAAAACAATTGCGTGCAAGCGTAGATGGATGGATGGACAAGCATATTATGCAAGCGTGTTTACTGCACTCTGTGTCTCAAGATTCATTCGCAGGAAACAATCGTTCAACTATCATTTTGTTGCGACATGTTGTAGAATGAATGAGTTAGCGATTAGAGGAAAAGTTAAAGCTTTTCAAATTAACCTTAAAGTTCATTCCCTCATTTGCCCCGTCTATCGCCTATTTTGCGTGTTGCCTTCGGTCGGAGAAATGCAACATTACAACCAGTGCAAGCTCTTTCCCCATTCACGGTGCTACTAAGATGGCGATGTTCCGTCGTTGGAAAGGTGCTGAATTCAAGATGCTTCAGGACCATTAGAAAGGCTCTGTTCTCACCAATGATGACCGCAAATAAAGTTTCACTGGGTATTCCACTATTTTGTTTCGTCACAAGGCAGGTGAAAAGCAAAAGATCTCGAAATAAAAAAATCACGAAAGGAAGTATTTTGGGTAGAACAGCCTTTCTATTTGATGCGTGCACTCAACTGTACAATAACAACAGAGAGCACAGGTGTTTTTCTATCTCACCTTCATCGAAATGTGGTTGTGGCGGATAGAAATAACTCCCTTGATCTACGTTGGACTCTGCAGCTGCTTACCTCGGCTACCAGTGTTTTACTGTTGCACAGGAAGACAATGTGCCTTTCAATAAAATTCAAGCAGAGATTTTTTTAATTCCAACAAATAGGATGCGCTGTGTGCTGCCCCCGCTAAGGAATAAGCTCTTTTAAAGGGTCCCTGAAAAGGTGGTCATGTAGGCAAAGAGAAGTCGAAATACTGATAGACATTGAACGATCCATCTTCCTACCGCAAAAATTTTTGATGTACCTTGTGTGGAACCAGAGATAATGGCTATTAAAAATGACCACCAGCCTTTTCCCTCTCAACTCATACACCGAAGCGAACCATAAAAAATTCAGGGGGCACTTTGGCTCTCTAAAGTGCTGCAAGGCGAAAGTGTCTCCTGGCGCACTGTTTGTTTTTATTTACTTTTTCAATTTTTATAATTTGTTTTTTTTATTTATTTCTTTGCTTCTTTCCTAATTTTATTGCTTTTATTTTTATTTTCACATCTTATTTTTATTTTGCTTGTATTTTTGTTTATTTTCTTATTCTTATTTTTTATTTTCCTTTTCTTGACTTTACTCCTTTTATTTTATTTATGAAGCACATGCATTCACTAGATGCGCCTTTATTTATGCTCGAACCTTGAGCCTTTTAAGCAGTGACGCCGAAAGGCGGACGAATCTGCCGATGCGTCTGTCGACACGGCTGCCGACGCGTCTGTCGACACTCCTGCCGACGCGTCTGTCGACACGGCTGCCGACGCGTCTGCTAACGACAGTATGAGGCATTAAAGGCTTTCGCATTAAAAAATTAAGATTACAGGACGGGACCATGCTCTGCCCACAAATACGTCATCGACGAGATCGGTTTGTTTACTACCGGTTGACGCGCTCTTTCGCTCGCTCGCTCGCTCCTCGCTTTTCCGCTGTCTGCTGTGTTCACCTGTGTCTTGCAAGCGTCGCTGCGGCTTCTCTGGAACTATGGACCCCGAGCTGAAGGAACGACTTCTGCGGATGAGTGCCGAAATGGGATTTCAGCCTTAAAGGGAGGGTGAAATGGTTTATTGACAATTCGAAGCTATTCGAGAATTCGAATCTATGAAGCTTCTTGGTAATGCGTGCAAGGTAGTTATGCGCTAGCATTTAAAATGGCGACGCAATCACCGATTAAAATCACGACGATTTTCAGGCATCTCCTCAGTGCGTTGGAGAAGTGCGGGGAAACTCGTGGTGACGTCATAGCTGTCTACATTTCAGATGTCCACTGCCTTCGTCTACATGCTACCATGCGTCTTCTGATGCAGCAAAACAATGCTTCATGAGCTTCACCTTCGACGGCATTTTTTATCATCCTTGAAACAACTGCTTCCTCGCTGGAAACATAGCGCCGCCTTACGTGACGTCATCTCTGGGGCCTCTGCCTGTCGCTGTGCACTGCAGAGA
Source organism: Amblyomma mixtum (assembly GCF_055824585.1). Taxonomy (NCBI): domain Eukaryota; kingdom Metazoa; phylum Arthropoda; class Arachnida; order Ixodida; family Ixodidae; genus Amblyomma; species Amblyomma mixtum. Next base: position 249,559,587 of record NC_143012.1, read on the forward strand.
AGCCTGAATACCGATGTCCTTTTAGTCCGCAACTACATCACCATTTCAAATCGTAGCGCAAAAAGATTTCGCATGCTTTACCTGCAGGTTTCAAGCATTCGGCTTCGCTAAAAGCATCGAATTCTAAAAACTCTTCAGCTGCCCTTTAAACACATGTGCGAAAAGTGTCTGCGATTCGCTGCGGCATGCCGTTGCGAACGACGTCGGAACGACCGACCGCAGCTCGTCGCCTGCGTCCAAGCTGCTGGATGTCAACGACGAGCCGCGCGCGGCTAACGCAAAGACGGGAAGCGGGAGCCAATACGAGCGCGGAGAGCGGCAGCGTCATGATGGCGTACAGCGCGCTCCTCAGGGCGCTCGGGGCCGAACCACGCCTGGCCGGCCTGCCAGCCTTGATGCCGGCCGCCGGCGACTGAAAAACGCGCTAGTTTTGTTTCTTTTCGTCCATAGCAAGCCCTGGGATAGATGCATGTGAAAAATGCATCATTTCTGACGATCGTTGGCCAATACCGAGTTGGTGGTAAAAGTGATGACTGCGATACAAGCAAATTTCATCCCACATCCGCTTTGGTGCTGCTGCTACTTGGTGCGGTTTGCCTGCCGTCTGCTAGCACTGTTGCTGAAGGCGTCGTGGAAATCGAACATATATTTTAATATGGGACGAGTTCGCAGTAAAGCGATGTGAATAGTAGGCCTTTTATTACAGCACAGGCGACTTCGGAAGTGCCGTCATCAGCGGCTTCGATGCGAAACCAGCTAGGCCTAGCGACGACTAGGGCAGCCTTTGACCAGCGTGCAGTTCGCCGCGAGGCGTTGCCGCAGGCGGTGTCGTTGCCGAAAGATCCACTTTTGCACAAGCATATTGTCGTTGCGCGAATCTAGAAAGCATCCTCTCTGGTATCATGGCTGTTTTGTATTTAATTGTGCGAAAGTGAAGTACGCCGAGCATGACGGCTCGCCAGCCAGCCTGGATAGTGCACTGCACGGGCTCGGGCCGGCCCGAAAGCCCGGGCCCGGCCCGGCCCGCGGACCGGGCCGGGACATGATTTGTTTTGCCGGGGCTGGGCCGGGCCCGGGCCGGAAGTTGCGGGCCCGGGCCGGACTCGGGCTTAAGCTGCGGACCCCAGCCGGCCTTCGGTCCGTACAGAAACGGCTGGTGTCCGACTATTCATCACTATTGCAGATGAAGTACACAACTGCAGCATTGGAGCAGCGACACGGATGAGCTATGGGTTATAGTACGCGCTGAGAAAAAAACTAAGCTTTATTCATTGACTTATTTATTTCCCTATTTCCGCGCCGCGGTGGCTTAGCGGTCAAGTTTCTTGAGTACTGAGCCGGTGAACCACGGTTTGCTCCTAGCAAAGGCGGCCGCATTTTTATTTAGGCGGCAAGCATGACAGCCATGCACTTTGTCGTATCATTGCTCGTTGAAGAAATCCAGGTGGTCGAAATGAACCGGGGCCCTTTGCTTCGGTGTCTCTCACAGCCCTAAAAACATTGCTTTGATCTTATAGCTATATTTTTCTCATGAGAGAAAATTCACAAACTAAAGCGCGTTTGGTTTTCTTTTTGGTCAGCTGACTGGAACATCTCATAAATTAAATAGCCACAAAAGCTCGCGAGAGTTTGCAAATCTCTTCTCATAAATTGCCCCTTTTCTCCCTGCCGGTTTGACGGTCTTTGGCGCGGCCCTGCCGCCACATCTATCCTTCCTCGCTTCTTCAGCCTGGTTGTCGTGACAAGTGTTCTGCCCTATAAGTTATCACGTGGTTCGCGCGTTATCTTCTGCTCCACCAGTAAGAGTAAAATTCAACCTGCCTTAATTGGCCATTGATCGTTCGTCATCCCAAAACATATCTATACACTATTAGAAATGCATTCGGGAAGAACATATAAGTTTAGGACGCTTATAGTCTTGAAATACACACCGCGAAATACTCAAGCCTTTTAGCTTTTCGTTTCTGCTGAAAGGCAGGTCGGCTATGAGATCAACCTGAGAGATCGCGTTCACTAAAAAAATGTCATCCCACTGCTTGCTAGGCAGCTTTAATGTTTATACTTCGCGGACGGCAAAATATAACTGATTAAAATCATGGGGGAATGAAAAGTAGTCTATTACGCTCGTATGCAGCCCATTATATTTGGCTCTCGGAACTTCCGAGTTTATCTTTGCGCACCCACACGAGATCACGGTACAAAAGACGGGCCTGGCGAGCGCTACGCTTAATCACTTCCTTCTGGATTAAAAAGAACCAACTTTCTGCAAGCCCAACTGTGGTTTCAGAACCTTTGTCGGCCAGTTCCTTATCGGTATAGTCGCAGCCTACTTGCCCAGAGTGAGCAGTATACCTCAAGCGTTACTGTGATATTGGCCGGGCCGGGCCCGCGCTGGGCCTCACTTCGGGATTCGCGGGCCGGGCCGGGCTCGCTAGAGCGATAATTTAGCGGGCCTGGGCCGGGCCCGGGATTGAAGCCGCGGGCCTGGGCCGAGCTCGGGCTTCAGGTCTCGGGCCCGGGCCAGGCTTGGGCCTCAGATTGTGGCCCGTGCAGTGCTCTAAGCCTGGATCCCGTCTGCCGGCGTCATGAAAACGATCTAAAGTGTGTTCTTGACGTAGATAATAAACATTGGGACAATAAATGTGAAAAATGTGTCATTTTTGAGGATCGCTGACCAATACTGAGCTGCTGTTAAAGGCAACCACTGTGAGCCGCCGCGGTGGCTCAGTGGCTATGGTGCTCGGCTGCTGTCCGAAAAGACGCGGGTTCGATCCCGGCCGCGGCGGCTGGAATTTCTTTGGAGGAGAAATTCTAGAGGCCCGTGTACTGTGCGTTGTCAGTGCACGTTAAAGAACCCCAGGTGGTCGAAATTTCCGGAGCCCTTCACTACGGCGTCTCTCATAGCCTCAGTCGCTTTGGGACGTTAAACCCCATAAACTAAACTAAACTAATGCCTCGAGAGCTATAGTTGATTACTGTTTTGTTACGCGCCAATTTAAATCATACGCACCGCAGCGCATAACTCTCACGGCTGTCGAAAGTTTGCAGGACTCTGACGCTTTGCTACCGATGACGACATGCCTGCACAGAAATGTATATACGAGGTCTGTTAGAAAAGTATCCGACCTTTTGCCGAAGAAAAAAAAACTGGCATAACTGGAACGTTGGAAACCTAATCACCTTCAAAGTAGTCTCCTTGGGACTCCACGTATTCTCCCAGTGGTGCTGCCATTGTTGGAAGTATTCTGAAAAGGGCCCTTTCGGAATGGAGTTTAGCTCAGCTGTCGTTGCAGCCATAATGTCCTCTCTTGTCTGAAATCGCGCTCCTTTCAATGGCCTCTTGATTTTGGGAAACAGCCAGAAATCACAGGAGGTCATATCAGGAGAGTAAGGAGTCTGTGGAACTACAGCAGTCTGGTTTTTGGCGAAAAAAGGGTGAATTTAGTGCGAGGAATGTGCAGGAGCACTGTCATGATGGATGACCTCGACTTCGGCCTCTTGCGTCGCACAGCACCACGCAGGCGACGGAGTACATCCCTGTAGTATCCTTTTGGTCAATGTGTACTTTGTCTGGTGCGTACGCGTGGTGTGCCACACAGAGGGAGTCAAAGAAAGCAGTCAGCATCACTGACATTTCTGCGCATTTGGCGGGCCTTCTTTGGTCTTGGTGACGTGGAATGCTGCCATTGTGACGACTGGGATTTGGTTTCCGGGTCGTACCTGTACACCCAAGACTCGTCACCAGCGATTATGGTGTTGATGAAGTCGGGGTCACTATTTGTCGAATCGAGCATATCCTGTGAGACTTCAACACGAAGCTGCTTTTGCTCCACCGTGAGCACCTTCGGCGTGAATTTCGCCGCATCTTTCTCCATGGCCAAATTTTCGGTGATAATGGAATGCTCAGAAAAATTGGTGATGTCCACCTCTTCCACAATTTCTGAGATAGTCACACGATGGTCCCGCGTCACCACAGCGTTCACTTCGGAAATGACCTGGTCATTTCGGCATGTTGATGGTCGACCGGAGCGTGGCTCTCTCTGCACCGATGTGCGGCCGTCTTTAAACCAATTGTACCGCTGCTTAATCTGTGTGCTGCTCATTGCATCATCACCGAAAGCCGTCTGAATATTCCGAATGGTTTCCACTTGGCTGTCGCCTAGTTTCTGGCAAAATTTGATGCAGTAGCGCTGCTCCTGTCGCTCCACTTTTTTCCTTGCAATAAAACACCGACGAGAGCACTGCGCACTGCCTCACTCAAACACTGCGTGCCAGTGACTGACGCTATCGGTAGGCGAGAAAAAATTTGTGCATGCACACGAAGGTTCAAGGTAGGCTGGTGCAAGCGTGCTTGTTTCAAATCAATCAGGTTGTCGTAAAAAAAAATAAAGTCGGATACTTTTCTAACAGACCTCGTATGTGTGCAGGTTCCCCGACGGTATGGGCCAGAACGACAGCCAGGCTAATGCCCTATGACCCTGAGCCGCCGAAATAGTCGCACTCAGGACGTCGTCGCAGCCTGACTTCCCACACATGTGTCCCTTCTTTACGTCTTAGCTGGATCACGTTCTATCCTTCCTCTGGCTCTGTTCCCGGCAGCCGCCTTCCGAGCTAGCGACAGAAGCGGGCCAACTGTACGTTCGTGCCACACGTACCGCAACCGTGCCACACGTACCGCAATCACACGTACCGCAACTTAACATGTCTCTGACGTCAATAACTTACGAAGGACCACATACTAAATAGGTTCCTGTGCTCTACCTCAATCAAGCAATATTTCGGTTCCAACAAATCACTTGCTAAAGAGGGAAACTGCACCAAGAACATCGTGTTTTAGAATCATGCAAAAAACCTGAAATTCTTTGTGAGAATTCTTAGCGAAAGTATGGAAGTTGACTGCAGCAGAGAATGGCGTGAAAAGTCAGTATCTCCGAGGAAAACTAGCATTCAACTTTATTAAAATTATTTGGTTCTTAGCCGCCGCGGTGGCTCAGCGGTTATGGTGCTCGGCTGCTGACCCGAAAGACGCGGGTTCGATCCCGGCCGCGGCGGCTGGAATTTCTTTGGAGGAGAAATTCTAGAGGCCCGTGTACTGTGCGATGTCAGTGCACGTTAAAGAACCCCAGGTGGTCGAAATTTCCGGAGCCCTTCACTACGGCGTCTCTCATAGCCTCGGTCGCTTTGGGACGTTAAACCCCATAAACCATAAACCGCAACGACTGTGATACGAGCAAACTTCTTGCCACAACCGCCTCGCAGCTGCCGCTGGCCCGACGTTGGGGTTCGGCTCGCCTGGCGCCCGCTCACATCGCTGCTGAAGGCGTCGCGGAAAATGACCATACTAATATTTTATTGTGAGATGAAGGTGTTAACAGTAAATCAATGTGTAGAGGAAGCCTTAGCTCAGGCGACTTCCGAAGCGCCGGCCGCTGCGGCTTCGATGCGGAAGAGGCATAGGCCTAGCAACGACCACGGCAGCCAGGCAGCAGCAAAGCTGTGTTGTTGCCGAAAGCTCGCTACATAAGCAGGCATGATTTGTCGCTGTTCGAGAAGTCTTTCTGATAACAAAGCGATCTTGTCTTTTCTTAGGATATTTGTACACCATCCCAAGCAGCGCTCAGGCACTGCTGCACGGCGGCGACTTGCGACACCGGTTGTGGGCGGAGCATGGGTAGAGCGGCGCAGCGATGCTCTCTGGTCCGTGCATCCCTGTTTGCAGTGGGGCGGCAGTTCGCAAGCGATGATCCATGATGAGTAGGCCAAGTTTATAAGGTCACGCCGTTCAGAAATCCGGCGCTGAATCCTGACGACAACGACCGCTCGCTCGCTTCCATCTGTCGGCACACTGTGCCGAAGGCCAACATCTTGCCGAACCCTGGCTTTGCAGCCAATGACACAGCACGGCCGATCCATTTTGATTCCGCATGCGGCGGAGGTCACGACAGAAATCAGTAGTGCGGTGACTCCAAATCGCACCTCGATTCTCGATTTGATTCGACGGCGGCGCCGGCGGAGTTACCCAGGCGGTACGAGCAGACGGTCACATTGTAAACCGGAAGTACAGTACTAATATCTGACACCCAACACACAATAACCGCGTAAACATGCATATAAACGACAACTCTCCTTCCTGAAATGCTAAAAGTTTCCGAAAAAAAGTAAGAATGTGAAGTATCTAGAGCTTTTAGTTTGATAAATGCGTGATTTCACTTTGGCACGGCGAACCAATAATGGCCCAGCGCTAGTGTCGTAACGAGTGCTAAAATGACGTAATGAGTGTGGATTCGGGAGGAAGTTCACCGCCGCTGGTCGCCGCGAGCCTCGGGAGTGGTATTTTTTGAAAATGTATTGTAAATTATCGGCTCGCTTTTGATGTATTACACGCGGCATGAACGTTCAGGGGCCTATGCTCTACATATTTATTTATTTATTGTACTCTCAGGGCCCGTAGGCATTACAGAGGGGAGTGGGAATACATAAGAAATTCAGCTTAAACAGCAACAACAAGGAGAGAAAACAAAAATACACCAGGAATGCATAAAAAGTGAAAACACAGGAAGGTAATGAGATTAGAATGCAGCGGGGATGTATTAAAACAGTGTGTAGACAGTGAAAGGCAATTTCTATACAGTAATAAACGACACATACTCAGAAAGAAACATTAAGGACTTTACGAGATGCATTGTTATCAGAAATACCTGCGATGTCGTGGGGAAGGCGATTCCAGCTGACACAAGTTCGGGGTATGAATGAGTCATGAAAACATTTGGTGTGACAAGATGGGATTCCAACTTTATGACGGTGATCAACGCGTGCTGATATGTAACATGGTCTTGACAGTAACTTGCAAGTATTTTAGAGCGCAGCTCTTTGGCGTCCGTTCCTGGGTTTCGCGTCGTCGTCGGCGTTGTCGTCGGCCTCGTAACCAGCTCCGCCCCCCTTTCATCCCTCCAGCGCTAGCAGCGACCGACTGATACCGCTGGATGCCGCTGACGCCGCTAGAGAGTCAAGATAACGTGACTGCATAGAACACCGTCGCCGCCATGCAAAAAGAGGAGGAAAGGGTCCCCCCCCCCTGTTCTTGTGTGGCGGATAGGGTGCTCTTCAGTTGCCGACGCGCCGGTTATTTCACGTAGGCCCCGGCACGTCGACGAATACGTGACCACCTTCCCACGGCTAGACCTGGTTCTTAGCGCTGCGGAAGCGAGGATATCATATTGTTTGTGTCGGCATCGGCGGCGTTGTCCCTGAAACCAACTCCGCAGCTGGGGTTGACTCACTATCGGCGTCAGCGGCATCAGTCAGTCGCTGCTATCTCTTCCCTCCTCCCTTTATCGTGTTGTCCGCTTGCTGCGCGCGCTTCTGCCCCCATCGTTTGCCGCTGGGTGTACACGCCGCCCCCCTCCCCCCTCTTCCTGCGAAAAATAAAAAAAAAATTCTGTGATAGCGCATACATGTGTTGCTCGATTTCTTTGCCTCAATCTATCGAAAAGGTGAAACAGCTTATTTGCTGCGCTCAAATTTCGCATTAGGAAGTAACGTAATCGTCGGTAATTTTTTTGCCAACCTTAGACACCCCTTTCTGGGACCCTTTAAATGCCCTTCTTTGAGCTTCATGGTGTTGGCGAAAGCCTATGAACTTACCTTGTTTTGCACGTGGTCTCATGCCGGCGCACGCTTAGAACTGTCGCAGAAATTGAGTGCTTGAACGACATGTAGGGTGGGTGGCTGGCCATGCACGACTTACACACGTACTCCCTCCTTGCTTCAAAGGGTCAGCCTACTCAAGGAGATGAGTGTATAAAAAATAGCATATTCTGGTAGTTGGCACCAACGTTTTTAGATCCTTTTCAGTTTGAAAGCTGCGGTGCGCGGATTGTCGCCTTTCCGTTTCCTTCCGTGCGGTGGCGCTCGCCACGCTGTTTGCCCGACCAGCGTGGCCCTTCGCGTCTACGCCATGGTCGCCGCCGCCTGATTTGGAGCAGCCAGCAGATATCAGCATGGAAGATATCAGCTGTCCTGTGCCAGTTGTTGGCAGTGACGCTTATCTTACAGTATACAAAAGCTTCAAGCAAGGGTGCTTAAAGCATCCCACCAAAAAGATGCTAGAGTTTACCAACATTGTAAAGAAAGCAATCCCGATTTCTTTGAAGGAAGGTCCCGTTTTTGAAAGGGACGTTTTTTGGGAGCTGCTAGACGAGCTTGCATTGCGAAACCTTGTTCGGCTTGGATGTGCAGAGCATATGGCCACTTGTACATGCCAAGTGCTGCATTTTGTCATAGTGACACGCGTCCACTTCTAGGCGAGAGACGTGAACCGTCGGCTAGAGAACAGAGAAATATTGTCATTGCAAATAAAAAAGCTCGCCTTAAAGTAGCCATTCCCTCCATGCTTCCGACTTAGTGTGTCTGCATTTAATGCTTGTCTGTGTTCAATGAAATTAACATTCTAATAATGAAAGTGCAGTACGCTGCTCCTGTCTGTGCTATCATTGCAAATAAAAAGCTCTTCTATAGTTATTCCCTCCCTGCATCCAGCTAAGTGTGTCTAAATTTATACTTGTGTTCTCTGAAATTGGAATTCTAAAGAACGTGCAAAATGCTGCTCGCATGTGCGGTGCTTCGTTGATAATATAGCGCGGAATTTCGTGACTGATCTAGAAGCGGAACATCGCTAGTTTTATCCTTTCATTAATGTTTCGTGCATTCTCCCGAAGAAATATTGATAGCTCTACTCCAACATACGCATATCATCAGCGCTAAACGTCGCAAACGTGATGCGATAAAGCGCAATGTAAACGATTGGTTTTTTGCGAACTGGCATCAGCCTGCTCTTTATCTCACCCTTACTAGTCAGGCAAAACAGTTCTTCAACCATGAGACCGAAGTTTCAAAGTGACAGCTCCAAAAGTACAGCAAATTTGAGTTCGACGTGTGTCACAAAATTCGGCGCATTTTAGAAACAAACAAAGAAAAACCGCCGCGCGCACGGCGTCTCGCCGGCGCGAGCCCAACGGGAGAGAAGGAAAGCCCCCGCCGAGCGCGTGCCTCTCTCTCCACCGATACGGCGTGCGCGGAGGTTATGAGTCATCCACGCCGATTTTTCTGGAACATCCGAGTTGCTTCTCCGGCTGACGGGGGGAAGAGGGGGAAGCCTTGCGTGCGCTAAGACATGTCCCCCTCCTCTGCACTCGGACGTCGGCGACGCCGCCACGACGGCGCCACGCTAGAACACGCTGGAACCTTCGCGAAACGACTCCTGACTCTGACCAATGGGGACGCGCGGCCAGTGAGAAGAGGGAAGGGAGACAGCACTGCAAATGCTGCGTATATGTGCGCGCCTACTCTGGCGCGTTGAACAAACAGACGTGGAAGCGAGCGTATAAAAGAGGACGTTGACCGCTATCAGTCAGTCCGGACCGCCGTTTAAGCTTCGGAAAAGCGCGCCCGTTCGACTCCCGGGGAAAACACCACTCGGCCAGCCACGGACCAACGAGGCAACGTTCGCCAGTCTGCGGGACGGCATCGTCATGGAACTCTGGTCGTCGGACTGCCGCAGTGCCCGGTGAACAAATTGTGTTTTGTTTGTTTACCTTTCTCTCTTGTGTTAGTGCACTTTAGGTGCAATGTTGCCTCTGTATTGTATTCTCTCTCTAGTTTAACTTTGCACGTGTTGCATTGTTCAATTAATCACTTTGTATGTGTTTGTACTAGTGATTGTGAAATCCTCTGTATCGTCTCTTTGTTATATAAACCTTGTTTTGATTTGTGAACCTTTGGCTCCGACCCATTCTCTGGCTTGCGACCAGCGAAAGCTGGGCACCGAACGCCCAAAAACCTCTTGTCACTTGGTAGCTGGTCTCCGCTGAGTTTGCCACGCTGAGTCGAGGGCATCTCCTTCGAGTCCGAGACCGCTACCCCCACACGCTCTAAGGGTGTCTGGGAGCTTCCCACGTAAAAGTGCGCGAAGTCTGGGTGACAATATATTCTGGCGTCCGCGACAGGACGTTTGGTGTTTGCAAGCACAGAGAACGGAGAAAGAGTCGGAAGGAATTTACGAATCGTAAACGAGTGTTAGCAGCAGAGCGATATTCTGAGGTGCCGCGCCGAAGCGGTTAGTGAGGTTCACCGTGGAGAGGTATTCATTGCCTTGAATGTAGAGTTCGGTCTCCAAACATGAGCTTCAAGGAGCTAAAGGAGCTAGTAGAGGCCGGTCTCCAGATGGGGATGACCGGAGCCGAACTGCGAGAATGGGTGGACCAGGAAAGAGACAGAGCTGAGAAAGAAAGAGAGAGAGCTCGAGAAGAAATAGAGAGAGAGAGACAGCGCGCTAGAGAAGCCGCTGAGAAAGAGAGGCAAAAGAAACGAGAAGAAGAACAGAGAGAACGGAAAAGGCGCGAAGAAGCGGCCGAAAGAGCTTTTGAAAAAGAAATGGCAATCCTTCAGAAGAAGCTTGCTGAAATGCGGCGTTTGAGGAACGTCAGAGATCCAGTGGAGCTTAACCCCGGAGAGGCCGGGTGGAAGACTAACGAGTCTGTTTTATTGACAACCACGGAAGAGGTTGTAGCCAGCTCCACAGGTCAGAATGAGGTTGAGGAACAGCCTGTTCCTGCAACTGAAACCACAAAGAGTGAAGAACAGAACGAAGTGTCGCTTCCTCTAGAAATTGATTGTGTAGCTACTACCGAGGTGGTAGGCACTGAGGCGAAGGCCAATCTGACGCGTCAGTCAGAGGGGACCCTAGAGCAGCCGCCTGAGGACGAAGAAGCAGTCGAGATCTCTATGGAGGAGTCCGAGTGCTACACCTCTGAGTCCGGCAGGGAAGACCACGAGAAAGAGTGGTTAAATGGCACTCAGTGTGAAAGCTCAGACGTAGTAATACCTGAGAAAAGCGCACTCAGTGAAGACCCGGAAGCCGTTCCGAGTGAACCCTCGAGCGGCGAGGAGGGCTTCCCGGAAGAGGAAGGCAAGGAAATTTCTGCCTCGGAGGAAGGAGACAGTGCAGTACAAGAAATGGAGCACCACTGCACTGAAACTAACGAGCTCAGGAAAGTATCAGAGAAAGCCGAGGAAGCAACACTGAGCGAAAGTGAGGAGAATGAGTCATCAACGGCTAATGAGCCATGCTCAGAATGCCCCTCACAAGGAAGGCTCCGAAAGAAAAGGAAAAAGGACTTGGAAGAAAGTGCAGTCCTCGTAGAACAAAAGAGAGCTGAACCAGTGGCTGCATCGCGAGAGAACAACTCGGATGACGCAATCGTCAGTGAACCGGGCTCAGCCCAAAGAAGAGCTTGGAAGGAAGTAAAAAGAAAGAGAAAAGAGTCGGACACCACCAAAACAGGTGAAACCGAAAAGCAGAAGCCCTGGAGAAAATTCAGGAAGAAAATGAACAGAGGCAGAACCAAGCTGAATACAGCCGAGCCGAATGCAAGCGAGCTGCACGAGCACCGCAGCAAGGTCAGAAAGAAGTTCAGAGGAACGAGCCCAGAGTTCAGCAACGACACCGTCTGGAGGCGAAAGCGCAAAGAAACGGGCGCACGCCAAGAAGGAAAGCACGAGAAGTGGAGCCGTCATGAGCGAACTGGCGTAAAATTTGTTCGCAACAGACGCGCTAGCCACAGGAAAAGAGCAAGAGCTCGAAGCATGAACCGATGCACAGAGAGCGGCACGAATAGGAAGCTGGGCCACAACAGCGTTCGCAAGAGAAGCCTCAGCATGAGGCGGAAGAAGACTAGAACGCACGACAGGAAGAAAAGTCAGAGTCGCGTGCGTAAGAGAATTGAAAGTGCGACTGAAAGATTGAAGGAAGCAATCCTGCTCCGAGCCCGCTGTGTCAGCCAAACTTGGAAGTATAGGCGAAAGTGTGTCTTGTACTTGCGTGCTCCATGTTTGTAGCCTTGTCTTAATGTATTGCCCGTATCGCGGCGTGCTTTGAAGTGCATTGGGAACACTGTATTTTGTTGTGTATGTGAAAACCATCATGGTATTGATGTGTATATTCTCACATCTAGTTTGTGAGCGCATGCATGTGCGCGTGAATTGTACCGCCGAAACGCGGCGTGTTTTGAAGTGTTGTGAAGTTTTGGAGTGCACTCTGTCTATTGCACTGTGTTATGTATGTGAAAGCATCAAGGTATTGATGTATGTATTTTGGCATACGCCACTGACTTTGTGAGCGCATGCATGGGCGCGCGAATTTTGTGTTTTGTGAATATTGTTACACAATATTCTTAAAGGGGTCGTGAAACGTTTTCCGAAAATTTTGAACGAAGTGTGTATTTGGAATTCTGACCCTTCATTCTATAGTATACTTTGGTTCGTTTCATCGTCTGGGTTGATTGAATAGCGAAAAAAACTAAATTTCGGTTTCCCAGCGCGCGTCCCCCTCAACTCACAGCAAACGTCATTTTAAGAAGCCAATCAGAGGCTTCTGTCGTCAACACAACATGGCGGCTTAGCGAGGCCTGTTTAGCCATAGTTGACCGAGGTTACAACACGCATATTGACTCGAATGTGGCACCGTCGTCTGCTCAGAATGGAGTCTGCTAGCTGTCAAGCTGACACATGTGCGAAAACTTGGACGGCGCGCCGCACCAGTCGCCGCTTGCGAACTGTCGCCTACAGCAAGCAGGGACACGGAGCGGCAAGCATCTTTGCGCCACTAGACTCATGCCCGGCCCACATCCGGTGTAACACTTTGCCACCGCACACCAGCGCCTGCGCGCTGCTTGGCTACTGAAGTTCGCACCAGAAAAGACAAAATAGCGATGTTATCAGAAAGACTGCCGGCTGTACTCGGGCGGCCACAAAGCATGCCTGCCCACGTAGCGCGCTTTCGGCAACGGCGCTGGACGCGGGCGCGCCGGGCGACGAACTGCACTGCTCTCTGGCTGCCCTGGTCGTCGCTAGGCCTGTTCCGCATCGAAGCCGCGGTGGACAGCGCTTCGGAAGTAGCCTGGGTTATAATAAAATGCCTGCTTTTGGCATCGCTTTACTGTCAACAGCATCGTCTCACATCAAAACATATGGTCATTGTTGCGGTGCGCTCGGCAGCGGAGCTATATAGCGGACGCCAGGCGCGCAAGCCGGACCGCAACGGCCGCGGGCAGCGGCAGCTGAGCGGCGGTTGTGGCAAGAAATTTGCTCGTATTACAGTTGCTGCTTCTACCAGCAACTCGGCATTGTACAACGATCCTCAAAAATGATCTATTTTCCACACTTCTTGCTCCCAAAGTTTATTATTTACGTGAAGAAAAATATTTAGCTCATTTTTATGACGCCAGCAGACGGGATCCAGGTTTGCCGGCCGGCCTGCATACTCGCTGTATTTCACATTCGCACCAGAAAAGACAAAACAGCGCCATGCTATCAGAAAGGCTGCCTGTTATATTCGAGCAGTGGCAGCATGCCGAGCTTTCGGCAACGACGCCGCCTGCGGACGCGCCGGGCGATGAAGCTGCGATCGAGGCTCAATTGCCGGCGGCCCTGGTCGTCGCTAAGCCTACCTGGTTTTGCATCGATACTATCGATACCGCAGCTGAGGGAGCTTCGGAACTGGTCAGCGCTGTAAAAGGTACTACTCTCGTCACCCCTTTAACTGTGAGCCTGTCCCATAATAAAATAAAGATATGCTCGATTTCCGCGACGCCAGCGGAGCTAGCAAATGCCAGCTATGCGAGCGGCGACCAGGCAGTAAATAAAGCGGTCATCGGATGAAATTGGCTTGTATTGCCGAATTAAATACTGCCAGCAACTCGGCATCAGCCAGCGATATCCTCAAAGATGATTCATTTTTGGCATTCATCTATTCCAGTGCTTGTTATATATGAGCGTGAACAAATAATACTAGCGTGTTTTTCTGACGCCGGCGGCCGGCATCCAGGCTATCCAGGCTGACAGGCCGGCTCCGAGAAACGCGCCCCCACGTCATTATGACGCTGGCACTCTGCGCGCTCGCATTCTGCCCTTGTCAGTGCGACGCGCCGCGTGCGGCCTGTCATTGACATCGGTTGGGCGCAGGCGGCGAGCTGCTGTCAGTCGTTGTTACGCCGCTCGCAACGGCACGTCGCGCGCCCGGCAAGTAGCAGTCATGCCGAGAGACCGCGACACCTCTGCCTGCGGGAGCCCCGACCGTGAACCTCCGAACCCGGTCGTGGACTCGAGTCTTCATCTCTATCGCAAGGGGTGGGTTGACTCGCAGCCCCATCTGCAATTTATGCCTAACCCTCTTCCCGCTTCTGGAATATATTTTTCCGCAGCAAAGAACAGAAGCGCGGAGCCGATGAGCGCCGCGATAGCTGACTCGTTCGTATCGAGTTCATGTAAACAGAGAGTCGTCGAGATGGGCTGGCCTTGCTCAGCTCGATTCTAAAACTCAAACCACCGCTGTCAAGGAACACCACCTATAGTCGGATACAACTTAAGTCTGCAGTGAAGCTCCGCCCGCATTCAGCCTCCGCGCACAGAATTCCTCCACGACAAAAACATAGTCCGCTGCTTAAACGTTTCTTGTTACGTAAACACGAAGTTTTATCACAGCAGAAAAATTATGAGCTCTAGAATTCTGATACATGGATTGTCTGATATAGTCACACATTAAAAAGCTGATTTTGTTTACTGTTGCGATTGGCCAGCGGAGTAATACAAGACCCCGCGGACCGCGGCCCAGTGTTACCAACTGCTGTTTTTTTAAGTTGTATCCTACTATAGATAGGTTCACGTACGCAAGGCTGTGTCGAGCCGCTGATACTGAAGCCAAGGAGGATGCAGAAGCAGAACCGAAACCGAAACTGGTCCCAGGTCAATGATTGATGTATGACCACGCGCTGCAGTTTAACAGAGTGCCATTACGCGTGCAAATAATTGGAAAACCTTGTTTCACTTTCTGAATTTCCCATAAAGCTATTATTTTAGGGCAAACGAAAGTTGAAGATATCTCTACGTTTCTGAAGTTCTTAAAATGACGTAGTCGAGTAGTGCGTGTGCCAGCCGACGGCGGCGCATGGTCGTTTCATGAGCTCAAAAAGGCAGCGATTTCGAACGGGCTTTATTAAATGAAGACTCAATATTGAGTCGAAATATTTCGGAATTAGCATGTCCAATGTTTATGGAAGCAGTAAAAATTAAAATCGGGCAGCTTCATTTTCTTTTCACAACCCCTTTAAAGGAAGGGGCAGTGTCACAAAATTCGGCGCATTTTAGAAACAAACAAAGAAAAACCGCCGCGCGCACGGCGTCTCGCCGGCGCGAGCCCAACGGGAGAGAAGGAAAGCCCCCGCCGAGCGTTGCCTCTCTCTCCACCGATACGGCGTGCGCGGAGGTTATGAGTCATCCACGCCGATTTTTCTGGAACATCCGAGTTGCTTCTCCGGCTGACGGGGGGAAGAGGGGGAAGCCTTGCGTGCGCTAAGACATGTCCCCCTCCTCTGCACTCGGACGTCGGCGACGCCGCCACGACGGCGCCACGCTAGAACACGCTGGAACCTTCGCGAAACGACTCCTGACTCTGACCAATGGGGACGCGCGGCCAGTGAGAAGAGGGAAGGGAGACAGCACTGCAAATGCTGCGTATATGTGCGCGCCTACTCTGGCGCGTTGAACAAACAGACGTGGAAGCGAGCGTATAAAAGAGGACGTTGACCGCTATCAGTCAGTCCGGACCGCCGTTTAAGCTTCGGAGAAGCGCGCCCGTTCGACTCCCGGGGAAAACACCACTCGGCCAGCCACGGACCAACGAGGCAACGTTCGCCAGTCTGCGGGACGGCATCGTCATGGAACTCTGGTCGTCGGACTGCCGCAGTGCCCGGTGAACAAATTGTGTTTTGTTTGTTTACCTTTCTCTCTTGTGTTAGTGCACTTTAGGTGCAATGTTGCCTCTGTATTGTATTCTCTCTCTAGTTTAACTTTGCACGTGTTGCATTGTTCAATTAATCACTTTGTATGTGTTTGTACTAGTGATTGTGAAATCCTCTGTATCGTCTCTTTGTTATATAAACCTTGTTTTGATTTGTGAACCTTTGGCTCCGACCCATTCTCTGGCTTGCGACCAGCGAAAGCTGGGCACCGAACGCCCAAAAACCTCTTGTCACTTGGTAGCTGGTCTCCGCTGAGTTTGCCACGCTGAGTCGAGGGCATCTCCTTCGAGTCCGAGACCGCTACCCCCACACGCTCTAAGGGTGTCTGGGAGCTTCCCACGTAAAAGTGCGCGAAGTCTGGGTGACAACGTGTTCGCTCCGAATGTTATCGCGGCTGAGAACAGGCTGTCACAGCAACTGCCAAGCGCGAGCGCTCCGGCGCCTCCGGGCCGACAGCGACAGCAGCGCCGCGTGGTGAGTGGAAGCGGACGGGGGCCGCTTTCTCGGGCGCGGCGCGGGGGAGCTTGCAAACTGAAAGGGATCTAAAAACGTTGGTTGGCACCCTACAACGTCAATAATAACGAGGGAACTGCTCCCAGTTTAGGCAGGAATTTATATTTTAATTTGGAGTAAAAAGTCGCGTAAAAATTCATGGTGGAGACCCCAAACGTTTTTTTTTTGTTGTTGTTGTTGCAGCAGGTGGTAGACTTTTTTTGTAGAAGCATAAGTGAATATACTACGTACCGTTGGTATGCCGAAATGTCACAGAAACGTAAGGTTCGTTCCTGTAAACTGTCGAAGGCGTACCGCTCGCTTTTTCTGTAAATCACATTAATATTTATAGTTATACGTAGGCTAAACGCAGGCGCATTCCCACTTTTAGTTCAGCGTATGCTAGCAAAGATGCAAAAATAAACTCACTCTATAGTGGCGCGATCTGGTTGCCAGGTCGAGAACCATTACTGTAAGCAATCCGACTCTCTTCTTAAGTCTAGAAGCTGCAGAATCGTCGCTAATTAAAAAAATAAAGCAAATTTATCACTTACAAGTTTTCTTACAAGCGAGGTGAGACGAAGCGAAAGACCGATGCCCCATTTATGGCCCGTGAACGCACTGAAAAAGGCACAAACAACGAGAATTCAGTCCGAAGCGAGAGGTCCGGCTTCGAAGGGCGCCGCCATGTTTGTCGCCGCGCGGCGGTAATCGTCAGGATCTTTGCTACTCTCGCCATCACTTCGGCTGTCGCGACCGCGTTTATCCGGAGTTGACTCATATGGGTCAAAGTTCTGTTCGTTCATCCTTGACAATATTATCTTTCCAAATTCACACAGATTCTGCAAGCTTGACATACTGCCTGTCAAACTAGATACCATCTGCATCGCGCCGCCGCTTCGTTTTGGATTGGTTGCCGCACCCTCTCAGGGCCATTGTGGTCATGTTCCTGTTCTTTATTATAGACAAAATGTGGCTCCTCATAACTGCGGCATATATAACCAATGTCCTTTCAGTGCCGATTTATTTTAATCATCTCAGCACTTGAAAGCTACACGTTAAAAATTGCTACGACGTTTGTATTTTCACGGTTGCCAGATGAGTCTACCACCTCATACAGGTGGCTTCCCACATCAATAAATTCTACTTTAAAATGTTCTAGCGCACTTCTTGGCACTACACCTGGCTAAACGGTAATTTGGGTAAAGAGCTACCGGCTGCCGCAAAGAAAATATGGCCGAAAAAATTCGGTACACTGACCCTTTAAAGATTGCCTATTTGTAGAGGAGCAGCAGCATCACGTGCCGTAGCTCTATTTTTGTATTCAACAAATAGCCACGCACACTCTTCATTGCTTTGTTCCTTGTCTTGGCTGTAAGGGTACCCCACCAGTTGCCACTGAATGGCAGAAAAGAAGTGAAAGTTGTGGTCATGTCTTTATTGCACAAAAGAGTGCTACAGTAGATCTAGTGGTGTCTTTTATTGCAGACATCTTGCACAATGGATCTAGTGGTGTCGTTCATCATTATATAAAAATATCCTCGTGATGCCTGGTCGGACGCAGTCACGCAGACTTGTACGGCTTATTTGCAGGGACGTGCGCGTGACTAGAAAGAGAATACAAGAAGAATACCATTAAGGCGTGACCTCAAACTGATCAGCTGCGGGAGAGAAAAAAAAGATTGAGGACACAGATAATCCAGTGTGCATTAATGGCTGGCCAGAAAGAAGAGGCGACCTGAAAAATGCACCATTCACCTAGTCTTCTTGCTGGATGACGCCAAGCCTTTGGTTGTGGCTTACAGCCACAAACCAAGTGCCTTTGATGGCCTGGCGAATCACCGTGCGTGCAAGGATATGGCCGTGCTCGTTGACGTTGCCGAAGTTGATCTGCAGGAAGTAGCTCTTGTTGGAGGTGAGGGTAATCTGCATGGGGCATACAAGAATGCAAAGCAGTTCCAGCTGGGGTAAGGCTGAGGTAAGGCTGAAGAGCTGTTGAAGGCAAACGCTTCCACTCTAGTAGAATGTAACGCAGTTGACAGCTGCTATCCGAAGAAAAACTCCGCAATTGTTTGATATTAAGAAAAGCCCAGAAGTGAACTTACAAGATTAAAGGGCGAGACATGCCTGAAGAATGACGACGGCTTTTCTTGGCCAGGTACAAAACCGGAGCCAGATGGAGACCAGGAAATAAGCTTCTGCTTAGTGTTAACATATCTGAGCTTATTGTACGAGCAAGCGCACCATAAATATTTTTCCCCGCAATTATTTTGACAAATAATAAGCGAATGGATGGATGTTGACTGAAAACTATATCAATTCATATGTTTCTCTCATTTATGATTTTTTTTGTCACGCACATTACCATATGACCTCATGCAGAGAACATCTGTTAGTGTTTGCATGGGTTGTACACTTTAAAAAAGGAATCCAACGCAACAGCGGCGAACATGAACGGACAAGGACCATGGAACAAGGTGTCATTAGTTTAGGAGGGTAGATGTGTAGGCCAGTTGGTGAGACATGAAGGTGAGACATGGCCAAGAACCAGCCGGCCAGAAAAAAGTGGAAGTCATTCCCTACCTGCACAGGGTTTCACATAATCGCAAAAAGATTTCAGGCAAATATGGCATCGACATTGTATTTTCGGCACCCTGTAAGCTCTCTAGATTATGCAATCTAGTGGGAAAAGGGGATTCGATTCGAGGAACTTGCGGCAAG